>NW_011948422.1:2933239-3110023 GCF_000503995.2 Ceratosolen solmsi marchali
AGCGTTTTACTTAATCATAAATTTAAAAATTTTTAAATATTCTTCGAACGTATAATATTATATTCTTATATAAATATATTGTCGTAAACAATTTCTTTGAATCATGTTAGCATGAAACATTGCTCGAATTATAAATAATATTTTAAAACAAATATGTAAAATGTATAACAACATTTTATGAATTTTTCTCTGCAGAAAGTAGCAAAACTAATATTCATTCAATCGAAATACAATACTCAGCTATAAATTCTAATGTAAATATCAATGAAACCAAAATGAATATCTATTACTACATGGAAAATAAGATTATTAATTAAAAAGAATATAAAAATCAACTTTTATAATTCGTTTAACTTTTATATTAATGATACATTTAGAAAACTAATGTATTACGTATAATTAGAAAATGAAATATTGTCAAAGGATCTTTGTTAAAGTAAAATAATAATAAAAAAAAAAAACCTATTGATTATTATTGCATCCGAATTTTGTCAGCTAATGTGTGATTGTATTAAACAATGTATACCTTTTATAGCAAAGTTCATTAGTACCCATTGAAAGTCATTCTTGTTCTTGAGTATTGGAAAGTTTTTATATAATAATATTTGATTTGTAGAGTAATATAAACGATATGTTTGCAGAACAATACAAAAAACATTTATCTCATTTTTATCATATAGGACTATCAGTAATCATAAAACAGACAAGGATTTTTTAATAAAATGGTAAAATATTAAATAAATTTCAATGATTTATATTATAGTGCATTTTATTAATAATTTTCGTATGCATCATTTTTTTTAAACAATTGTACATTTATATATAGATATATATATATATATATATATATATATATATATATAAAGTTAGTTTAAAAATTTAACATAGAAATATATATTTATACATAACTTAACATTTGATTCATCAAAATATTTTAGTGCACATTGTGATAGAAACACTTTAAACTATAAACTATATAAATATAAATATCAGACTGTTTTACTTCAAGAAACAAAATTAGAAATTAAACATCATAATAGATATTTACAGCTGAATTCTCTAAATATTATTATAGTTTTTACAAGCATAAAATGAAAAATTTTCTGAATTATTCTGTTTTTAATGAAGTACTTTAAAAAATATTTTAAAGAATAAATTGTTTTACGATAAAATCATAAAACTAAATAATCGTGAATAATTGTATTTGTTCAATATGATCGGATATATATATATATATATATACATAACACAATTTTCAAATATTAATAGTATGTAAATAAAATTCAAACAATTTCGAATAATCAAAAAAAAAAATTTTTTTTCTAATAACTTATATAATAAATTTAATTTTAATTGAAATAAATATATTCTATATTTTCAAAATGAACTATCGTTAAAAATATCATAAACTATGTTTATTATAAAAGCATAAATTTGTTTTGAAAAATGTAAAAACATTAAATAACATAAGTTTATTTGAATAATGTAATATTTAAATATGTTTAAAAATTAATAAAAATATTTTGTTACTTGAAAAAACATAAATATTAAGTAATCGCCGTATAAATCAGTTCTTATATAAGCATCCAATAAAAAAACAATAATCTCGTTTACCTAATTTCTTATAAAATTTTTATAATAATTAATTTAACAGAGTTTATGTTCCATTTTCTTTCATTATATAATAATTATTTTTTTAAATAAATTGCAAACTTTTTATATAAGAACAATATAGATTTTTTTATGTTTTATTAAAAATTATGTGTTCTTAAAATATCTAACTCTACTGAAATATTTCTTTAGGTCATAATTTCGAATTGGTATTACATATGACTTCATATATATATATATATATATTTTTTTTATAACTCAACTCGTAACATCAAAATATAATTTTGACATCCTCCGATTATTTATATAAAAAGTATTAGAAATATTTCAAACGTTTTATTTTGGATACAACAGTGAACTGTTTTTTTTCTCGATCTGATTATGTAATTGAACGTCAAACTATAAATATTTTATAGTATTTCATAAAATATAGACAAAACTGTTGTAATATTTATGTTCTCCGATTTAAAAAGCCATTAAACTACTGTCGTTGGTCTCTTATAATTAGTATGACTAATTAATTTAAACTTAACGATCGGAAAGAAAGTTTCTTTTCTACAAAATTCGTGCTACCTTTGTTAAATAGAACGCAATACTAATGCAAAACTAATTAGTCATATTTCCAATACATCTACGTATTTATTTGATGTATTATTGTGATTAGTACTTTTAGTTGATTAGTTGTACAATATATTAAAATTCAGTTCATTGATAGGAATACAGATTTGTGATCATATAAACAAAATAGAACGCGTTACGGCTTATTTCTTGACTCGAATGTCAAAACAAATGACTAAAAAATCAATTTGAATACTATATATAACTAATAGTTAGAGTTGCACGTGTGAGAAATGAAATGTTCAAAAAGTGTTGAAGAAAAATCTAACGTCATATATCCCATAAACAAATACTACTAATAATAATAACTAATAATAACCATAAACATAGCTACTAATCATAAAAGACACTCTTCGTGGTGAACTTGATTATTGCTCATTAAGTATTAGAATTCTTATGGTTTTGTGCAGAATAAAAATCACCAATGGTTTTATATGTATCCTTGAAGCCGCATTTTTCCATAACCCTTTCGCAATATTCGTACCAAGTTACCACATTATCGTATCTGCCAATATCAAAAGTAAATGCCTAGAATGCATAAAAATTATTATTACAATGTGATTTTGCTCCTTCTGAGGTACTATATAAAATTTTTTATTTAGTATACTAAATTAAATAGAATGCGGCAATAATATGTTAACCATCATTTCATTTCCTACCGATAAATTTCATTTTCATACCGATTCATACCGATAAAATTGATAACGATTATTAATAATTAATCGCTATATTAATATGGTTTAATAGTTATAAAGCTATAAAATCATTTTTGCTACAATATTATTATGTATTATAGAGTATTATGTGTTATATGAATATTATTTGTCGTATCAAAGTAAATAATATACAAAGTGTGGAAGTATTTAAGAATTTAGTTAAGGTAAAATGAAAGACGACATCTTATATAAGATAGGTAGACATTACTAAGTTAAATCAACATTCACCAACGTATCAATTATTTATCAATCATTGTATAATCATAATTTTATATCATACTATTGTAAACTAACTAACTTTATTGATATTTTTCTTAAAGGTCGTATTGTTGTTTTTATTCTTATTGCAATGAAACGAAAATTAATATTGAACAAATTTTTTTTCCACTCGAAATGAATAAATATAATTAATTGTAAGCACTTTTAATTTTAACAAATATAAAATACCTTTGCTGCAGACACACTACTTCCAATAGCAAAATCTGCTATAGTCAGCTCGTTGCCAGCAACAAATCGACTATCTTTTAAATATCCATCCAAAAGTTCAAAGGCTTTTTCGATTAGTGCAGTATATTTCTCAGAAGGTGTATCGGATATACCAATTAATACTGGTCGCTAAAAATTAGAATATTCGAATGATTTTTATAAAATATGCCCGATACTGGTTTTATGACAAAACAATTTTTTAATAGGGATATTTTTCATTTCGTATATTCATCATGTCATGTAATGTATAATTCTATCTAATGAATTTCAGTTTAAATTCGTACTATGTAGTAATTGCAATGAATAAGACACTGTTCATTAAAAAAGAATGAATATTTTTAAAAGGCACATTATTAACATATTATACAATGAAATATATATAATAATCAAATAAACCTAGATTATCATGTAAATGAATTTATTTTAAAAACATGGTATATCAGTAAAACTTATATACCATTTCATATATCAATTATTCGCACAAAGTTACAAAAATTAGTTTAAAAAGGCTTGCCTTTGAAACAAATTTGTACAGTTTTCTTGATAACTAAACAAATGTACTTCACCAGTCAAATATAATTAAAAATATACTCCTATAAAATACTTTCAAAAAAAAAAAAAAAAAAAAAAAAAAAAAAAAAAAAGAAATAAAATATAAAAAGAATTAAATACTATAGAAACATAAGCCAAAAGCATTATTTCATTAAAAATAAAAACATATCATTATCAATTCCATTTTAATAAAAACGTTTAAATAATAAGTAATGAATATTTTAATAAAAAGTTTATGTAATCGAAAATTTATCTAGATGATATATATATATATATATTGCGAATGAGATGGTAAATTGACAGTAAAATAGTGAACTATTAACAATATAATATAGGATTATCTAACAATATTTCATAATATGTTCTATAAAATTTAAAGTATATTCGTAAATATAATTTATGTAATTGTTAATTATTAGAATAATATTTTTATAATAAATATTAAATATTATAACTAGTCATAAAAAATTTCCATTCGCTGATACAAAAATTTATTATTAAATCTGAGTAAATGTAAAGAAGGGAGAAAAAATTTCTACATATTAATTTCGACGATAAATATTATAATAAGAAGAGAACCATTTAATATATGAATATTTATGACTGATAGGTAGTTTTTATACATTCATTGATTAATTGTTGCTAATGCTTGTGAAATATCATGATTATTAGGATAATTTTGTACTTAATGAGAAATCGGAATGATACAATTATTAACATTTGGCACAAATTAGAAACGACATTTAAAAAGAAAAGAGTATAAGAGAAAAAAGTATAACGAAAAGAGCCATGGTTGTAACTTAATAATAGTTAGATAATGATTAACACCTTTCCACTGATATATTTTCGTGTATCGTACTCTTATCTATTTTTAAATTCTAACAGATAATAAATTCTGCAATGTAAAGTAAATTTATCGTATTTTTTCATAAATAGAGTAAGAACTGTTGTATTATCTATACAATGATCAGTAAAATACGAAAGTTAAATAAAATAAAAGAAAAAGAAATAAGATTGAAATTTCGTTTTATATGTAGCTATTATAATATAAATAGGGAACAATAAATTATAGTTGTAAATAAATTATATAAAGATTATATATTAACTATTGTTAATGAAGATAAACGAACGCTTTAAGATAAAAGGAGACTGCAGCACCTGAATAGAAGTAAACTGAATGGACATTTCTCTGGGCATTCTAGAGAAAAGCAAACTCATGCAAAAAGACTAATAAAATTCGTCTTAATCAAGTAGAAACAGAATTCCTTTAATCTTAATGGAAATTAAAGCGTAAAAGTTTAAGAAAGTGCACGAGATTTCCAATGGAGTACGAACTAAGCATCAATAATAAATATAATTTTCATTTCTCGAAAAGTTTCATAATATATTATCATTTTACAATATGTAATTGTTTAAAGTAATCATTCTTTCAATGAAAAAAGCAATATCTAAAACAATATTTCGAGATAATTAAAAATACAAAGACCTTACAGTATTATCTACAACTATTATCATTAGAGTTATACATATTATCAATGTATTAAGTATAATACTCATTATTAATAAAGAAAATTGTTTTCAAAAATTTAATTAGTATGTAGCAAAATGTTATACTGGTAGAAAATTGCATAATTTTTTATGTATTATAAGTATATCCTTCTACAATGTAATTCTTCTCACTCGCGTTGCAATAAAAATAATAATAATAATCAATTTAGTACGCTACATGCCCCATAGTTATAATCTATATTTTCTATTGAATCTCAAATTAATGATAATATGGTGGTGTATAATTTATGGAATAGTAGTTACAATACATTACACTTACATAACAATCTATAATATTCTCGAAAAGTGTACCGATATCAAAGTATAGTCGATGTTCGACTATTGCACGTTTTTCTGGATCTCTAGGATAGAGTGAATCGTTCTTCGCATATTTCATCACTAAATATATCATAATTGGTCGACTACAACAAATCATTATTATGAAACCTGTGCTCGTATAAATATTTTTGTTCAAGGTTTATGTATACCTTTCCCACAAGATAAAGCCGTTATCATCAATGGTCGGGAGCGTATGTTGAGGGTTGATCTGCAACCACAAAAAAAAAAGCACAATCATTCTTTTTATCTTGCCAATATGCCTTTTTGGTAGAGTTTATTATTATACAGATTGATAAAATAAGATAAAACCTTTCCTGAATGTTTTAAAATAGTTTTATATTTTAATCAATATGCCCATTGCATGTTTTTATATCAAGTTATATATACAATTATATAAAGAAGCAGAGAGAGAGAGAGAGAGAGAGAGAGAGTATAAATTATAAATTTGCTATATTTATAAGCATAAATTAAATATTAGTTTTAAATGAATTTGTAAAGAATATTGAAGTATAAATAATGTTATAATGTAAAAAAATGTTATCTTATAATATACCTTTTTAAATGAAGCCTGCATTTGCTCTCCTTTGAACAGGTTGACTTGCTTAAGATTTAAATGAATTCCAAGATATTTCGCTAATATCATAACAGACCTGCATGGCACACTTAGAGGAAAATAATATAAGTCGATTGTCATTTTAATCTATTTAATCACTTTACTTCATTAGAAACTAACAGTGCAGACTGTATATACAAAATGGTCAAGGTAATCCAATAAATCAATCTGAAAAAGGTATTTATCAAAATAATTACTTATATTTAAATTACATTCACTTATATGCACTTTATTTTCATAATTGTTAACTGTTTTGTAATTGAATAATACATTAAATATGGAAAAATGTCAAGTTAAATTCTTCCGTAATTTCAACATTTATAATTTTATTCTCGTTAAACGTATGATAATTGATGATAAATATATGATAATTATATGAAAATTATTTATATTTAGAATAATATTACATATAATTTTATTCGTAATTTAATAATATATGTATTTATCAACAAAATTTTAATATAGAAACAATTATCTTTAGCCAAAATAATAATAATAAAATCATAATATTAGATAGATAGATATAATTCAGACATTTGTAATAAAATATTTTAAATTGAACGAACTCCGACAATATTAATTACATTCAATCAATGTGAGTTAGAATATATGAAAATATCACTTATCCTATTTCTCTATACAATATTATTTATAATTATAATTATTTACATAAATTGTATACCTAATGATATAGATATAAGGTCTACTGAATTTAATTATCCTAGAAAAACTGTCTTCAAATAGTTTACATTTTATAACTTTATTTAAACATGCATTAATGTCAAATTAATTTATTAATCTATTATTATAATTTTTTACATGGGATTTAATTATGAAAGGATTTAATTTAATAGAAAGACATAAACAACATTTACATTTTATTGATGAAGTAGTATGATTAAAGTATACAGTTCTATATTAAGGATTTCAATTATTTATCTAGAAGCAATTGTAATTAGCCAAGTATATTATTAAGAATGAATATGGAAATTAACGAATATTTTGTAGTATATAAAAGGAAGAAGAAGATCCTATATTTATTTGAATACATCGATTAAAATATAACATTACAAAAGAATACAACATTTAGAGCGAACTTACATAATATTATTAAACCATATAAATTATAATCGTATTGCCGTCACATCTTACTAATTATTTGAAAAATTTTGCCCGATAATCTGAGGGTGAATGCAATGGCAGTTGGAGTTGAACTGCTTTCTACTCGACTACTTGTCATAGTTTTAGTTGCCATGGACACACTAAGCAACAATACGTGGCCATCGATTCTTTATCGTAATTATTTGCGGGTTTAAGTAGCGGCGAATGACCAATTTCCTTTAGCCTTTACTTTTCTCTCGCTTATTCAATAAAGCAATCTACCATTATAAAATAATTTACCATTAAAAAAAAAGAAAAGAATGCTTCATATTCAACGATTTTATGGTTTCGCTCAATTAGAACACGATTATCAATACTGTTCTCCTATCTTCGTTTAACACAAATGCGTTATATGCATTATATGCATAGAGAGATTTGAAAATGTTAAAATGACATATTTTGTCATACCAATATACCATGAGGCAGGCATATAACATTTTTATATCCCTCACTCCGAGCCCAAGTCTTTCTATACCTTAGGTATGTATGCATAAATGCTTACAACATATGTGCCTAGATACGGCTACACAGCTAAAATCGTCGGAGAAAGGGGCGGGAGGGGGGGGGTTCGACTAATCCCCCGAAAAAATCGCTAGTAGAGCGGCGCTTAAAGTTCCGGAGAAAAGAGGAAAGTCGACGATCGAGATCAACGGACGGGACATCAACCCTTCCGAGGAAGGAGGAAAAGTTATTATCAACGTACAAAGTAATCTCGGTCGCTTCATCCACCCTTCCCCACAATCCACCAACTGTAAGCAGCCGGAGATTTAGAATTGAGATTAACTACAACTCGACCGCTCATTATACTTATCACAAATATTAATCGAATGTTAAGCATTTAAGCACAAATACATATATATTAAATTGACTATAAAGTATTATAGCTGTTTTCGATAAAAGATAATAAAAGATTAAAAAAAAAAAAAAAAAAAAAAAAAAAAAAAAAAAAAAAAAACAAGAACAATAAGATATTTTAGAAGTAAAGTAAAATAATTATATAATAATATAATGATGATAATAGTCTGCACAGTCCATTATATTCGATGTATATGTATATTTTTATTTTTTTTAATATTTATTTTACATTTTTCGCACTGTTTTTCCACGTTTACATATTTGATTATATTTGATTATAAACAAATACAGAAAAAATGTTAAGTAATAACCCTTTACTTTTTTATATTCATATAAAATATTCTTACAACAATTTTTTTCTTAATTTGTTAACAATTACTAATAAGTTTTTAATTTATAATGAAATTTTTATTATCTTTAATTATCTAATTTCAACAATATTAAAAGAATGAATTATAGGCAATTTTTTAACTATTATACAGAGATTCATTGGTATTTAGTTACTCTATTAAAATTTATTACTCGTTCGTACTTATTAACATTTAATCTATATTTGATATCCTCCTCTGAGCAACAGCAGCATGTTTTATGTTTTCAAAATAAAATAAGATCAAAAAGTTTTTCTTTTCGGGATTACACTATTCTTGTGCATTTTCATCGCAGGAGGTAAAATATTAATAACCATTATTACTTTTCTCAATTATTTTTCACACTATTTTTCCTTTGTAATATATTCATGAATCCTAACGGATAGAAAATTTGTTTGTCAAATACTAGTTACAAATTAATGTAGCGTGTACTTTAAAATTATTGTATGTAAAATTAGTATAAATTATATAATTATAGTCTTCTACGTATAATAAAATTATACATTTATAATTGAAAATATATAATTAATCAATAAAATTTTATTAAAAGAAAATTAATAAGAGGTAACGTTAAATATTGTTAACTATTGGGTTAGTTTTACAGCTAGAAAATAATCATTTTTATCATCAAATGGATTCAGAAACTTTACAATTATATTACATTGAAAGTAATATCCAACTGTACAAAAGAATTCATTGCGCTATTCAAAAAATTGATCAACTGTTGCTTCCATAAGAATTCAATAAAATAATTAAAAAAAAAAAGGCTTATTTGTGTTTATTCTAATTTCCGAAAATTAGCTACGAATTTTCGCACATTATTCTGGTCATTTGAAATTTTACTCGGTTACAGTACGCAACCAAAGCGTTTATAGTAATCCTCGTCAATTATATTATCTAGGGAATGAAATTCTTGGAATACAAACAGGGTGACTTCGATTACTCCATCAGTTGCTCGTTGAACCTCTTTGCTAATTCTCTAATCATCGCAAATGATGCCTTGAGCGCATTAGTGATTATGTTCCTTTTTAACTACAGTAATTTCAGAGTATTCTACCGAAGGTAATCACGGAATTATGGGTTTCCGCTCGCCAAACAGTGAAAATTAAATTATTATTTTTAAATAATATAATAATAATAATAATAATAATAATAATAATTTATATATCATTTTAAACTTTTTCAGAAGTTGTAAATATAACCCAATTAATCGAAGCTAAAATTCTGAAATTTGGAAGTTTAATGGTGAATTTGCAATTTTCTTACTAATAATTAATACGATTAATATCATACATATTCGTACTAATACTACATTTTGATTTTATTATTGAATTGAAATTAATTTATATCAGCTAAAATCTACGTAAAATAGCTTTAAAACCCAATCAGATTTATTAGTTGTAAAATAGAATTTAATAAGTTTCATACTATTTTACTCTGTTAAAACTATAAAATTAAAAAATTTTTTATGATATTCAAAGAAAATGTTGCATTGAAAAGGTAATATTATTAAGAGCATCAACGGCTATGCTTTTTTATAGCCATATAACATACTTTAATCGCTCCGCCATTGGTTAATTTAATAAACAATCCGGTTAAATATGCATTTTACCAAGAGCGAAATAGCCAAAGTTTATTTAATACAAATAGAATACAAATGGGCATTATTATAAAAAAAAAAAAACAAAAAAACGCGTATATATATTTGACGTTAATTTAATGACATTTCGATATACAATTTTTTTTTCAAAATAATTACAAATATGTACTTTAGATTAAAATTAGGTATATTGATGTACTCAAGGGGTCCTAATTCCCAACACAATCTCACTCTATTTATTTTAACCCTCTAGATACAGGTACAAGTCACTGTGCATTAATCGTCATTTCGCGTACAAGCGTGAAGAGTGAAAAGCAAAAAATAAAAATAGGGGGAGAGGAAGAGAGAGAGAGAGAGAGAGAGAGGGGCGAAATTGATGAAACACCCGTGTTGTCTCACAGTTACAGTCGAAAGGATAAAAGCATTGTGCCTCGCAGTCAGAAAGTGGAGAGTAAAGACACGAGCAGAGTAAGAGAAATATCGCTAACTCTCAGTGCACAATCCGCCCTTTTAAAGACGAATATATAGATATATGAATATGCTTGTTTCAAGCGCGATAACCACCTTCCTCGAGGCGACTTATCGGACTTTTCCTGCTGGTCATAAACGGACCGAGTAGTCGACTTTTAAGGCATCCGGGGTTCATCCTCCGTTATTCATCTATACTAATATCATTATTTTTATTTTCCTTTTTTTTTTTTTTTTTTTTTTTTTTGGTACATTCTAGAGTATGAAATACTCAGATAGACTTGTAAAGCACAAGTTATATTTTATTTTTGTAATTTATTTTTATTAGACTGCTAGACTTGCTAGTCTCTTTAGCAAGATAGTACACACATTTAAAGTCGATATATTTTGTTTTTGATATATGAGTAAATTTGGAACGAAATTTAAGTTCTTTTTATAATAACATGTAATAACATTACATTACTATTAATAGGCATGATTTTAGAATAGAATATCACAATCGACAAAAATTTTTCTGATTATCTTAGAAAGACGTATGTATAATAATGTAAAATAATGCGTTTTGAAATCCGTATTCGACTACGTTATCTTTTATAAGAAAATTAGTTTAATGAACCTCTTTAATTATTTTATGACTATTAATAGGAGAACTATTATTTACTTATGATTGTTATTTATTGTATACTGATTAAGTACAATTATTTTAATTAATAACATTTAAGTATAAAAAAATTTTTTTTATAAAAAAAAATACACATGTATATAATGTAGAAATTGTAAACAAAAGATTTTTGTCGATAAATAATGAGTAGTAAATAAAAGCTTAAAAAGAAAATTCATTAAATGTAGTAATGAAATGAAATTTGATAAAAATGGTAATACAATCTTTTCAGAAATAATTAAAATAAAATATGTACTTTGGTGCTTTAAATGAAATATATTTCAATTATATTCAATGATAATCAATGAATAATAATATGAGAAAATTGTAAAAATTTATTTATTAAAGATGTATAATGCAATGAAGAATTACAAAATTTTGTATATATATTTACTTAAAACATATTTTACTATTAAATTCAAGAACCATTATAATTTTATTATTATTGCTTAAATATAAACTTTATATATATATATATATATATATATATATATATATATATATATATAAATAAGATGTACAAGAGAAGAAGAATAATGTATAAAAAATCCAAAATGTCTTTTTGCTTATATTTTTATAAGAATTTTGCTGTAGCATAGAAATCTAAAATAAATTTAACTAAACATAAAGAAAACGTAACTAAGATCAAGAATCTTTCATTCTTAATCAAAATTATTGATATCATATTTCTATTATAAAGATATTCTATTATTAAATGTATAAAAATATATAATCGATTAAATTATAATTAATATAAAATGTATTATTATTAAAAAGTTAAAATTGAAATTATTTCTCATTATCCGTATAACAAATATTTACTTAAATACAAATATAAGTAAATTAATATATTATTTATATTTTAATATAATTTTACGAAATCTTAAATTTCAATAAAATATTTGATCGTTATTATTAATATATTTTAAGAAATCTAAACGGCATATTTGAGAACACATATGTCGTTTCTTATAACTTCTTTCCTAACATAATTTTTAATTCTTAACAGACTATTCTTACTTAAATACTTTCAGAAGTATTATTATAAATTATATGTTTTTATGGAGGTAGGATTTAATTTCTATAATTTTATAACATAAATTTAATATGAAGATTTATGAATTATTTTAATTACATTAACTTACACTATTATATCTTTCGTACGCTTAACTCGTGTAATTTAAAAGGCAAATAAAACATTCAAAACTGAAATTATAATTGTATTACCATGAGATTTTAATAAAAAAATATATTAGTTATAGCTGCTAAATTTATAATAAATATGATATATAGAAATAAATTCTTTTATATATATATATATATATATATATATATATTTATATTTAACAATAAATTATCTAAAAGTAGTTTACTAATGCTTATGAAAATTTAACTCTTAAAACTATTTATACGTATCTAATTATATATACAGATTAAGTAGGAATCCAAGTAGCTGCAGTGACCAGAAATAAGATTATATAAAACAGAAATAAAACTTAAATTCTAAATATTACTATATAATTTAGATAAGTTGAACAAATTTCGAATGGGAAAAAGTACTTAATGAATCTTGAAATATACCAATTAAGTTAAAAATCATAAAATAGATTAAATCCCAATACAGATATCTTGATATATATAAAAAGAAAATCAATAAGCGAATATTTTTCTATGAAACTTCGAGGTTCTGTAAAAGTAAACCACAGTGTTACCACCACAAATATTAATATTAAACCGTCATTACGACATAATTTAGTATCGCGCTATACGAACCGCACATACGTAACCGACGAATTTAAAAATAATTCTATTATATACATTATTGTCATTTATATAACAATGACATTTGACAATGATAACTAAACAGAATTGCTGTATGTGCGTATTAATATTTGCAATGTATTATATGGAAATCATTTGTTAATGGGTTTGAATATTCCTATTAAATTGCAACAAAGTATTGAGTAATTTAGAATACACTGAAATTTTAATCTTTAATGTATTGACTTTAAAAATTTAACTTTTAACTATACGTAATTTCATTGCGATAATTGTAAAATAAAGTAATTCACATTATAAAAAACATAGTAGTTGTTATTTGTAATTTTTCCTCATCAACGTTTAAATGTGCTTAGTCTTAACTTTATGTAAAAATGATTATTGCTTAACTTTATTAAAAAGATTGCTTTCTTTAGATAGAACTGGAAGAAAAAAAACTAGATAAAAAAAACTAGTACAGGAGTTATGATAATCTATTGGTATTCTAGTTTAATAGCAGATAATATGTAAAAACTACCTTATAAGCTAATGGAGAGAATTTAGGTATATAAATAATAATAAGAAACTCTGATATTTAATATTGTTCGGACAATTATTTAAAAAGAAAAAAAAAAGAACAATAATTAGACAGAAAATTCGTGTGCATACAATTTAATGTTGGATATCGATTATATTTAAAAGTTTTAAAAGAATTATTATAACTAATATAATGCTATCGTAAATTATGTATTTAATGAAATTCTTAAATTTATGCACTTAATTAAAGTTAAATTACTAAGCTATAAATTTATTTATATGAAACTGAAAAATTTATATGTCATGTATCGGTAGAAACTTTTCAAATTATATTTAGGTATTGACGTGAAATCGATAAGATAAACTACGTATTAATGATCAATATTATGAGTTAACTTAAATTATACTGACTTTAAAATAACTCGCAAAAGTTCTTTGTAAATTTTAAACTTGTTAAAATTTATTTTACTACATATAGTACATAGTCGATATAAATTATAAGGATGTACCAGTCTGTAGATTATAGATCAAAATGAAGACAAATTAAAATGTAATGAAATTTTGTCAACCAAGAAATCAGAATCTCGATTTATTACTCATTATAAATGTCCTTATAATGAAATAAAAGTTATTATTAAATTATAAATATACATTAATATAAAATATAATTAATATAAAATACAAATTTAGTTAGTAATCTAATATTGTATATCTATATAGTGATTCTAATAGATTAAAAATCATTGAAAGCTATTAATTATCCATACATGGAATGTATTGGTTTTATTATTAAAATAATATATTAATTAGCTTAGATAATAATATTGATGATAGACGATTACATAGAGCAATTGTGATTATTCATAAAAGCTGAATGAATATAAAGAAACGATAAATCTCTCTTCATCGAAAACAGCTTAGCGGAAAAATAAACATCATCATATGGAATATCACCTGGATTTCGATCTGGAATTTAATCCAAGATTCCTTCTAAATTTTAATGACTTTCAGCAAGTAGTCTTAATAATTAGCATTAATTATAAAGATCCTTATGCATCGTCAGTGATATTCGATTATTCTCCCGTTCTCATTTCAGTTTGCAAAGGAAAGATAGAGCGCAGTTTCCGGTTACATATTTCACTCGCATACCTCCATTATTTAATTTTTTTCAAAACTATCCGGGATTTTCTATTGGCGCCACCGCATTCTATCGTTAAAATAAAGCGACGGGATCAAAATGAACTGAAATCGAGAATATCGATAAACTGAAGAAATTCTTTATTACAGTACACGATCACGAAAAGTACCAACAAATAACCTTATGCAAACTAAATTTCGCCACGACCAACGACTTGAAATTATACCTCTGACAATTGCTTCGGTCCCCGACCTCACACCGCCACGCCACTCCTAGAGAAGACTTAGGCGTGCGCGTCTGCTTCCTAAACAACGCGACTATTCTCGCGCTGTGTACGGCGTGTCACGTCGCGCAGGCGACATTCGACCTGCGCCCGACAACACGACCATCTTCCCCTCTTCGTCCCGTGTGTATCACACAAGGCTTCGGGCACTTCCGTGCCTCCTCTTTTATCATCTCGCACTTCGCAGGTCGATGTGAGCATTCCACTCGGATGTCCTTGTTTCGTGCCAACGAGCGAAGCAACCCCTTGCGCCATAGTGATCCGCTTCCCGTTCGCCAATTCGCGGCCTCCGATTCGCCAGTCACTCAACCACGCACGTATGCGCTTTGAATACAGTAAGATACAGGACAACAGGATCAGCGCCACCTGCGACGATTCGGGCAAAAAAAGCTCGGGGACAAAATAATTTTTTTGTTTGCAGAAGATTGATGAGAACGGGTCCTTTTAATGATGTGCACTGACCCGCCATTTTCCTCCCGTAAGCATCGAACCGAAACAACGAGCAACGCCAAATTCGCCCTGATTTTTTGGATATATATATATATATATATATATATATATATGTGTGTGTGTGTGTGTGTATGTATGTATTTCTCTTTTGAAAGAGTTTTTCTATCAGTTTACTTTTAAATTCTAATTTCCATGGTAATTAAGTTAAACAACGACCTGGCAAATTAGTGGGGAGCTGATTACGAAACTTAATTTGCAGAAAAATTAAACTTATAGATTTAAAAAATTCATTACAGCAAGTTCATATCAGAGCCCTTCCAAAGAAGTTCTATAAATGTATTCTACAGTTTTTTTTTTTTATTCTTTTAAAGTAAAATTTCAAATGAAAATGGGCGTCACTCTTTTCCATGTTGCTGAGCAAATACTTGGCTTACGATAACAGTTGCTCCTTAAAATACAATTAGCAATTGCTTTCATTAATGATTTTGATCGATTTTATACTATTCATACTTTTGCATAAACTCTTATACAAATATTAGAATATAGCTACTGTATAAATTCTATATAAAGAATTTTCTCTGCTTGAAATACTTTTATGTAGTACACTTTAATCCACGAGGTTAATAATCTCCATTTCTGTTACTATTTTCCTCCGAAATACTAATCCTATAATTTACTCCTTTCTCAATATACTTGGTCTTCTAATTCTCCACTGCATTCTGCACACTATAATTAACCATATCCTTTGTAGTCTACGAATCGATTTGATAAATGGCATCATTAAATGATGCACTATATACATATCAACAGCGAGGAAACCATTACGTAGGAAAACAAAAAATGCTATTTGCATCGACATGTAATAATTAAGATATAAATATAAAATTAATTGTATAGAGAGACAACAATTAATTTCAAGCTTTTATTCATTCGCAATATTCTAAATGTGACGCTTACAGTTAATGAAAAATAATTAAATAATTTAACTAATTAAGTGTTACCTTTCTCATCCCGTTTATCACTACACGAATAATATTCTTAATAATATTAAACTCTTCCGAATACATTCAATGCAATCAATTTGATGTATCCTTCTCAAATAGTCACATACATATTTCAAGATTTTTTTTTCATTCTATAATTTCTGTCAATTTTATTAAAACAGTTTATTATTTACTTTGTACAATTCAGCAGTTTATATAGACAACTTTTATAAAGTCAAGGAAAACAGCTGAGAAAATTGCAGAATTTGAAAATAGGGAGAAGATGCGAAGTAACTAGAGGATAACGTTAATTTAATAAAATTAATTAACAATGCTATATAGTCATATAAAATGTTTAAAAATTTTATGATTTCTTCACTCATTATGTATTATTGACGAAAATTTGTTCAATAAATGCTAGATTAAAATTTCGAAAACGCATTTAATGTTTAAAAATTTAAACTTCTTCCGTAGAAAAATTTAATAAAGCATAAAAGTTTTCATGCGTATGTACATATAATGAATAATTATTAATTTATAAAAAATATTTATTCATAATTTATCCAAACACTAATGGAATTTGATAAAATAGGACATCATCATTAGCACTTAAATTTATCGAATGCACGATGTCTGTTATTAAATAATCATTCTAATGGCCATTTTAATTCACAATTAAATTTTCTTCACAATTACACGTTTAATTAATTTGTCAGATATAGTTATTTAAAATGCTAATTACAATTTATTATACGATCCTGGTGTATATTTAATATGTATATATTTGTATTAATAGTAGGTATAGATAAAAATTTATCAAATAATCAAATAATTTATACAATTGTTTAGGTATATTGTTCAATGAATTGCATACTAATACATATTCTCATATGTAAATCTGGGAAAATTCTAGCAATCATGGATTTGTAGAAAATTGTCTGCAAGCGGAATACGATGATAAACCGGAACACGCAACGTTCCCGGAAAATTGCGTGAAATTCAGTGGACTGCAATCGCTGATAAGGGCAATTTGTTTCGAGCAAAATACAGTCTTTGCTTATTGGCTAATTTTTTATTTTTAAAATGCGCTTTGTTTTGATATTCCATAAATACATGTGTACTAATACTCACTGACCATCCTCAAAGAAACTTCCATCCTCAAGAAATTCTCCATACGTTTGAATATAATACCTCATGTTTCAATACTCAATGCTAATGGCATATTGTTACTTACGCACTATTATTTAACCATTGAACTTATAAAATAGCATAAAGAGTAAATAGTTTTTAACTTTATAAAAATTTTAATTTTCATTTATGTCTTATTATCCTGGAATGAATTTATTTTAAATAATTGAAAGTCTAGAAAATATGATTATTTTTACTGGCCCTACACACTCAACTTTAAAAATTCAATTATCATGAAAATTTCGCCGTAAAGAATTTATTTGACTAATGTATCATGTATCAATTCTATATATTTTTCATAGATTAAGGATAAATAAGTTAGGCGGTAATTGTATGCTCATTTCTCCGTATAACCGTATAATAATTGAAAGCGATAAAATAATTGCATACTTAAGTAATAATAATGGATATATGTACGTTTCATTAATATTTCGTAGTCTTATGAAAGTTATCATATTTTATCTACAAATTTTGAAATACAAACAACAAGAAAACATGATTTATCTGAAACATTCGAATGATACTTAATAGTACAAAAGGTAAAATATTTTTGTTATTACAGAATATGTTTTAGGAAAGTTTGCATATTATATGTAAATGTATTTATGCTTATGAATTACTTAAATCAAACAACATTTTTAATTATCTCTGACAAAAGAAATAATAAATTAATTACGTAATAAAATTATAAACAAACAAAAATTTACCGCCTATGACATTTAGCAGATAATTTTGTGATAACACTTAATTAACAGTAACAATTAAGCTTATTCTATAGAACCTAATCGAAGTTTGAATGCCTAATTTCTTGCAAAGCCTGATTATTTAGTATAAATATTTTTACGAAATGAAATGCATTTATTTACATTAAACGTGAACAATGCACATAAAAATATTGCCTATTACTTTTTAAAATGACATATTGCTTAATTTTTGTAATTAAGTACCATATTTTGCATTAAATGCCTATTAATTTCAACGTTAATCATCGCAGATAATGCTAATTACCATGTAACTATGGAATAGGTAATAAGTATAAAAATTATATAATAATTAAAAAAATTATATAACACGTATATTTATTTATTTTTCGCAACAATAAAAATATAGCTTCATATATTTATATGCAATATAAAATATATAATATGAATTTATGTGCAATGGAATATTACTATTTTTATCCCCTAATTTATGAAACTACTATTATGTAAAATTTGGAAAATACGTGTTACCAAAGTAGAAAATTATAGTTCTAAGTCATAAACTACATATAATCATTATAAACAATAGTAAATATTATTATAATATTAATGGACTCTTAGTAGAAACATATATGTGTCTGAATATCTGTCTGCCTCTCTCTCTCTCTCTCTCTCTCTCTCTCTCTCTCTCTCTCTCTCCCTCTCTGTGTGTGTGTGTGTGCGTGTGTGCGTGTGTGTGGGCGCGCGCGCGCCCGAGAAAGTGCGCGCATAATATAAATTACGTTTGAATTGTCATACGATTCGACTGGAATTATGAAATTAATATAAAAATTTAATATATTTTCTAAAAGTTTCATTAGCTTACAAAAACAAAAAACGTAATTGAGCTCTCATAAAGTCTCGCGTTTCGCAGCGAAATATACGAGAGCTGTTCCCGCAGTAGTATCAGACGCCATTGTCAGCTGCTGCGGTGGAAGCTCCCATAAGAAATGCGAAATGACAAAAGAAAATCGATCGACTGGCGAAAGTAGATGGCTTCGCATCATTGTCGGAGTTGTCAATATTGATCAACGGTGAGTCAAAATCAGATACAATTCTGCACTAAAAAACATAAAACGAGTCGGAAATAAAGAATGTAAAATAACAGATGAATAACGGAGCTGATAAATAATGGACCTCGAATTAGTTTTACTGTCGAAGAATAGATTTTCATTACTTTAAAGGACGAGATAAACTATCTTATCTCTGCATAATAAAATGATGAATGAAAAGATATAAAATAATTTATGATTCTTCTATAATTAATAATTAGATATCATCTTATGTTTCTCTTATGGAAAGCAGAAAATTCGTAAAAAATTACATATCTACCAATATGCCTTGCATTTATACGATTTTTAAATAATTAATAATTCATATTTATCGGCACTTGATAAGGGCATACTATTTAAAAATATATATATGCAAACATGAATTTTATATCATAAATATAATCAACGTAAAATATATTAAAATTCAAAATATATAAATTCGAAAATGTGGTAAATTAAGACAACATAAAATTATATTTTTTTAAAAATGAAAATGAAGAGAATATTGTATTTATTCTCAAATAATATTTGATTTTTAATGTTTAAATGGGTATTATTAAAAGGCAATATATGTTTAAAAATAAATTTTTAATCATATTGAATTCACAAAACTATTGATTTTACGATAGATTTTATTTGCAAAAACTCAATTTCGTTTTATTTTTATTCACTGCAGCATTTGTAATTCTAACATTCGATTTACATAATAAGTTTATCATAATTGATAGAGTTTGTGGAAAATCTTATTTTTGTTTCTCAATTTCAATTGTACTGATAGAGTGTCAGCATAATAAAAAAAAAAAAAAATATTGTCGTCCATGGAATATTAATGTAAGAGGATGATTATTATACATAAAAAAAAACTTATAATTAATCAAATGTATTCATAATTTATAACTTGCATTTCTCGTAGTCACATTTTGAATTGTAATTCATATTTTTGCTTTGGATAATAAGTCTCAATGCGAGTGCGCAAAATAACAACGTTATGCATCGATGAGAGACTCAATACTCTTGAAATTATGTAAAATAAATCTAAATTAATGTAATGTATTAATGTAAGAAATAGAAAATAAAATATTTTAAGGTAGATTAAATTATTTAAATGAAAAATTTGTAGAAATAAGTGCGAACATTTTATTCCATATATTTTATTCCAAATATTTTTATTACAGTTTCTTAGATTTATGTATATAATTCACCAATGAATTTTTCATATTTCCATATTATCCAATGACAGAGAAAAAAATAAAAAGATTGCCTTATAATGTTATAATCTGATTTTCAGCTAATTTTCATATAAATAAAAATAATTAATTTTTCTTTTATAATGAAGCATTTGGTACTTTATAACTGAAATTTATCATTTAAAATTTTTCGTATCTAAAATATCCTTGTAAATTATTAGCTCAATTTCTCATTCAATTTTTTATACTCCAAGTATTTGAAATGTAAATAAATAGTATGTTTATAAAATTATGAATAGCACATCTCCGAGTATTCTGATGCCAACGATATTGGGTTCAATGTTTGAGGAATTTGAATTAGCCTCGGATTAAATAGTCCGTATAAAGTGAGCGATTTTGTAGATAAATATACAACAAAAACAAAGTAGAATAATGAAGCTAATATTTGTCGAGGAATACAGAAGAGATGAAAGGTATAATAAAATATTAGATAAGTAAGGAATGCGTCAATAAGAAAAATAGCAAATCTAACTTTATATCATATTGGTAATTTGTGGAAGTAAGTAGTAGTGGCGCCTCACCTTAAGAAAAACAGAAGGGCAATGGATAAGGAAGGACAGGGATAGAGGACACGGTAGGTAGAAAGTCGGAGCTAACTGTAAGCCCTCCGGGCCCCTGTTATTTTGACATTCACCGATGCGAGAGGAAACGAATCAAAATGAAAGGGCGAAGGTTTGAGAGTCAAAGAGAGTGCGAGAGTGAGTGAGTGAGTGAGAGAGAGAGAGAGAGAGAGAGAGAGAGAGAGAAAAGGTGGACCGGAAGGGTGGTTAGGAGGGTGGGAGAGATAGCCGGGAGAGGGAGAGCGGGAGTAGCGTTGGCGCCGGGGTGCGCGCAGGTCAGTTCTTCGTCGGCTGTCGTCGCACGAGAACGTGGTTGCGGCACATCTCCATGCCCGCAGATGTCGGTTATCCTTGAATTAATCAAGCCAATAAGTACGTGAATTCTTGCCGCGATTGCGTGGCGTTGTGGTTGGAAACAGTGTCGCGCTCGCGAGGACGTGACACGATTTGCAAGCACGATTATCCCGTGGCATCTATAAGGGCGCAGAGGTGAGAGGGAATGATAAGCCTTGGTCTTGAGAAAGGATAGAGCGGAGCTGGGTATCGCCGGGTATAATACCACCGATTAAATGCAACACCGCCTCGGCAACCCTTACCCGGCAAGAAGTTTTAGCCCGTAGGTACGGTAAACGGATGTAGACGCAAGTAGTTTGCGCATCGAAGGCGTGGCGAACGATTTCGCCTACCTTATCACTTTCCTCATCTTTCGCGAGCGACGCGAAGTATTCGCAGCCTCTAACGATCGAATTTTACGCGCCTACTATCAGATGTTCGGCACTCGGAACTTCTTTCTAATGATGCTCTTTTGATCCTTCGCGATCCTTCGCTCGCGATCGCCCCATTGACATTCAACGCGATCCCTTAAATTCGCTATCGTTGCACTTAAGGCGGCATTGCAAAATGAATCCAATTAAAAATATGCAAAGTGTCTTAGGCATAAGTATTGAGTACGAGTACCTAGAGAGTAAATGAAGTCTGACAAAATTATACGAATGATTTGTTGAGAGGGTATTAACGTGAACGAGGATTGAATGATTAAGGTAAGAGTGGACCTTAAAATCCAGCCAAGTACTTTGCCCGTGAATATTAAACTTTCCGGCAGCGCTTACTTTCATTGCCGCATTACGTATTAGAGAGCGTAAGTTGAATTTGGCTTAGTAATTAAAATGGAAAGATAATTATCATTTGTATAATTAATTTACGTTATAATACTAACAGTGTGAATAAATAAAACATGAAAAATTCAAAAGAAAAAGTAAACAAAATATGGCAAAAGTACGTTTTAAGCTCGAATTTATATGTATTTTCTTTGGTTAAGCAACGATACGCCGGATAATTTGTCATACTAAACTTACACACTGCAAATACGTTTTCCAAGTTTTTCAGCTATCTATCATGCACTTAATGCGATTAGTTGATTTTCGAAATTTATCGCTTTTTGAATACTGGAATACCGAAGTATTGTACAACCATTGTATGCAACATAATTCATCATTCGCTACTACTCTTTAAGCCTAATCAACTATTATCTTTTTATCTAATTCTTCGTCTAATTAAAACACATTCACTTACTGATTTGGCGGCAAAGTCCGTGAGTATAATACTTTGATAATTTATTCAAACTTTAGAAGTCACTCGTTCATTATGTGCGCCACAATTATTTTGGTCATCTTAGATAAAGTAACAAATTTGTTGATTTCACGATTGTATTAATTCATAAAACGTTTAACATTTTAATAGCTTATTAATAATAATATAATAGCGTAGACAATTTAATGTAAAAAAACTTAATTATAGATTTAGCTCTTGTAAAAAAATCATTATTATACAATTTACAAAACAATGTCAAGCTATTGGCAATTCTAATAAATTTTAATATATATGCATTGTCAATGTCGATTAATTTTCAATAATATTCGTGAAAATTATTTATATGTGTAGATCAGAAATTAATTTCATTTGTTTGTTCAACTTTATAATAAAAAAATTGAAATTCATCGATATTTATACATATATATTTCAATGATAATTTAAAGAAATTAGTTTCTTGGCATCTAAAATTTTAAATCCTTATCTACTTAGATATAATATTCAATTTTTCGTGACATTTTATATTTTCATTGTACACCTCTCTGGCATTGATTGCATCATTCGCTTTGAAGAAGAAAAACGATTAGTATTATTAATTAGAATTAAAGTTCTTGTATCATATTCAAAAGTGACAATCTTTTATTTCCGTTAAAGCAATATCCTATTTTTATTATTCGCGCCTGTCGACTATGTCTAGTAATTATATCTGAGAATGAAATTGAACGTTTTAACAGGATAATTATATTTAATAAATCCTTGTGCTTATTTATTTTTTCCGAAAGAAAGAAAGTATTAATTAGTAATTTTTTAATATGAAAAATTATGTGTTCCTTATTAATTGTTTAACAATTTTTAAACGATGTTCATTAAAACGCCTTTATTCACAACTATTTTTGCCACAAACTTATTGTCTAATAATTTTTCCAATTATTATATACAATATTTCCGTGTATTATTTATATAAAATTTATGCAACCGAGTGTGGCAAAATGTCATAAGAATGAGACATTTTCATGTCCACTTATACAAATACAAAATGAATAAAATATTATCAAGTAAATCTACAAAAGTAAAGGAATAAATGAATAACAAATGAATGTGAAGGAATCCTAATTCGCTTTCAGATTATATCAAAAAATAATTTTACTTTTAGACAGATCTTCACTTATCCTATGTTTTAATTTATTCACAATTTCTGTTCTGCATATTACATATTTATGTAATTATTGAGAAGCAATGAGAGGGAAATGGAAAGAGATAGAGAGCACAAGAAGAGAAAATTGATGATAAAAGCGAGTACAAATACAATGCAATACAAATACAATATACGCCAACAAACTATTGAGAAATGAAATTGATGACCGAAATTTAGCGACAGTTATTTATTAAACATTCGCCCCCTAAATCTGCAAACAGCTTAGCTTAATTGCTTTTATTACGTATCATTAAGTAAAACATCCAGACATGTGCAAAATCCAAGCAGAGAATAAATCATTTATTGAATTCATTGAAATGATTATTTTCTAGACTCTACACATTCTCAATATCATTCTTTATTCCAATCTTAGCAGATAATTTTAGATCGATCTTCAACAAATATTTCAAAAAATATAGAGATTATTTTATTTTTATCTTTCGAAATTCGATTCGTTCAATCACGATCATCGAAAAAAATAGAAAGGAAGTTTAAGAAAAAGATATATTGAGAGTGAGAGAGAGAGAGAGAGAGAGAGAGAGAGAGAGAGAGAGACAGACAGAGAGAAAGCGAAGTTATCGCTACAATTCAAGAGCGTACTTGTCTATAGATAAAAACCTTAAATCATTCTTTCGATAACAAAATCAATGGTTATCAACTTATTACAAATTTTATTTTAAATAATATTAACTTAGAAATTAATAGTTATAAAGCCAAAGTTCTTATTTTCTTTATTTTCTTAATAAATTTGTATTCGCATTAAATAGATTTTTGTTTGAAGTAAACGAAAATAAGGATATAAAACTATTTGGTACTTTACATATGTAAACTATATGTAATTTAAGAAATAAAATTTATATAAATTACTAATTTCGATTTAACAATAATTCTATATTTACTATATTTAACAATCTTATTTGTAAACAATTTTAAAATATTTCCACTAAAATATATAATCTAGCAATAAATCTATTAATCAAAGTAATTATATTGCTATTTTAATAGTAATAATTTGATAATAACAAAATACCGAATAATTTTCATAAAATACATTTATTGTTATATTTCGTTTAAAAGTTTAAAAGCTCCACTTTGTACTTTTCTTAAAAATATTTTATTTATGAATTGTATTTCGCCACTAAAAGATTAACATCGTTAAAATTGTTAAAATAAAATTGTTGATAAAATTGTATTAAGAAATTCGCAATTAGTTATAGAAATCATTTTAATACCGAATAGTTAAAGTTAAATGTAGACTGAAATTTTGGAAAGAATTTGTTACAATTTCCCAATTTTCATTCGCTCAGACATCATGTGCTCGATATTCACGGTACATGCATTAATGCAGTGATCCAATTAATTAAAAATTGATTGAATATTAATTGATTGATTTATCAATATAATTATATTTCTTTAAAAATTAATTAGTCAATTTTCAAGTATTGCATCGAATACTTCGAGCTTGCAATTTGTTGAAGTCACTCTTACACGCTATAACAATTATTTGATAAATTTATAAATTTTTCTTATCCATTGCAATCCAAAGGGGTGATCAATTGTAGTTCAATCTGATGTCGGAGATTAATTTAATGAGAAACTTAAAGTCCGATAGCCTCATTATAGTTCTTTGGAATGTCGTACGCGTAAATGGGTAATTTGCTTCCTACTATCTTTCCCAACTAAATTCAACTTCGTTTCTAGCTCAGATTATAAAAATTCACCGTTGTTCCGTAGGTTCTAATATCTAAGGAGTGATTATAGAGATAACAACAATTGCGGAAACTATAGGTAAAATAAATGAAAATTCAGAGTCACAAAATATGTAAGACATAAGTTTTTCTATACTGCACTCGCTGACATATATACAATCAACAGTATATGCATACATTGTATGTTGTATATACCTTGGTTGGATTGCAAAACCGCCCACTTCCGCTCGTATGAACGTATTTGTTATGATAATAGGAACAATGTACAGCATGCAATCAAGATATCTATTTAATACTGATAATCAAATTATTGTAGAATTATACAAAGGCCTATACAGGCTGCAGTATTATGGTTTACTAGAATTTATAGCATTGATTTTGTCTGAAATCTTTAAGAAATGCGGTAGTAGTAGGTTGCCTCGGTAAATGAATTCCTATTACTTTTTCAAAGGCTTGTGATATTAATTTTTACAGTTTCGCCAACTTTTACGGTAACGCCTGTCGTGTAAAATACTAAACTAAAATATCTCAGCTAGACTTACATCATAACATTTAAAACAATGTTATTTTTCTAGATAAACAATTCTTATAAAAAAATTCGCAATTAAAATCGTCGATTCTATATCCTCCACTCGCGTATCCTGCACAATCTTTCAATTAAGGTGACCCAATATCCCGAGAGTCATGCAATATTTATGTCAGTCTTTCTGCTGAGTATACATACAAGTAAATAAAGGATTTTATTATGAAAAAAAAACAAAAACAAAAAAAAAGAAAAAGAAAAAGGAAAAAAAAACAGTTGAAGCAGTAGGATAAGGAAGGTATATCAGGGTTTGCATGCGCTTTATAACAAGATTAATGTCTCTTCGGGCCAAGGTCCTTTCGTAGGACTATTAGTCAATCTGAGAATGCAGACATGTTGGTTTAGCGTCTCTTTTCCCCATCCCCTTCTATTCGGTAACCCTCTTTTTGTTCTGCCCCTTACCTAGCATTCTCGTATGGCGTTCGCTTTTTTGATTGAATATTTCATGTATGCATAACGAAATTTTAGATATGTATATACGAGTGTTACTGAATTAAATTTTAAGTTTAATTAGCAGTACAGCGGTTAGCTTTATTCATTTCTCAGACTAATCTAATACTCAAACTGATTAAAACTCAATTCTAAAAAAGCAATTATGAGATTTAAATTTTATAATTATAAAAAATATTAAACGCTTAAGGTGTTTGCTTTATATTAATAGTCTCTATGTACTTTAAATTTCATCTTTAACATACATTTATTAAAAACTGCGATTTTTTAGAAAACAGAATAAAATCATTGAATAAATTGATATTAAATATATTTAAATTAAATTAAGATAAATAAATAAAATAAAATAAACAAAATTATTCTATCTATCGTAATATTAAGGAAATAAGAAATAAGAATGTACGAGTTATTTTTATTCTTTCTTTTTTTTTGCAATAATTTCTTACGATTTGTATTTCTATTATTATTATTATTTAATATTTAATATTCGATTGTATTGTACGAAAGTAATATTATTCAACTATAATATGTCATGATTTTGAATATTCATTTGCAATAATTTATAAAGATGCTTTAACAATTAAAAGTTTATTCATTCTAGATATTGTAAGTAAGTATTTTTTTAATTTACATTTATATGGTGTTGCTACTTTGATATTTTCCGTTTAAAAAAATTAATTAAACACAATGTTATAACTAAAATCGAATTTAAAAATCCCTAAATTAGTTTGAAACGCCATTATTTATGTTTATTTCCGGGAATTTAAGCTGAAAGTATTAGTTCTTAAATATTACTCAAAACGCTCAGTTGCTCCAAATATAATATAAATCGTTTTATTCATAACGACCAATAATATTTATGAATTTATTCAATTCTTAATTATTGTACAGTCACATTATGGATGCGATCATTATATTTTCCAAACTCGATTCTTTCTATATATAAGACTATAAATTTATGGCCTTTTATATTAAATATTAATTGTGAAACTAATTTTATTAGCATAAATAATAAAAAACTATTTCACATTTATAAGAAAAAATTCACGCATCAGAAAATTGAATTAGTGGCTCATAATTAATAAAAATTCAAATTAAATAGAATGAAAAATTTCACATTTTTCTTTTTAAAAGACAAGAGGAAATTGAAATTATTTGACATCCAGAAAATATTCCATTATTCAATATCACAGTTCACCAGTTAAGTATATTAAAGCTAAACTCTAAAGCCAAATTCAATCATTTCATTTATTCATTATTCTCCCAAATTTACAATAAATTGCTAACATTTTATAAATTTACTAGATTTTGAAGGCATATAAAAATATAAAAAAAAATTTTATTCCTTTTTACATATTTCATTGTAAATGCGAAACTCAAACTTTATGATTCTTGTCAAATTTCTAGAGCTGTGCGTGCCAGTTAAACGTTAAACTCCCATAACATAAAAAAAATCAACATAAAACGATCGTTCGCATCATTTTTGCAATATTTATATAACGAGTAGAAAGCGGAAAATAAGAAATTTTAAAAGAAAACTGTATAATAAAATCTATAGATAGTAACAACATAATTTAAAATATCATGGGCATTCAATTTATTTTCTAGTCCTAAACGAAAATTATATTCAATAGTTGATGTAATGACATATTAACTTTATAATATTAATAGTTTAATATTATTACATTTAATTTGACATATTTTCAATAACAATGTAGTACAAAGAAATTTTTTTATTGATCAAATAAATTTTGTTTATTGTGCATTAAATATATTTATATTGAATATACTAAATATCATCTTTCATATCGACCTTTAATCTTATTAATATTTAATTATCTGTATTAAACAAAAAAAAAACTATTAAGAAAGTATAATATTGGTAAACACAAACATGATTCAATATTATTAAGAAATATATATATATATATATATATATATATATATATATATATATGTATAATATAAAAAGATTATAAGAAAATATGTTGAATTTAACAATAAATTATTAGTTATTAATTCTAAATTAAAGAAAGTTTAATCTAATAGTTTAATTCACATTCAAACTTTAATAAGTTTATTCAGTCAGATATAAATTCCAGTAATTGGAAAATGTAATGAATTTTTAATTTTAGATTCATGTCGCATTATATAAATAAATATTATTAATATGAAATACATCAATATTATTTATGTTAATATTCATTTGTTAATATTACATGTTAATATTCAGTAAAAATATACAGACCTAAACATCTGTCTAAATTTTTTAACGTAACTAACGCCTCTTATAAATAAGCTAAAAAAATTTTTGAAAAATTCAACAACAATAATGTAAATCAATACATAAGCCATATTTGAAAATATGGATATTTTTAAAATAGAAATATGAAAACAAATGAATGGCCAAAGGAATATTTATAAAAATATAAATATTAGAATTTTCTAAAAATATAGCTAATATTAAGTGTTCAACTGAATAACAATTGTAATTTTTATTGATGTATTCGGAATGAATAAACTTTAAATTTAAATATTACACAAATGATATTTGCACTAATATATTCTAAGTCTAAATTATGGCACTGCAAATAACGTAAATTATGATATTGAATAAATATTTAATTCTCATTTTAATGATGGATAATGAAAACTTTTATTTAAATTTACTACGCGTTTTTATATATTCATAGATAATGTTTTTATAAAAGTTACATAATTATTTATCATCTGAAATTCAGTATTTATCCATGAATAACTGAATGTGCTTAGTTAGGAAAAATTTTAATTCATAATTTAGATTAAAATTAAGTTTACTATTTAATGAATTTCATTATTAATTTCTTTCGCTTTATTATATTTCTTAATTATTTAAATCTTTTGATATTCCTTTATCGAAATTTTCTTATAATTATCAATAATAAATGTTAAAAACTATTCATAATATATAATCGTATTATAAACTAAATAAAAGATGAGTTTGAAAGTTATAATAAAATTTTCATTGAATTTATTTTGTAATATAGTATGATTAAATTACAAGATATTTGAACAAAATCAAAATGCATGAAAAAAATAATATGAATAATCAAGAAACACTTGAAAAATTTTTATTACGATTCTTTGAACAATACAATATTCTCTTCATATTTATTGTGAACCGACAGCGTTATCGTATTATGCAAATTATAATTATATTTTTCAATAATCTCATTAGTAAAATTCCACTATAATTAATAATTTAATTTAAAAATATGTGATAAATAATTGTAAGATGTTATTTTTTAACGTATTAAATTAATTAACCTTTACAATTACTTACACTTCCTTTATTGATGTTACCGACAATGTCATATAGAAAAATATTTTTTAATGTTTGACAATTATTCAACCATTTATGAAGCATATCTTTCAAATATTTATATTACCAACAAATTCGGTTAACAGTATATTAATAAAAATTCTATTTGTATATAAATTAACACTAATAATATTTGTGAATTAAACAGGATCATAAGTAATATATTCAATAACATAGAGAAAGTACTGGAAAAATTAAACGCAAGAAAAACATACTTTCATGAATACAAAAACTTCATAATTTTTCAATATGTAGCAAATAACGCAGGAAATAACGTATTTGTATATATTATTTGTATATATTCCTTAATTTTTATGTGCTTATAAATAATTCAAGTTTCAACTATATAATTTATCATATTAATAATTAGCTGTAAATGTGAAAAAATTATCCTATCAGTAAATCAAAAAGGGCTAAATCAACATACTAAAATTACATTGATATGGTAATGAAACAAGATTATAGAAAATTAAAAATAAAATTCAATTATAACGCTCTTTATTATGTTATCCCCTAAAGTAAAATGTATTTAAACTTTTAAATCCGTATAGTAAAATGTAAAATAGAATTAAAGTCAAAGGGAATTTCTATTTATATATATATATATATATATATATATATATATATATATATATATATATATATAAGAGATAAAAAACTTTTTGATTAAAACTTGTTAAGTGAAAATGAAAAAGGTCGACTATCATTAAAACAATAAATTTGAAAATTCTTTTATTAATCTTTCTTGATATTTCTAAAATTACATATGTGTTCGCGCGTCTCGCATATGTCCGTACTTACACCTCTAATTACATATTTAATTTGGTGTACAATTTTATAAACTAACCTACTAATTAATGAGAACTGTAATTAATTCGTACTTTAGTAAATCAACAATATGATAGAATAAATTCAAACATATAATATTCTTCCAGATGACTAAATTATTTTAACTAACAATTATCTCAAACATAATACATATTTATTTATTTATTCTATTAACTATTCTATTTATTCTATTCTATTCTATTTAATAATTCTATTTATTACAGAAAGTAGAATAAAAATGTCTATATAATCTCAACTTACAATCAATAAATAATACTTAAATATGATTTTAAAAAATATAGATAATTCGATAAATCTACAATATTTACATCGGAAATATATAATAGTTAATATTGTTTTACATTAATATTAGTTAGAAATGTGAAAACTAAAAGTTAAAACAAATTATAGATTCAAAATATTTTTCATATATATATATATATATATATATATTATTTATGAAAATTTATTAACTTTCATGTAAGCAGAAGACTGCAGGTTTAATTGCTTGATTTTTTGAAGGAATATTGGATTCTCTATCAACTACATTTTATTGTAAACTTAAGATTAGTTATAAAATTAAGAGAAAATATTAAATGAATATAAGTATTCGATTTTTACAATATATAATTTTATATTTATGTTTTTGAAAACATCAGTCTTTCCTCATTTTAATATTTTTTCTAATAAGAAAATACTCTTCAGAATACTATATATAAATTCAAAATACTATAAAATTTATATTTTAATGTTAAATGTTTAAATTTAGCCATCTAAGTATGGGACATAAAATACATATTACGTTCAGACTGTAATGAATTTATCCACATACCAGAAATATATTCATTTTGAACATATAAATATCATCTTTGTTTCACTTTTCCATCTCTTTTATACATATATACGTTTAAATGGATATTGAACTTACAATTTTATAGATATTTATTTAATTTTCATACTTAATATATCTTCTCGATCTTAAACTACTTCGGGTTTAAGTAGTTCAAGAGGCATACTCAACACACCTCTATGCCTCTTCATCTTCGATATTATATTTAACACATCCATTTGCAACAAAACAAAGAAAAGATCCATGTAAAAAAAAATATTTTTGTGTAACTATATTCATGTAACCGGTACATACGTATTAACAGGGTATAAGAAAATGTTGGAAATTTGGAAATTTTCAAATTTCATTATCAATTACATATTTTAATTGTGCATAGTTAAATGCTTAATTAAATACGATATATACTTGAACAAATATACCATTATATAAATAATAACTTTTCATCCTTAAAATTCAAAGAAATTAAATCATTAATTATCTGAAAATATTATTTCTAAATAGTTTTAACTCTTTTGTAATAATGGAAAATTTTTATTTTTTAAAATATTTATATATAAATTTCAAAAAGAAATATTTAATTACAATAAAATAAATCTATTGTTATTTCGATATTATTATTCTACTTAAATTTGTTGAATAGTAAATATTGTAATATAACATGATCTTTCATTCTTATACTACCATTGCTAAATTTAGCAGTTGTCTCCTAAGTTTATTCGTTTAGCGGCTAAATTTTTAATATCATTTGTGAAATATTCACATCCATAAGTTGCCTTAATATTCCACTCAGACGATGTATCTTATTTTTGCACTTGAAATATTTCACTTTATACTTGAATATCGTGACTATAGATATATGCATAATTTATAAAATATATTCACGTGATATATAAATAAATGATTTAAAAACTTTATTTTAATTTGGAAGGCCATGATTGAGATTTAAAAAATATGTGTTTATTCAAATGTAAAAAGTATTTTTATTGCAATAAATTTATATAATAAAAAATACTTTTTTACTATAAATTTCTATTGTCACTAAATAAAGTGGAGACGAATGTATTTAACAAAAAAAAAAAAAAATTCATTGGCTTGAATTTAAATTTTATAAACTTAAGAGCTATTTATATCAACATGTTGATATATTATGTATTAAGATTAAAAAAAAGATTTGCGCAAAAGTTGGTGAATTCATTTTTGATTTTTCATACAGTGCGATGAATAATCTGTTAAAAATTATAACCAATATAAAGTTAATAAAGATTAATGCCTTCACATAGTTATGTTAAACTATTTATATTATCTAGAAAAAATCTATTTGTAAGAATATTATATTAAAAGCAATTCATATGCAAATAAACTCATATTATATAATGAAATATTTAAATATTTATATATGGATTAAATTAATATCAAAGTTACTATAATAGAAATATAATATTATAATTGTATTTATTTTTAAATAAAGTCCATAAAATTTTAAATGAGAGTATTGAGATTATTTTATAACTAGAATAAAAGTGAAACAAAATAAAATTAATTAAATTATCGTATATTTAAAAATTTGCTAGACTTTTCTCGTTTACAATGCAGCTACATGAATCATTGTTTATCACGTTTTCATAACTTATGATATATTATAAATACGTAAGCTTTGTAAGCTATGTAAAAAAAGACTAAGCGGTATTTATTATAAACTAAAATAAATATTTATTGTTATTGATGGACAAGGGAGGATACTATGCGTATAATATAATGGAAGAGTTTGTATACCCTGAAGGAGAGTAAAGAAATTTAAGCACGGAAAGGACTAAGATAAAAGAGAGATCATAAAAGTCCACTTTGCTTTAGTTTTGCTGCCTCAGCTTCTTCACAAATATTATAAATATTTGACAAAATTGACAATAAATTCGATACCTTTCATTAGAAATTAATTTTAGTATCGAAACATGAAATGAAATCATAATAAATTAATTGCCACGCAGGCATTAATCTTACATCCTTTACTTGCACCAATATTCCATTCTCTTTCTCATTGGTCGACGCACTCTCTCTCTCTCTCTCTCTCTGTCTCTCTCTCTCTCTCTCTGTGTTTATATATATTTATTATTCTCCTCTTTTTGCTTCTTTGTCATATTTTATACTATCTTAATCCTTACCTTCTAATAAACTTCTATTTGTAATTCTATTTGTAATGTAAAGTTCATCACTATATAGTTGCTTAGACTATGTTAACATATACTATGTTAATTTAAAAAAAATATTTCGTTAGGAAATGGGAATTAGTAATAATAAAATTTTATCGCTACAATTTAAATATTGAATTTCTATTAATATAGGAAAATTCTTAAAGGATAACAATACTATAATAAAAATATTAATAATATATTTTTAAAATAATTATATTATTAAAAAAAAATGCTAATTTTCAGTTGAGAATTAATTCCACAGAACATTAGTTAAATTAAAATTACTCTTCTATATGACTCGAATATTAAAATTGTAATTATCATATTAAATAGTAAATATAATTTATATCGAATGAATATTAATTACAGACAATTACATGTTTTCTGGGTTTCGAATGAATTCTAATGATAGAATGTAAATTCTAATGATTGTACTATAGCCATAAATATTTATAAATGTATAACATGTATATACATATTTTTTGCAATTTTTTCATCTGTAATTATATAATTAATTTCAATATTGAAGTTACGTTCGAATTGTCTGCGATATTAATTTAAATGAACAGAGCAAGTTTATACAAAATTATGTGTTACAATAAATGCATTTGGGTTTTACACAAACAATATCCAAACTTAAAAATAAATTGTTAAATTTACAGTTTTCTTTTCTTTTTTTATATCAATATTATTCATAGAAATTACATTCATTTAATCCAGTAATTTGAATAAAGTATTTATCACAGCTTTTTAAGCTATATTATATTTAAGATTTATAAATATTAATCAAACACTTAAAGCTTTATTGTATGAAATTTAATTGATTTATACATATATATGTGAGCCACTACAAAGAAAAGACTTACTATTTAAAAATCATTATCAAATTTGAAATTGATGAAAATAGAAAAAAAAAATAATGGTTTGATTTAAAAATGTATATATACATCCTTATTTAGAGATTTTTAAATAAATGTCGTATTTTTTATTTTTGTGAACATCCAATTTCTAATATTAAAATAAAAATATACGTCTTAAAAATGTTCTTTATTTAAGGATTGGAAGTTTATATTAAAAATCAGTGTGTAACATTGCCGATAGATCGATTAAATAGTTCCTTACAAAATTCTTGGCGCCACATTTTTAAAATACAAATGTAGAAAATTGGATTTTGTATTTTCAGTTCATTACATCAGTTTTCAATCTGTAAACTATATTATTAAATTGATATGGAATTATTTTCTCTAGATCTAGATAGTAAATGTTCATCTCCAATTATGTCTATAATGACAAATTTGTCCAAGTGTTTTTTTCTTTATTTTTTTTTTTTTTTTTTTTTTTTTTTTAATCCAAAAGACATCTAAATATCTATACTTTAGCCAATAAAGATATAACTACGATTGTACTGGCAGCAAATTCGTTCACATACTACTTAAAATGGGCGATAATTTTTCAATAATTCTAAAATATCATTATTACCTTGAAATTACCTATTTGATCGACTATACTTGTTGTAAAAATTCTACTCCAATTACGTTTCATAAATAAATACAAAATCTTAAAATTCACCGACACTGCAATCTCTTATGTTATGATTCAGCAGAGTACAAAATCTACATAATTCGGTGAGAAGAGCTACGGTTATAAGAAAAATATTTAAGAACTGAAAGAATAGAAATATGTAGAATAGGGGAAAAGCCAGTTCTGAAATGTACCATATTTTATATAAGATATATTGTATACAATGAACGAAGGTTCAATGAAAGATCCACCTTATATATATATATATTTTTTTTTTTATGATTTAGAAGCATTACTATAAACAGACATAAATCACACATAGAATATTCTATATAAAGAATATAAATTATCATATTTTTGTCAAATGCAATTTATTTCATTTCTTCCGATATATTCTAATTTCTTCAAATGTCTCAAAATAACTCAGATATAGAAATATGAAAATTTAAAATCATACACTGTACGAAGAAAAAAGCTAAGGCAGATTATGAAAATCTGTACCAATGTGCAGAATATTCATTTTCAAATATGAATAATTTTATTTTTCATCTATTGCTTAATAGATTTTTAATTTCAATCAATAGTCATCGTTTGTTTAAAAAAATACTTATGAATGTTGCATTGCGCGCTCTATAACTCATAGGGACGTTTTAACATAGACAGTTTAATATATTGACTACATAAATACGTTACATTTCAAAAGTTAATAATAATTGTCTAGATATTAAATATATATTATACTTATATTGAAAAATATAAGCATAACTAATCGATGTTATACTGACATTTTATGGATATTACAGAATGTTTGACATGAAAATTAATCAGTAGAAGTAGTTGCTGTGAATAAGGAAGCGAAGATGATTCGCGATTATATAATTCTGTTGTCGTGGCTCTGCACCGTAAGCGGTAAAGAAGGTACGTGTAATCCCTAACATATATCGAAAAATTTAGTATTGGAGAAATTTATACGATACAGTCAATTATTATAAGGAATAATTTCATGTTGTAGGATATTTTTGGCATATCAGTGACATACACTATGATCCAAGCTATTCTATTCAGGGTAATGGTAATGGACGTGAGTACATTATCTTTTATCGATTAACTTTGGACACGACCATGGTTTTCCATTATTATGAATGTTAAAAGTTTAAACAGTTTCTCGAACGAATAATATCAAATAATTGTTTATCTTTCACTGTATTTAATACTAAAGAAATTTTCATATATGACACGATAGATATCATACGATATAAAAATTAAAAAGATGTAATAAATGAAAATTAACGAGCTATTCTCTGTTCGCATTAATTTATTTTTATCTTATAAATAAAAAGACTTTAATGGGATAATTTGAAATAAGAATAATTATGGAATATTTTTTAAATTATGATTGAAAAAATTCGTTGAACAAATTTCTAGATCCTTGTATTGTAAGAAGTGCAGTGATTATACATAATTTTTTACAAAACTTGATAAACTTTACATATAATATCTATAAAAACATATTCATACACTATAATGCGTATTATTTTAAAAAAAAAAAAAAAAAAAAAAAAAATGAAAACAGCTATTTAAAATTAGAATAATATAAAATATTTTCGAAATAATCTGTGATTTATAGTTGAACGGGAAATATGGTTCCTCAAGTTAGAATTGTTAGCGAAGTTGACACTGTTAGTATCGAAGTTTTTCCTACTAAATTCAAGGCTAACAACACTAAAGTTCACGTCGAACTTTATCATCAAATTTTTCATTTTAAAAATTCAGCTTAAATTATACAAAACATAAATGTACATAATGTATTGAATGTTTTGTTAAAATTTTTTGAAATCCGTGATATATTACGTTTCACGTCATTATTATAAACCATTAAACTTAAACAGAGTAAACTTAAGCAATGTGTTTTTGAAATTTTTATATATTTTTTCAATAAAAGATAAATATTCCTATTTCTTATTAGGAAAAGCAAATAAAGTATTACTTAGATTTAAAAATATACTCACATAAATTCAATAATAATTTACGAATATTTATAGTCAAAATATAAATTGCTTAACTGGAAAATAAATCATGACTATTGCTATTTTAACTTAAGTGAAATACCTTCTTGATGACGATAACTGTCAAAATTTTTTTAGTATTTTCCATAGTGAAATATATATATATATGTAACTAGTAATATTTAAATATAATAGAAATTAAGAAAAACTATATTTTACAATACATTCAACTTATAATAATTAATTTGTACCTCTGTTCATGAAAACTTGATTTTCAAATAAATGGGCAATAATTTCTTACAAGTCTTTTCCTACTATTTCATAAATAATGTTATCCATTATATTCTTGTTTCAACAGCTTACAAAGGATATCTATTACGTATTGATTTCATGTTTCATTAAAATAATCGTCAGAAAAAAGCCGTGTTATCATCACTCAGATTATTTCTATTATTCATGCGTTGTTATTTTTTTTTTTTTTTTTTCTTAATTTCCATGTGCATAATAACACGTAGAGGTAATCATTTAAAGAAAAGGAGACTTTTCTATGCGTCCTGAAAGTATTCAGTCTTTTTCGCAGGATGTTGGAACACAAAAAACAGTGCTGATATTGGCCACACGAGGTTAAACGACAAGATGCCAAGTGCCGGTATTTACGGACACTATAACTGTGATTCATCTTGGCTTCTTATTGAATCGGCAGCGAAAGTCATGAAGGCGAATCCTGCTGATGGCATAGAATTCGTTCTGTGGACTGGGTAAGTAAGCGCACATTGACATATATCATCGCATTAATATCTTTAATATAGTTATGTGCAAGAAATAATGAAATTCTCGAAATACTATGATATAATTCTGAAAATATCATGGCATAATTCTTGAAGAATTTTAGTGGAAATACGTTGAATGAAAGCAAAATATTTCACCGCGATTCGTTTCAAGTAAAAATAAACATAATAGCGTGGAGAAGAGGAGTTTGCATACACTCGCACGCACACGCATTCAAACACACATATTTATCGCAAATACTTGGCATATATGGCAAATTTTTCTTAAAAGTCATATATGTTTTAGCGAACCATACAAGAATAAATAACAATTGCAATAAGCTTCGTTTCTCATTTTCTTTAGGTAAATAAATCTGAAATTATTATCCATTCATTAGCGTATCCGTTAATAATGTTTTTTAATTCAAATATATTTACTACAACATGAAAAAGTAATTGAAGTAATAATATTGTTTAATTATAAAAATTAGAATGAAATGTTTATTATGAAAAAATGCATTATATACTTGTATACTATTATTATAGTAATAAAAATTACAATGTCTAAATTACAAATTTTATTTAAAGTTGCGTATAATATAATGCGTAATAAATTATTATTACATAAAAAATATATAAATAAATATTATTTAAATAAAATAGATAGAAAGCATATTTTTAATAATATTGAAAATATATGTCAATAAAGATAATATGTTTCAAAATAATAATAAAAATATAAGTATTAATTCTATAATTACATGAAAATTCTAATATAAAATAGTATTAAATATAAGAAATGAATGGAAAAAGGATAAAAGAAGCGAAAATGCAGAAAAATTTACATACTTTAACTACAGTAGAATAATATCTGAACAATGCTAAAATCGTTAAAATATAAATATAGTAACAATTTAAATTCACATCAATAATTAAAAAATGATAAAGTTTCGAAATAAATCAGAGTATTATATGAAACAAGTGATGATGGAATCTTTAGAATATTAATATAATTTAAATATAATAACCCAATATAATATTCATCGCCTATAATTTAAACTGGATATAAAATGTTGATAATAATATAAAATATATTGAAAATATACTAAACAAAAGAAAAAATAAAATGAATAAATTTCTATAAAATTTAAAGTAAAATATGAATGAATATAAAAGATAAAAATTGGAGAAGAATTTTAGGTTTAAGACATATAAATTTAAATTTATAACATTTAAGCTTTAAAACATAAGATTAATAAAGTCGAATGATTTTAGAGAAAAAAAAACAGAATATTGAACTACTTGAAAATAAAATTGATTTTATTATATTAAAAATATAATATGTGTAAAAATAGATCATTTTAAAAATGAACGAATACGGTATTTAAGGAAATAATATAATATGGAGGAAATTCTGATAGAATATATATCCAATAAAATTGTAACCTGACCAAATAAATGAATTATAAAATTTTAATTTTTGAAATTTGAATAATTGGAAAAAGAAAATAGTTTTAAAATATAATAGGAAAATAATGTTAAAATTAATACATAAATAAGGATACAAAATTTTAAGTAAGTTGGAATTTCTCGACTAAAATAAAGGATTTTCACTGCTGATAATAAAAAAGAGATAAATCAAATAAATGTACAAACGAAAAAGGTATAGCAAAATTTATTGTATTATGTGATTTGTAGCAATGATAAATAACTCAATAAATTAAAAATATATAATTAAAAAGAAATGTAAATATATAAAGCGAACGGATACATAAGAAATAAGATTAAATACAGCTTTAAGTAGATTAATGTAAAATAAAATTGTAAAAATGATTATAATGAAGGAAGTTGAACTATAGAATCTTAATTATGAAAGAAATAATTATGAAGATTATTATTTCGAATATATATCTTTGAATAAGTGAGTATGTTCATAAGAACATCAAATTAGTAATTAAAATACTAATTAAAATTGAATAGAAATGGAAAAACTATTAGTAAAAGTATAATGAAATGTTTCTCATGTAATGGCTCCGATATAATATAAAATAAAAATGAAAAATATGATATGGTTAAATTAAATTCTTGTATACAACGTATTATACAATATATTTATGTATTAGAATTAATGAATTTTTACACTTTTAATATCATACATAATACATTCATTTGTTTGATCAATTACTATTTTATCTATTTGTATAAATATTTTTTAATAAATAGTAATTTATCTGATTTGGGAAGATTCATTTTACCTTACAAATACATCAGAAAATATGTTTTTTATCAATCAAATCAATTAAAAAATCAATCAATATAAAAACTAGTATAATTAACAACGCGATACAACAGTTTGTCAATTTCATTCCGAAAGTTTTTTCCTCTTATCTTTTGCATCAAAGTTACTCAATTTATTTGCATAGAAAGAGAATAAAAGTCAACATCGTTCATTAATTGATCATACATTAATTATATAATAGAGCCGTATAAGCATAACTTTATATAAATAAACTCATATAAAATGATCAATAATCTCTAATTAAAAAATCTCTCTAATTAACCCCAATTTTATCGTTTTGATAGGAAAACAATTTCTACTCATCATAATATCCTATACTGTAAAGCCAAGCGTAAGCATGTGAAAAATATCCCTATCTAAGCTATCTCATTTAATGGGCGCCTTAACATCAAAGGCTTTACTATATATCTTGATTATAACTTTCTCAAACATCTTCGCTCTTAAGTAAATTCACTGATATCGGAGGAAGGTTGGTTGTGCATTAAAATAAGACGATGTGTAAAGCCGATTTATTCCTTCGTCCTTAGAGGAGTCACTTTTTTTTCAAACTCTCATCTTATTGCTTCCGCCCTTAGAAAAATGGTTTTTATTACAGAGAAAAGAAAGATGTAGGTGAGGTAGTATCAAATGTATATAATCTATATATATATATATATATATATATATATATACAGGCACACACACACACACACACGCACACACACACACACACACACACACACACACACACATATATATATGATATTGCCTTCCGATGAAGCCTGAGACAGGTAGTGACAAGTTTTCCAAAGCCCTATCTTCTTCATATATTTGTTTCAGACTTCTTCAAGCGTAAAAATTGAGAATATATAAAACTTCTAGGAAGGATCCCAGTCCTTTTGATGTGTAACAAAATTCTACCAGCGGTTGATAAAAATAAAAACTTGAAAATTGTCGGACGCAATTTATGTTGTCGTTTTTTCACACTATAACTCAATAACTTCTCGACTATGTTTATTCGCAAGTTCCCAAATGATTTTAATAAAGACATTATCTTTTTAATCGAAATGTCATTTAAGTATTTATTTAACGTTTAATTTATTTGATATTTAAGCTAAGCCATTCGAGGCAACTAGTGTTACCTTGCGTGTTATCTTGGTGCGCGTGAAGAAAATTTCGAAACATTTAAAAAAAAAAATGTATATAATTAAATTTTTGAAGGCTTAATTAATACAGTGAATTTGTAACTTGAGACTTATTTGACCATTAGTTTGCAAAGACGTTGCGATAAAACTTTTCGCCTTATTTCCGACAATTACGTGGTCGGGAAGTGATAACCTTCTATTTCAACTTGTCTAGTGTATAATGAGAATTTCGGCATGAACTCACTCCTTAATTGGAGTTGCCGCTCAGACTTAGTTCTTTCCGCTCGCTAATCAGAATGCACAACGTAGAATAAGTTCTTTTATTAACTTAACTAATTAGGCAGCTTAAAGGCCTCGTTCTCGATTAATTTACTAATGTGCAAAACAATTATTCTTCCTAAACAAGTGTAAAGATTCGAGTCTTTGAAGTTGCAAGTAATGTGCATAAATAAAGTCTATTGTCTTGAACGAACATTCAGCCGAGTAAGAAAGAAATGAAGGTTGCCCACTTTATTAGAGCTTTTCTAAAAATTCATAATACATTTAAAGAGATAGTCTTTCTCCGTACCTATAATTACTTCCATCGCTACTTCCTTTTGCCAGCGATACGTTTATCAAGAGAAAATCAGAAAAGATTGCAAATACAAGATTTTATTTATTTATTTTTTTTTTTTCCAAGTATCTTTTTATTTAACAGATAAATATTGTATCTTGCATTACACGATAAAAAATATCTTATAAAAATAAAAATACATTATAAATATTTAGTAATTTAATACGGTAAGTGTATAAGAATAGCCTATTAAGTACTTACATATTAAATTTTCAATATACTTTGCAACAAACATTTCACAAATATTTAATTATATCCAATAATTCTAACTATCTTGAAATTGTTTTATCTTAAAATTTCTAAGTCATATTATCGATTAAATAATCATTAAATTAAATATTATTGCGAAATTTGAATCATTATAATGTTATTTATGTTAATCTACGTGATAAAAAGTAATAGCGTAACAACATTATCCTATTAAATAATCACGTGTAATTTAAATTTTCAATAAATCATATGCTCAATAGGTATAATAAATTTTTTATTGAAGATATCTAAGAATATATTATAATACGTAAATATTTTTTGGAATATTTAGGCCATACTTTTCGTAAATTCCTGTCTTAACAATAATTGGCTATTTATCGACTTTTAAATATTAAAATTTTTAAAATATACACAGACACATTGCCATCGTTCACTTAAAACCAGCGTGAAATTTATAAAAGATAACGAAGAACGCTATTATTAATCAATATAAAATATTCATTGTGAAAAATAACAAAATTATGATAGAAGATAAAGTAGAAAAATTAACTATTCATAAATCTTTACAGTGACGCTTTATCACGACACGAAAGCATAACAGAGGAATATCGACTACAGTACCTGAAAAATATTACCGATCTTCTGTCGCACACTTTCACGGGCCAATTTGTATTTCCGGTGTTGGGTCACGAAGATATCGGTTTAAACTATTCGCAGATCGCTAATCTTTGGAGTAACTGGTTACCTGATGAAGCGCTCGTTACTTTTAGAGAAAGTAAGCATTATTTTACTAGAATATATGTACAGGTATTTCTCTAAAATAATGAACAATTTAATTTAACGTTAGTATTAATATTGTTCTTTGCGAACATTATTTTGGAAATTTTCGAAAGACTTTGTACAATGTTTTGTGTATCAAAAAAAAAAAAAAAAAAAAAAAAAAAAAAAAAACATACACGCAAAACATCTCTTCTGGATATCATAATAAATGTCTTTCTAGAATTTCACGTTTTTTGATAGATCAAATGTTGATGAATTCGATATCACTAATGTATAAGGTTGCAAGAATTTTCTATAACATATCCCTATGTATTTACTAATAAATTCTAAGTAATTCATTAAAATTATTTTATCGAATATTTCAAGTACCATCCATGTTTCTATAATTTAAAAAAATTATCAAATAATTATTTGCTCAAAGACACTAAATCAGAGGAATAAATGTTTATTCATTGAGTGCAATACTCTAAAATTTATTATGAATTTATTGAAAATGAATGCGCGTCTGATGCGTAAAATTACATGTGATTGTGTAAATAGGCAAACTTGGCTAAGCAAATGTTTGCGATCTATCAACAATACAACAATATAATTTCTTAATTTCCGAATAAAATCAATATACGTATTAACGAATTTGACAATTACGAGAGAATTTCACTGTCCGGCTGTTCTCTCAAAGACAAAAAATAAAAAATCTACCGTCACTATATGACACTTTCATAAATATATATGAATAAATATAAATATAAATATATAAATATAAATAAATAGCCTAATTTTATCGGGATAATCTTTCAAAGCTTGTGAATTAGTTGTTAATGAATTGTTCATTGATCAATAAACACTTAATTTCACAGAGAATTCAACCATAACCCTCTAATCAAAGCGTCACACATACAAACACAAACACAAAAGAAAGACACACAAAATTGCATGGGACACGTTGAGAAAAGTCTAATCGCGTAATCGCGCCGCCGTTACATTAACGCAGACGGCTACTACACGATCGAGCAGCGCTCCAAAAATTATCAGATTATATCCCTGAATACGAATCTGTGGCTCGCCGCAAACACGGGCATTGACAATCGTATGCCCAGTCAACGTGCGGTTGGCAGTAGTGCAAGTGTCACCCTGGCTGCAGCATCACCGGTCATAAGCGACGCTGATCCGGCCAATCAGTGGCACTGGTTCGGCTCGACACTCAACAAGGCCCGAAAAAAAGGAAAGATCGTAAGTCGCATTGCATTCTTTGAAACCTATCTTTTTTCTCTCCAACCTCCTCCTCCTCATCCCCCCACCAAACCCCAACAATATATTCAATTTATATAAGACGTTATTGTGGTTGTTATTGTTATTTCAAGTAAATTCCTTTTTTAGATAATTATTTCTAATTATTCAACGATAATTCGTTTATATATATATATATATTGTTCAAAGATTGAACTAATGAAATTTATATTTCATGTCGAATGAATTTATTAATATTTCTTTAGCTATTCCTAAATAACGATTATACAATTCTATTTCAGTCGCGATAATCTGGCTTATTTTACAAACATTTCGAGCGTACAAGATTATAAATATATTTTAACTTGATAAAATTAGCGTATAATCGATATATTGCACTCAAGGACAAATTGATCTAGAACAAAAGTTTTAAATTACTCACATCGGTAACAGAAGAATCTGTTTCGAAAAGTATGAGTCAAGCAATTTTGCTTTGCTCGTCATCGGAAAAACTACTTCTCGAGGACTCGAAGTTGGGAGAGCGAAGAGCAGCCAAAAATCAACAATCGAAAGGAAGATGTGCGCGAATCGTTAAGAAATAGCACTCGTTAAAAAGAGATGTGGAAAACTATAACATGCCGTTATAATCCAAGTTATAAAACTTTTTACCTTAAAATAAATACGAAAAATAAGAGAGTAATTTGCAATTAGACGGGTAGTAGTCTTCTATCTTCTATTACTTAAAAACTACAACGAAGCTTCGTTTGTTCTTCTCCAAATAGCCATTCCGATAATAATTTAACAATTATAATAACCAAAAAGTTATATATTAACGCCACTATAAAAATCAATACGCTTAATTTATTCACATTTTTTATTGGTATGGTAATCGATTTTTATAGTTTTTTTTTTTTTTTTTTTTTTTTTTTAAATGATCCTAAACGGAAAGAATTATGCTGGTTTGAATGCTTGAATACTCAGATCAATAAAATACGAAAGTCTTTCATTTAACAAAATGTAAATTAATGAAAATTAACTTGACATTTTGCCAATTTTTGAGCTAATTATCCAGCGCGATGCAAATATAAAATATAATTCCTTTGAAAATTTGAAGATACAGTTTTTAATTATAAAATATAATTTAAAGATTCAGTTCATTAAGATTTTATCTTAAACTAATTATATAAATTGTATGAATTACAATATTATTATTTGCAAGCGATAGAGAGAGTGAGAGTGAGAGTGTGTGCGTGTGTTTGTGTGTGCGCGTGCGTGCGTGCGTGTTCGTGCGTGTGTGAGGTCAGATATATATATATATATATATATATATAGAGAGAGAGAGAGAGAGAGAGAGAGAGAGAAAGGAATTTATAATATTACTTAATGTAAAGGGATGAATGTTCATTGATATTGATAATTTACATGGCATAGTGGGCTTAAGACCTGCTTTCCTGATAAAATGTGCGGCACTCTGACGGGCTACTCACGTCAACTTTTCACAGTCGAACGAGGTCAACCATTCAACTGTACAACCAAATAGCGCAAAGCCTGCTCTATCCACTGAACAAGAAAGAATAAAATCACAGAATAAAAATAAACCTATACAATCACGAAAAATTGCATAATTTAATCCGATAAAATATTAAGAATATTTACAAACAAAAATTAATTTCACATCAGGAGATAATAATTTCAGACATTACTAGGCCCTTAAATCTTCATAAAACGAATAACTAGGAAACAAAAAAGTTTATATCGAACATAAGAATATCACGCTGAGCTTATTTATGAAGAGAACATAATATGTTTATATTAGATAAGTCGATAAAAGGTTTTGAGCTATGGTAGATGTTTAGGAAGTAAAGCAAAATAAATTTTTTATACGAATATTAGGAGGTAAACGAAAACAAATTGTCATATATAAATGAAATGAGTTTCAAAGAATCTGAAAAATTTATTAAGCAATCGAGGCCATTTCTGAATTATTAATCAAAATCCAATAGTCCAGTAATATAGTACTAAATTCCTAAAATATCCTTAAAAAAAAAAGTAAAAGATATTTAAAATATTTTAAATTCGACTATAATTCAAAGAATCCACTTTTAATTGATACAAGATAAATTAAATAAAAAAAAAAAAAAAAATCACATCGTTTTAAAAACTATGCTTTACTAAATTACTAATAGTTTTTTATTAGAAATTACTTAGGAAGCTTTTTAATTATCCTTATAGATTTATCGAAATTATGTTTTAAATTAAATGTTGTAACTTAAATAATATCAATAATATCAATATCATAAAAAATTTGTTCCAAATTCTTTAAATAAAGGAAATTTTAATTTTAAAATCGAAATAATAACCAAAAACCGTATTTAAAAATGCTAATTTTAATAATGTTGAAGATTAGTGTAGTTGTGCACGAGTTTTCATGCGTAGGTGAGATATATTTAAAATGACCTATACTTCTTTTAATCTAATCTATTATTTGTCAAATTTGTATACACCGAGTACCTTATGGTTCAAACCAATTGAATGGAAAAGGAAAGGATACACAGAGTGTAAAGTGACCAATCAACGATTGCATCGCTGCTCATCGTTTTCCCAATCGATAGTTCGCGCAACGATAGCATTCAATGGAGTAATGATTTTTTTGAATTTATTACCCTTTTTATTGCTCTTTTAAGTTCTCTCTCTCTCTCTCTCTCTCTCTCTCTCTCTCTCTTCCACCCTATATATATCTTACTCTATTATTATTTATATTTCATATTTTTTAAAGAAAATAGATATTGAGCATATTCACTGGCTGTCACAGGCTTCGTAGAAATCTTGTGTGAACAAAAGCACTAAATTACCAAACCAAAACTAACGCTTTGTGTTTGATTGTTTGGAAAAGCTTTCAATTAGCTTAAATTTAGTATTTAGAAAACATGAAATTCCAAACGTTTCTATATATATTGTAATATATACCATGTAAACATAAATCAATTCTGTATAAATAATTTTCATATTATAAAACGAAGTTAAAAAATAGTTACAATACTATTGAATATTAATTATATATATATATATATATATATATATATATATATAATTGACAATTTATTAGTAAAATACTTAACAATTTGACGCTATGAATTTCAATTTATACATTCATACACTTCGGAAAAAAATTTATTTAAAGGTTTTCTATTATTAATATACTTGTAATGAAAGTAAACCAAAGTGTTCAGATAATCCAGTATAGATACCACTAAATACCAAGAGATATAACAACAATTTAGTAATCATAATTAATATAAAATTTCTATATTTAATAGTTCTAGTTTTTGCATATATCATTATTAATAATAGATGAAAAAATTTAACATATAAATTTATTTAATTTCTTATCTAGATTTCAAACATCCAAATGTAATTATACAAAATGAAAATATATTATATATTTTTATACATGAATACTATCATACTATTTTTGAGATTATTATTGCCAAAGAATTAACATAATTTTATAAGATAAGATAATTTTAAATTGCTAGAATAAAGGTCATTGGAAGTTATATTATTAAAATTTATCTCCTCTACATATATTTTTGAATTTATATTTTACGTCTCTTAAAATTTTGATTTTACAAACATTTGTATAAATAAAATAATATTATATCGACAGATGAAAAATGAATTTGAATATAAAATGTAAATACAAATTGGGTACTTTATGACGTACATGATATTTCATCATATTAATTTAATGGACTTTTTCATTTGTATATATAATTTTACAACAATATGATATCGGCGAATAATAATATCTTGGAATCGTAATGTATTTGGCGATTATAGTTATTAAATGTTATTAGTATATTACTATTAGTTTAGAAATTATATAGGAAAAATGATTTTTTATTGTAATTTTGTCTTTTCTCATTTAACATATGGATGGATTTTTTATACATATCCGAGTTTTGTTTGTATTAAGAATTTTGATTTCATATTAGATGTTATATTCAAAGAATAAAAAAAAAAATTATTCTTCTTAAACGTCACCGAAAAAAATTATCGTATTAACATAAATGATCCTTTCATTGACATAGATAATAATAATTGAATTTTTTTATTTCATTAAAATCCAAAAAGAAAAATTGAGTTACCGAGTCAAGTAATGCTTATAAAATAGAATAGAAAAGAATTAAGTAGTTTGATTTCAATAAGAAGCTTATTTAGAAGTTTATACTCGAGAAACACGTTTCAACTTTACTTCAACGCTCGGGATACAGTTCGATGCTACATCAGCATATTTAGGATTTACCGTCATTTTAATGACTATATAATGATAATTATACAACGAATGGCAATTTTTACCATGGTTTTTATTTAATAAATAATACAAATTAGTTATTCAGTATATTGTAACTGAAATTTCATGTAAATGGTTAAGCTTTAACATTAATCGGAATATGCACATTAAGCATCATGTGGTAATCAACTTTTATTATAATGAAATATTTTGTTGTCAAATCATATTTTGTAGTCATAACTTTCCTAAATTATGTAACATTTTATCGGCTACATTTTATGATATGATATTGAAAATATTTTTTGCAACGTAAACGCATGCACTTTCGCACATTTATAAATATTTATGTCCATATGAATATCAAAATATCGATGGAGTAAGCATATTCACAAAATAAAAATGGTATACAATTACGGGGAGAAAGGTTAAAGGTAAAAACGGAAAAGCCTGTGAAGTGCGCCTGAAAGTCATTGGCGTTAATGATGGTGATACATTAAGGCAAATACTATTGCATGAAATAGTAGAGTTAGACGAAAAGTTGTTAAAAAAAAAAAAGTGACAGACCCGATCCATTTGCTTCTATCGTGTATGCAATAATTAATCAAAAGTGCAAAATTATGCGAACTTTACGAAGCACTAAAGCTTGAACGTTGCAATATATTTCCTTCGCTGTTTAATTTTTCCTTCCATTATCATTTCAGTAATTTCGATAAAATTCTCATCGCAATAAAAAAATGTAACAGTGCTTACCTATTTTTTTGTTTAACGGCAAATATAATGTGAACCAATTTTTCTTTTTAATATAAATTAGTAAAATTAATAGAGACACAATCTACTTTCTTTCTCCTACAGTTAATAGATCGAGTAACAATAGCTTTTCAACGTCCTCTTTCAATTTTCAAGTCGATTAGCGTAAAATTGATAAAATAGCATTACCGAAAAGGTGATGCAGAAAATTTCAGAAAATGTCAACACTAAATAATCTATCGAGTGAAACTGACGATTGAATGGACTAAAATCGCAAATGCACATCTTTGTTTGAAGTATTTTGAGAGTTGATTTACTTGACTACGAAAAGAATTGATATCTCAAGATGAAATTTTGGTATTAAAAGTATTGGACATTAGAGATCAAATGAGGGAATAGAAAATATAAAATAAAATGAAAGTTTAAATGGCAATGACTCTTGATAATAGACCGATAGTACATGCTCTAACACGCTAACACTGTTGATCAAAAAGAATTTGTAAATCAGACAAAATATTTACAAAGTCATAATGATCCATTGATGCCCAAATTTTTATGAATTTAATAATAATAATAATAATTATTATTATTATATTGATAATATAATACTTATTAAAGATGTTAGATTTATATTATAATAATCTTAAAAGTTCGCCTATAAGAACCAAAATAATTTTCTATAAATGTACTATTAATTTTCTTCGATACGCAATAAATGTTACGCAATTTCGCCCGGATTATTACAAAAACATACAAAATCGAAATATGTGTGTTTAACAAGTGTGTGTAAAATGTAAGCTTAACGAATGCAAACTTCAATAATGCAATGTATACCTGTAATAAATAGTCTTGACAATTAAAATTTCTTAATACTTTAAGTAGTTTTTTTTCTCTCTCTTAAGTACATCATTCAAATGAATTCGTTTTCACAATCATTCTGTCTTATCGAGTAAACTATCGAGTACAATATAAATGATAGACAGAAATTTAATATCTACTATGTCAATGTTACATCGTAATTAATAATATTAATTTATTTACTTAATATCATGATTTCCACCAATAAATGTGATAAATATAATTATATCATAATAACTTAAGACAATTTTTGACTTCCTAAGCGTCAATTTGCCCTTGAATTAATATAATGAACATTAAACTACAACTTAAAGAAATACAAGTATTTTAAATAAATATTTCAATTGCAATATTTTAATATTGTTTTTTCTATAATTGCTTATGGATTAATAATAGAGTAATTTAGATATGATATTATTTGAGAAAAATATTGCTCAAAGTATGAAATGAATTTTTTCATCATTTCATTCAATTTTTTATTATTTCCTCTTAATTAAAACTAATCTATTATTCTATAAAACTATTAACACAATAAGAAAATAAATTGTTAATTATAGAAAATAATGTAATTAACGATTGTCTGATAAGTAACTTCTGTGAATTAACGATATGTGATGCCTAGTAGAGTAATATAAAATTTTTAACTTTATTATTTATATAAATGCATTCATTTATAAAAAGTAATTTATTTAAATATTTGATTAATCTAATAATCTGTAGATCATACAATTGACAAAGAAATTATGCAAAGTACTTAAATTTTAGCTGTTTATAATCTTTCTCGTATGATCGAATTTTTCTCGATCAATTTACCAATGGGTCAATTATTTTCGAAATTAATAAGTAAAAATAGTGATAAGGAAATGATTGTTATATGCGTTCCTTATTAAATAATAAAGAATTTTTTTTGATTATTAATTAACTCATCCTTGACAAATTATTATTATTATATGGGAGTATAATTTTTATACTTTTAAACTTATCGTTAATTAAAAATTTTATTTTATTAAAAGTAGAAATTTTATTAAAATTTACAATTCCGTTGTCAAATTATTTCATTCGTCATATACTAAAGGCATCATAAAATAATTGAATTAAATATTTAAAATCTTTTAATAATTCGCTCGCTTTAATTTAAAAAAAAAAAAATGTAAATGGAAATATACCACGGGATATGGATGAATTTAAATTGTCTTTATTATTTATAATTGAATAAAATAGATGTAATTAAGTAATTTAATATGCTTTAATATTTTATAATTAATGGCACAAATCTCTCTAACGGTAATAAGCTACTCCGACTTAAATAATAAATTGTTTTGCACTTTAATCATTTATTGTCGGAATAAAATATTTGAAATTAATTGTGAAAATTGGAGTTATCAGTCGTACGTCAGATAATATTAATAGCTTAATTATAAGTAACATTTCTTAAAATCACATATTCTTTTTTGCTTTATATAGAGATATATAAACCGACGAATGTAACATGTTGAAATGTAATTTACAAAGACTTAAAACGCTATCGATACTATTATTATAGCATATAAGCAACAAAGCTGTCAGTAATATTTTCTTTTCGTAATGTGATTTATAACAATAAAAAGAAAGGGAAATAGAAATAGAAATGTCATTCAGTTTCAATATACATTCAAAATAGCATTACAATCAAACGAAAGTAAACACCGACGTATTGCGAACGCAAACTATATTACGTGAATTAAAGCTCTCATACAATATAGAATTTTATTTTAGTTATAAGATAAAATCTGACATGCACATGACCTATCGAAATAATTATTGTAGGAAAACGTAGTATATTCCACTTTTGTCACGATTTTGTCATACTTTTTGTTTGTATTAACAATGTTTATTACCACTAATTTGCTCAATATCTTATTTGCGTGTGTTAATTTGAAAATGTATTATTGCATTATTGAATTTAGTGCTGTCGAGCATAGCCGAAGAATAAGAAATTGAATTTTTTTTTACTAGATAACCTCTCTAGACTCGTTGTATAGAGAAAAGAAGAGAAAAAAAATGTCGATTAAGCCTCAATTTAATCATAATAGTGTCAAGACACAGATCTACTGCTCATTATACAGCAATTTAAAATTAAACATATTATTGTTTATTAAGAGCGAAATTTCTGGACATTCTATCGGCTTGCATGAAAAGACATCTATTCTGTAAATATCTAATCATCAATTTCTAATTATGATTGCAGGTATACATAGTCGGTCACACTCCACCGGGTGTCGATGATCGCGAAGTTGGAGCCAGTGGCTTAGCTGAGCAACATAACGCCCGATACTTGCAAATAGTTCGCCAATATGCTGATATGATACGCGGCCAATTCTTCGGTCATTGGCACTCAGATACCTTCAGGATTATATACAATGACAATGGTTAGTACGTGATTGTATTGTCTCATTGGCGGGGCGGGGAGGGGAGATTCCGCTTATGGTACTCGATATTTAATTTAAATAAAATATTTTGCTTTTCCCCGCGTCCCCGCGCTTTATCCGACATATTCGCTATCGACGTGAAAATTCGTCTAAAGGAACGTTATTCCTAATTGGCTCGATATTTTTGAGATTTTAGAAAGGTAAAATAAAGCATAAGGAACGACTTTTTAATGACGTTAGCTTAAAATTGATAGAGGTTTTCTTTTACTGTTCGGATGTTCGTGACAAACACAAAACAGATTTATTATCGCGTACGTGATTGATAAAAGGAGAAGGAAAAATCAGATAATCCTCCGTGGTTTTGCGGCGAGACTGAGAAAACGTCAAGACTAAAGGAAAAAGATATGGCCCCGACGTCGTCCCGATAAAACTAAGTAAAAGTAGTCGGGAAAAAAAAGTTGAAAAAGAGTCAGGGATGATAAGATGAAGTGTGCTAGTCATATCTATTCCACTTGAGAGGTAGGGGAGCTTCCGACAATCTGCGACCCTCGTATGTTAGTTTTACAAAATTCCAAAGTGCACATCATGCAGTGTTTTGAGGACGGTGTCGTCTTCAGTCATACATTTTTATATAAAATTGTGTATGTCAGCGAGTACGTTATGTGCGAGAGTACGGGCGGATGGGGTCGTAGACGGTCTCTCTCTCTCTCTCTCTCTCTCTCTCTCTCTCTGTCTCTCTCTCTCTCTGTATGTGTTTGCGTTTGTGTTTTGGTGTGCATGCGTGGGTATGTGTTCGACCTGGGTGGATGGGTAGGTGTGTAAGCACTAGCGCGCTAATGGGAAAAGAAGGATGAGGAGAGGGGAAGAGCGAGGGAACAAGTAGAGTAACGAAGTGCATCTGGGAAACGCCCCAATTAGCGGTAAGTCGTCGTTCTCTTTTTTTCGCCGCTACAAAATCTCGGTACAACGACATCAGATATCCAACAACGATTGCGCCAAACTTTGTTGTCACACTGGGATTGCGCCGCCTATATTTTTAAGCTCAAAAGTAACGGCCTAGCGTAGGACGACATGCCGTCGGTGAAATTCTATTATACGTGGCTGGGACAACAAAATGTTAGTTGTCCCCCAAGTTTTTTCCCCTCTAATTGCACTCGGCCGTTCTCCGGATACTGCCAGCTACAATGAGGAAATTCGCCGAATGCTCGTGACTAATATGTACAAGAGCTGCGGCGGAGCATGCAAGTGCTCCAGGTAAGCTCATTGGTAAAGTGGAGTTCCGTTAAGAACTCCTTATTGTAGTCGAGAGACAAAGTGGGAAGGAAAGTTTGATACAACTCGTCCAGGTCGCGTCATCGGGCTTGAAGAGAAAATAAATTTATCATGAATTATGAAATGGCGTAAGTTAGAGAATTTTCACTGTCATGTATTTTCACTAATCGTACTTCATAGATTATCGATTATTTTGATTGTTTAATAACGCGGGCATTCGTATTGCAGAAATACTTTTGTGCTCTATGTTCTTTATGTTTTTATTCTATAATTTTTGTTTTATTTTTAATGAATATATTGTGTCCTTTTACTACTTCTCTGTGTAATATAATTTTAATCATGATTTCAGACGGTAATAATCGTAAATTGTTCTAAAATTATACATTACATGCAATAGTATTGTATTATTAAAATGCTCAAGTTTTTACTTTTTAATTGAAAAAGTACAGTTTTAATTAAATTTTTATATCTATCATTACAATGAAGAGATTTGGCATTCATATTATTAACGTAATTAGGCTTTGTTAATCATCATCGTCGACAATAATAAACGAAGGGCGAAAGAATTTATTATTGATACAAATAATAAAATAATTTAGTGGCGCATTTTCATAATTTAAGTGAAATAAAAAACAAAACTCTGATTGCGAGCTCAATCGAAAGAGAGGAAGAGTTTTCGAGAAAACACTTTTCGAGAAAACAGTTTTCGAGAAACAAATGTATTGTATTTTGTAGATGAACCGGTATCTTGGATAATGGTGACTCCCTCTATCACTCCGTATAGAGTTGTCGGTCCGAATAATCCCGGTCTAAGACTCTACAAATTTGATAACGACACCGGACAGGTACTGCAGATATTTTTTTAAATACTTTTACCGTACAATGAATTACCTTCTTTATGTTTAAGCTTACGCTAAGCCTTTTGTGTCTAGTGGAATACACAGAAAAAAGAAAATTTAAAAGAGAATCTTGTTACTTCCTATAATATAATGAAGAAAAAAAAAAGAAGGGTCAAAGAATTAATTAATTTCCCCTTTATATTTTAAAATATTAACTTCATAGATATTCAAACAGAGGAGAAAGAAACGCGTAATATTTTATAAAAATATATATTTTTTTGAAAATTATTCGCTAGATAATTTTTGTGTACATTATAATAAGATAAAGTAAATTTATTAATTGTATGAAATAATTAAAATTTCTAGATTATCTATGCAAGACTTTTAAATTCTAAATTCGGATGAATTTTTCAAAGATCTAACCTATGCTTATATTGTCAGCGCATTAACGTTAAGAATTCCAGTTTGTTAGACCTCTAGAATGTAGCTACCTGCATTCTACAAATACTACCTAAGTTATTCTCTTTAATGTTTAATTAATGTTGCATATTGTAAGCATAATAAGTCGTATATTTTTAGCCATTAGTTTTACTTGCTGTATAGTTAGTTTGAAATTATGAAATTAATTTTAAATTTAAATTGCTGTTTCATTTGCACGCTCTGCGTTTGAATAAATAGTGTAGATAAGTCACTTATAGGTATTACGATTTTTAAAATAAATTTTAACCTTAACATGTCTTAAGCAAAGACTTAAAAAGAAAATTGTTTTTTTTTTTTTTTTATTTTAAATCAAATTTTAAATACACGAATTGATAAGCATAGCACTTCAAGCTTCCCATAATTCATGTCTATAAAATATTGTCTTTGATTATCAGCCAAAGGAGAATTAACAAATCAATTTGGAATTTTTGGCAATTTATGAGAATATTATAGAAAGTACGGAGACCGGCTTTCTTTCCTCCCTTAAGTACTATTCTCGATCCCGAACTTACGTCAAATATATATTCTATTACTATAGATTGTCGATTACGCTCAATATTATTTGAACCTGCCGGAAGCCAATTTAGGTAAACGTGCCAATTGGCGCTTAGAGTACAACTTGAAGGAGCACTACGAGCTAAACGAAGTAACAGCGGCAAGTCTCCACGACCTTGCCGATCGATTCACGCAACCAAGACACAATGCATTCGTCAGGTAAAAAGCAACAGGCAATACAAACTCCGCATGCAGTGAATAATTTCCATTTCTTTAAGTCTTAAATTATCAAGTGTCAAGATAGCCCATTAAAAGCTAATCACATGCTATTATTTCAGTTACTTTCTTTTCTCTTCTCTCAATCCCAATGCGAATTCTCCAAATTAGCGCGATACATATTCATACGTACGCTAATTAATGAGAGAAAATAATGCTAAGAATGGTTATTTCGTTGTTTTGAAAATTAAGTTTCGAAGCATTGATTTACTTTCAACGCAAATGTAACATTAATCTTGTAAAATGCTAAAACAACGATATTTTATGTTCAGGCAATGGTTTTCTTTCGTTCAAACACAGCTTTTCTCTCTCTCTCTCTCTCTCTCTCTCTCTCTCTTTCTTTTCTATTTTTAAGATAAATAGTAAGAACACGTTATACTTGTTACTATATAATTTTACATGCACGCCGTTGAATGTTTCTTAACTTGTTTTGCCCTTCGCATAATAATTTAGGGATATTGATTTTGAATGTAAAATGAAATGTTTTCAAAATCAATGAACAAATTATTCACAAATTCTACAATTTATTAAGTAAATGCTAATATTTTTATTAATATAATTTTTATTTTACATAGTGAAAATGACTGACTAGTTAGATTTGTCAATATCTAATTGTATAAATAAAGTATTATATGTAGAGAAATAGGACAAACGTATTACGTACAATCGTCGATGCAATTTTAATAATACAATATTTTTTTTAGATTTTAGATATTAATAGTTATAATTTGCAAATTATTATAATCACTATAATTTTAATACAAATCCTTTATTTTTTAAAGCATTATATATAATGTTATTAGAAAAAATTGAAAAACTATTAAAAATTTTAATATTTAATTAACAACGTTCTTCTGCCATTAAAGTAAACCAAAAAAATAAAGACTAAATCTTCATCTTTAATTGGACAAAATAGGCCAAATGCAAATCAATTTAAACATTCGACTGCAATAAATTTTATATTTCCTATGTTTTATTTTTATAAAGGCCAATAGTATAATTTAACATTGTTAAAGACAATAGAAATAAATGACTATCTAAATTACTTAAATTTATTTAATATAAATCGAATGACTCTATAAACTATTGTAATTAGTGTTAGTAATCAATAAATATTGAAAATATCTAATCTATAACTATAAGTGAATATTTTAATTACAAACTGAATAATTATTATATAATAGAATGACAAAAATTAATCGCATATATTATGAATGTAAAAAATATATTTAATATAAAATATTTTTTCCAATAATGTTTATTTTCAAATTTTCAATGATCTAACATTTATTAATTAATGATAATGTAAAGTTATAATTATTTAATTTAACATAAAAATTTTATATACGTGCATCAGTGAATATGTGAATAATGCTTGTTTAGCCTTTTATTATGTAATTGTCAGAGGTCATGTTAATAATTAAAATATTTGCAGTTACATGAAACAAAGTTCTTAATGCCCATGTTACTTTTCAATTTTGACCTTTTTTTTCAATTTTGAGCTTTTCACCTTTAATGCAACACCAAAAATAGACGACTGTGAATAATTACAAATAAGCCTAATACTTGTATATTAGTTACATAATATTAACGTAATTTTTAATTTTAAATCTCATTAATATCGAGTTTTAGAAATGTAATCGAAAATAGAGAAAAATTTGTAATCACATAATATTAATCATCTAGTTTATAAAGTAATTTCGCTTAGTCAAACTATGACTGAATATAAACTCGATAGAAGCAATTACAGTCGAATTTCCTAAAAGAATTAGACCATCATTAGCTAAGATAATAACGCTCATGTCTGACAAAATAATTGCATTAAAGCTGTCTCTCTCTCTCTCTCTCTCTCTCTCTCTCTCTCTCTCTCTCTCTCCCTATCTCCATCTTTCTCTCCATCCCTTGCCCTCCCTTTACCTGTCTCTTTACTTAAAAATTTTCCTTAAAATAAGGACGTAGTTTATATTTAAAAAATCTTCCCTTCATTTTCAGAATTTTTAAGACTCAGCACAACCAGACATATTTAATATTGTTATATCAGTTTAACGACATTAATTCTTTCTACTTGAAATATTTTAAAAATTATATAATTTTTAAAGTACTTTAAACAAATTTTATATCTTAATAGCGAAGATAGTGAAGAATCTAAAAATAAAGATAAATAGTGGATAATAATTTTGTTGAAATTGCAATGAAATAAAACAGAAACAACAAAATATTTCTAAATAACATAAATATAAATATCAATTCCATAGGTTATTTTACTAATTTTAATCCAACATGTATCAATTATTAAATTCAGTTATATTATTTTATCTGCTATTACGGAAGGTATTATGTAACATGTATTTGTTTGTTATAAAATACTATTACTCCACGTAGTCGAGTGCTTGTCATTTATAATTCCAATTCCAATGATATAATGAGCCATTAATATTTTTATTATTTCGTCTGTCAAATTTCTGTGATAAATCATCGACTCATGTGTTTCGAATTATTTTATCCATCGTGCAAAACTTTTATAACAACGAATCGCCTCTATAAACAAATCGTCATCCAAAACTCACATCAGAACGATCGCTAAAATTTCAGCTTAAAATTAAATCTTGTCGTTCTCTGTCTATCTAACTTGCCGCAGATACTACGAGGCAAATCGGGTATCCCTGCCCCGTGAGGTCGAGGAAATTTGGGGCTGCGGCGGCGCCCTCAATGGCCTCTGCGCTCTTCAACATTACTGCGCGGTCACGAGGTTGACGACGCGTGCCTACAGCAACTGCGTGTCTTCCTACGCATCGGCCCTCGCATCAGCGGCCGCGAGGAGTCCGAGTTCCGGATCCACCAGGCTCATCCTAATTATAGCTATCCTCATATTTCGACGGTAGAAATTGAGGGTAGAAGAGCGGATGAACGTAGGACCAGAGGTCCTGGAATAACTGCTCACGTGTAGGTACATACTCAAAAGCTCCAGGACTGAAAAGCTGGATGCCAAGAGCAATTGCGTCGTAAATCGGATGTTGCTGTAATATTACCTCGATAATCGAGGATGTTCCATGTGAATCTGTAAGTGCATGGAGTACAAGGTCATATCATTAATCGCAAAGCTCGTGTATTTCAATTTTAGGGTGTATTTGCTTTGTATTTTAAACGAAATCAAAGCTTTCGATATATTGCATATCCATTGAAGTTGAGTATCTGCTTATTACTGTAGATGCTGTTGGTTGGGCTAGACAAGCATTTACATTAGAGAAGAGAAGGGTTAACATATCTTCGAGAGAAGATGTGGTACTGACGTACAGATTAACTGTTACTAAATAATTAAAATAGCAATTTGCTTTTAGATAATTAAATATGGATGAAAATTAAGTCGTGAAAAATTAAAAATATCATTAATATAGTCCACAACTTTACGTATTTTTCTTTTATTAATTTCCAATGATATTTCATTAATATATCGCATTTTTTAGAGAAACATTACAAATAATATAATTATTTTACATACAGATTCCGTATTAATATATTAATAGCTAAATCATATGATTAGATAATCATATGATCAAAATTTAATTACTTTTTAAGCAATTAATTTTTATAATAAACATTAAAAAATTGAATTTTCGATAAATTAAAGGATCTAAAAATAATGAAATACTAAATATTTATTATGCAATAAATTAAGTTGCATTATACATCTACAACGTTATTATTAGTAATATTTAATATTGCTTTATTAATTTACTAAAAAACGTACTATGATCTATCTAAACGAGCATTTATTAAAATATAAGCGGTACGTGTTTAAAATTGCAAATATAGTTTTGAAATATGAAGCTAAATAAAATTCTATGTAATATGTATATGAAAATTACATTTGAAATCAATAAGAATATAGAAATTCATTTTAAAATGCTATTTAAACGATTTTATACCTGAATTTTTTTTTTTTTTTTTTTTTTTTTTAAAGTGTATAGAAATTGACTTGCCACGAGCTCCCCTCCACATTTCAAGACTTTCGTTTGTTAATTAATTTCTATTAAAATTAATATTCATGAATAGCTAGCACATCCTCTAATATAATTTAATTTAATAATTTATACATCAAAACAAAAACTTGTATCAATTATTCAAGAACTACTTCAAAATGTTTAACTGCATAACATAAAAAGGAATCGCTATCAAAGTCAATTAGATTATCATACTCATTTAAATGCTTATACGACCTCTATTCTTAATATCCCAAAGGTATAAATAAATACACGAAAATGGAAATTGAGAAATCATTAAAAAGTATAAGTGAAAAACATGCTCAAAGAATTTTAAAGAACATAAAATAAATAATCGGATATCGGTTGTCTACAAATTATTCGACAAAATTATAATATTTTTAAATAAGTAAAAATATAACAATTTATATTATTAGAGATTTATAACACTTTATAGAGCTGTAGCACATATGTTTATATCTAATGTATTAAAAACAAATATTGATATTCCTATTTTAAAGTTTACCTTAGTTATAATTTAGCCTTAATAAATGTTTGCAGTTTCAATAATCCGCGTAGGGAAATAAATGCAAACGTATGTAATAAAGAATTTCAATCATTAGGCATAACTTTGTATAAAAAATTTGTATAAAAAATATACGAAATTTTTCTAAAAACATGTGTGTTTATCAAAAAAAAAAAAAAAAAATTTTTTGTTCTCATAATTTTAAATTTAATATAATTATCAAAAGACTTTACTTATAATTCATAAATCTTAATTCATATATCTAGTGCTATATATAATAATTATATATAAATTATTTTTCTTTTAATTATAACCGATCGAGTCTTCGTTTGTAAATTAGTACACATCATTAAATCTATTAAAATAAGTAACTCATAAAATTAAACAATCATAATATACAATCAATTATAATATACAAGCTATATGAATTAAATAAATTGTATTTATTCATTGTGATCTTACATTAAATTCAAAATAAATTACATAAACATATATAATTATGTTTGGTGATATATATATATATATATATATATATATATATATATTTTTCCGCCAACAAATATTTCCCTACTAAAACTAAAACATGCATAAACTATGAGTAATCCTATAATACTATCGCGTCAATAGTTTATAAAATTTCAGCTTTTACAACGAATACTAAAAAACAAAATTAACTGTATAATTTAAAGAAAAATTTTAATACTATTTTACTTAGTAATTCTCATGATTTACAGTAAAGAATGTTAATCGCACTTATTATATAATAACTTCCAAAAAATAGAAAATAGCATTAAACCCTTCTCTTTTCGTATTTGTTTTATATTATAATCGTAAACTTACTATTTAAATTGCATTAAAAAAAAAAAAAAATAAGTACAGTTAATGTATTATAGAATAAACAGATGTTCGTTCGATGTAATCCAAACAGCAATCTATAAGCATACACATCTAATTATACGTAATACTGAATAAATTGAAGAGAGACCAAAAATTCAATTCAATAAATAAAAATCGGGTTACCGAGTTAATACAATTGACTATGAAGAATATAATCGCAAGACTTACATTCGACTTTTAAACATATCAAACTATCTACTTTTGAATGGATAATAGAATTTAAGATAAAAGATAACTTCTACAGGAATTACAATAAATTAACCTGTTCACGAACTGCACAAAGAACCTTATAATCAGTTCATTTTTTTTTAATGAAATGGCATCTACTTTCTGAAAATATAAGAATAAGTGACGTCGACAGTCAAAAGATGTAGCATAAACTCAATAAAATGTACATCTATCTCTACATCGCATCGCTTATCCGTCATAAACATTTTCAAACTGAGCTCTCACTATATTTGTATTATATATATATATATATATATATATATATATATATATATATATATATATTACTCGTGTATATATATTGAGTGTACATGTATATATGTTGACTGTAATCGTTGAAAAACTAAAAATACACAAAAAAAAAGCGAAAAAAGCGAGAGATATTTCCATATCGGCATATAATGTTCAAGCATTAATAGCTGTAGAATTGTTATTCCATGACATGTTTCTACAATACCTATTGGTTTTGTGAGCGAGCGAGTGAGTCAGTGTGTGAGCGCGCATGCGTGTGCGTTTGTGTAATTATTTATACGTTCTTAAGGTAACTAATTTTCATATAGATATCTATCAGATGTTTTAACAGATAAGAATGTAGCACAAGTAAGATAGAAACTGAATACGAGGGTATTAAAAAATGTTATAGTTGCCCTATCGTCGATAAGCGTATTATTTGTAATATAAAATATAACAATAAATATCGGTAAAAAGTTTATAAAATTATTAAGTATCAATAATATGACTGATGTATATTATGTTCTAATACATTACACTATAAGCTGTTATTTAATAATATAATTAACAAATTGCATAAGTATGATAATCATCATTGTTAGCACACTATGATATATAGTTTGGAATTAGTTAATAAACGAAATTTATTTTAATTATATCTCCAAAAGAAAACTAATCCTTAAAATGTCTCCTGTGTGAAAATACAAATGATAATTAAATATAACATTTAATACATTATCATTCAAGCGGTATGAAATGTCCTTAATTATTATAAATGTTTAAATAAATAATATTTGATGAAAAATATATTACTTTCGATATATTTAAACACATATCATAACTTCGTTCTTCCTTTTATAATATTAAACGTTTCTCTAATAATTAAGCGTCTTTTATATCGTAAAAATTATTATCTAATAAAAGTATATGGTTATTATCGCTAACCGCAGAAATTAATTAACAAAATAACAAGCATCAATCTGATCTCGAAAATAATTAATATATAAAATTTCAATATTAGAAAATAAATATCATAAAAATTGTCTCCTACAGTTATGTTAAGATATATTTCTGATAAATTTATATTTCATAAATAAATGTAAATCTATTCGACTTTGAAATAGATTCACTAGTTAAAGTATTCCATCAAAATTATATAAACGTATTTGTAATTGTACGAGTACACTTGACTATAAGTGAATATATGTTACTTTAATAAATGTAAATTGAAAAAATAAAATATTTATTTTATGATCATTACCAAAAATTTATTTATCATATTAAAATATTAAAATAGTGAATTAAATAATTTAAATCATATTGAAAAATTTTAAATAAATTCTTATGCTATAAATGTCCTATTTAAACTTTTTTTTTTTTGTCTATATTTTATTATATAATTGCAATATAATAAATTTAATGGCCAATTAAATTATTCTTAATTACTACTAACGTGACATTACTCAGGTTTAAATTTCTTAAAAATTTCGAAATTTATCCAACTTACATTTTCTATATTTCATTCATCGATCAATTAATTTTTCATTAATTTTGAGAAATTGATGCTAATTATAAACAAATTGATAGTATACAAGAATAGCTCTTTACATATTTGTTAGCAATATTAATAATTAGTATAATTTTAATAGCTGTAGCTCATAGATTATTTATGAATATAAATAATTATTTATGTAAGGGTCATAAACACAATAAAAGAGAGAGAATAAGAAAAATGACCTCATTCTAACATTCTCTTTAATTCAATAATTTGAATTTTACAATATGAAGTACTTTAATTGTGAAAAATTAAAAAATCAAATACTAAATGCTTTTGAATTATTTTTCACGTCATTTTTTTGTTAGTTAATAGATAGGACAATGTATTTACGTGGATTAAATTATAATCATAAAAATAATTGAGTGTTGACAAAATAAAAAGGAACTTCGTGTATTCTGTTGATTCTTCCTAATTTTTATTTATTGCTTTCAAAATAAATTGATGCAATAAATTAAATTCAGATCAAATCAATTTTAGTTATCTGAAGCTAAATCACATTTTTCGTATATACAAAACCGATTTCTAAGCGACTATGTATAATTTAATTAATAAGAAAATTAATTATCAGTCTACCATCTATAGAAAAATATTAAAACGAATAAAATGACAAAAGATTTTATATTATGATTTTATAATTAACTCTTTATTTTATATTAACTAAGACTAGGGTAACAAAATTTTCTTATAGTTTTTCATATTACATGTACATTCTTTGTAGGTTAAAAATATTTTATTATGCTTCAACATTATTTAAAGTAAAAATGAGCATGAACAAGATTATCTGTACGGAGGACAAAAGAATATGATATATAATAATTCTTTGATAACGCCATAATCCTACACGCTACTACTCTTTTCACCAACTTATATTTTGTCGGAAGTAAGTAGAAGACTAATAACAACGAATTTGTCATGTAGATATACGATAATAATAAATAAAAGAAATTACACAAATAAGCTAATTTAAAAATTAAATGTGGAGATTAGTATTCTTTCGTCTAAACAATAACATATAAATGTAAAATATAGTTGATTGTAAGATTTTTCGTAAAGAAGCAGATGCATATGTTAATTTTATTATTTAATGAAAATATATTCTATGGAAATTCTTTTATAAAAATAAAATCATCTTATAAATAATGATTATCTCTGTAATTGTTTTATTTTTGTAATTATGAACTTTCATTTTGATAATAAAGATGATATTCAAGCAATTATAATTATATCGTCATTTTTCCTAGCATTTAATACGTACTTATACAGTATCATTATCCTTATTATTATTATTAATATTACTTATTATCATTATTATTGTTATAATAATAATTATTATTACTATTATTATTACTATTACTATTATTATTACTATTATTATTATTATTATTATTATTTTTATTGTTATTATTGTTAAATCAACATCTGCATATCCATAGGAATTATGTAGGTAGGTGATGACATACTCCCAATCAGCTATACATTGTATAATGTAAGTATTCGAAAATTATTTGAAAATAATTATATTAAATTATATTAACTGCTAACACTGTTTCATATAAATAGATGGATAATCAAATTCGATTTATATATTTTTAGCTATATAATCAATATTCAGTTTCCATGTACATTTATTTTCCTTATTATGACTCGTCGTATAGATGAGTAACAAAGTGGAAGCCAAAGTAGGAATTTTAAGAAAAAAACAATGTATTCATATTCGTTGATATTGAATGGCGAGGACGATTTCATCGCTGTCACTATAATCGAAAAACTGATCTTATTTTTTGAAAATTTTAATTACTTATTAATAAAAAAAAATTGTATTTACAATATTTAAAGAGATATATAAGATTATGAAATTTTTTTAAATAGCTTCTATTCAATAAATAAATTTAAATGATGGATTTTCGTAAAAAAAAAAAAAGTACATTTATTAAACAATTTAAAAAACTAATATGACAAAAATGTGTATACAAGTGACATAATTATAATAAAAATATACGAATTTTGTTTGTTTTATTACAATAAATTTAAAAATATTACAACCAATAAGAAAATGTACATTAAATATATCATTTATTATACTATTATATTACTTCAATTCATTTTGGCCCTTAAGCCATATTTAATATGTGAATGTAACGTTATAGCTAGGATAAACAAATAATTAATATAAAATTAGTAGATATGAAATTTATTAGAAGGAAAGCAATTAGACAGAAATAAAAATGATAAAACACGTTATATTTAAAAAGACGTCAAAAACATATATAAATAGGTAACTATAACTTTATATATATTATAATAACCTTGTAACATATGAAAAATAATTTTAATAAATAAATATCTTTTTCATTTTATCCAAGGTTTGAGTATAAATTAAAAACTGTAATGCTGATTAACTACATTATTAATGAAAACAGAAGCGCATAAGAATCGTAAGCAATGTAATTGTTTGGCCAAATAATTTTTCCTATTTGCTTGAAAACTTTTTGCGAATTCATCGAAACTTTGTAATTTGAGTATGATATTTATTATGAATTTTTACGTACGCAAATACTTGCTTGTTCCTTTTAAATCATAATTTAAAATAATCATGAAGCTTTCACCGTATTTTACATAGCAATGTAAACATTAAAGACTGGCATAAAAAATATGTAGAATATTAAATAACAAGTTTTTATCATTCGCTTTTCTGTATCAAAACGATAAATAGTCTTAAGAATAAAAATAATAAGTAAAACATGGTATAGTGAAAGTAGATTTGTTTCTATTTAAAATAGTAACATTTTCTATTCTAAATATCTATTTAGTGAAAAATGTTAAACAAAATTTGGACATAAATATAATAAAATTCCACTCATCTCACTTTGTTCTACTTTTCCACTTCTAAATGTGCAAATTCTAACTACAATGTACAAATGTAACTATAATGAATAAATATAACTATAATGTACAAATGTAAGTAAAATGTACAAATAGTGAGAACTTCGACTAGAATGTTATGCTGAATTAATTTAGTGCTTGATCTACTTACCTAAAGCTATACGAGTGTGAAGTAAAGTCGACATCGAGAATGTTCGTAACGACTCAACTAATTATTATATAATATATAAGTAAACATTTCTTTTTAACTATTAATGCAATTAAACTAATTCTACGCTACTCAGTATTCGTGAACGGAATAGAGTGACTTTATTCAAGACATTTATTTCATTATAATATCTTGTCAATTACAAAAATCCTCATAAGCTAAAACATAATTAGCCATATATTGTTCGCTAAATTAAACATTATTCTTCATTCTCTTCAATTTTCCATGAAAAAATGGTTTTGCAAAATTTTATATCATAACATGAGTTATCAATAATTAGCGTAACCTTATAAACCGTTACAACATTGAACATCGTTGAGCAAATAAATATGATACCATTGTTAAAAAAAAAAAAAATCCTTTAAATATTATTTAATAATTATTATCGAAAACATATGAGTGCAACAATATTTTATCTTTAAAATTTATTAATTAATTGTTGGACTTCGTGGAAGAGGGGGCTGTTACGTATTTCCCATGAATATTTTGTAATCGAATAAAGCTTCGTATCACAATATTTCGGAAATACTCATTACGGACAATTTCAATTTTAAAATAGTGTAGTGTATGTCAGGCAGGAATAGGAAGGAACGGCGAACAAATGGAGAACAATGGCAACGCTATACACACAAGTAACACGTATGCACATGGTAAGATAGGCAATGCATAAACACATGAACAGCCACTAAACATTGAACGTGGCAGAGAATTCGCTGCAATGCAGTCGGGTGTGCGAATTTATCTGCCGGAGGATGTACGCAAGTACACATAAAATTCATTCCCATTTGTAATACATTGATTTACAGCAGCTGCGTTTATTTTTCAGGCTCGTTTAATTCTTCCTAATAGGATGCGAGCATGGACGGGGATACCGAATGCAAACGAATATTTAAGAGCCACTGCTTTCTTTCTTGAAATATACGAGTCCTTTTTAATTAGTCCTTTATAAATTTGTATTATTTTAGACGTAGACGTGAAAATTTTCGAATTGTATATATGGACTCGCGACTGTTCGTTACTATACACTTCATCGCGCTTATTGCGTGCCCTATGTAAATTTCTGAAATTAATCCCACTCTTTTTAATTATCATCGAGATTATATCAATAGAAGTAATGTTATGGCCGTGCAAGCTTTATTCAATGTGTAAATTTTTAATTATTCCTCTAAATGAGGAAAAATTATAAATGATTGCAAAACTTTACAATAATTTTACTGTATTTATAATTATTTAATAATATTTTTGAACGTAATAATTTTCAAATACCATCGTTTAATTTTAAATTTGTATTTCTAATTTCAAATCATGAAAATTCTAATTTAACAATATTTCTAATTTCTTAGACTAAACTTTTCAAAAAACTCAGTAGTAATAACGAAAGTCAATTTAAAATTAGAACACTAATCTCAATTGTTTTCATAATAACTTCGTATGACATAACAAAATGCAAAATAAACATCCTTTACAAATTAATATTATCATGAAGGTATACATTAACGAAAATAAATAATAATATTAAAATTTATGTTTCTTATAATATAAATACATCGCTATACATTATCATAATATGCATGATAGTACTAATCAAATAAATACATAAATTATTTAATTATTTAAGCAAGCCAAATTATAATTCAGAGATTAAACTCGTGTTAATTGTATATTTAAACTGTATGCTCCTTCTTATTATGATTAAATTTTATTATATTAAATAAAAATTATAAAGCTCCATTGATACTCTTAATAAACTATATAACTAAATTGGCTGCCGAATTTAATTGAAATAACTGTTCGTTTAGCTTTATAATATTTCTTGGAATAACTTTTATCTCTATGTAATAAATAACAAGCCGTCAATGATTTAACGTAAATGTAAATTAACAATATTTTAAAATAATAACATATAATATACTTTATATAAATTTTCTATAAAATAAATATCTTAGTCTTATATTTTGGTAAATTAATGTAAGTTCAGTTATACAAGTGAGATAAACGCAACGAGATAAAAGTAACAAGACAATTTAGCGCTTCTCTTATAATGGATTTCGTGTTTCAAGCATTTTATGCAACACAATGAAAAAAATTTAAAAACAGCCATTGAATTTATTCGCATTTCAATAAAAATGTTCTCTTATACTCACTGTTCCAACGAATTCAAATTATAATGAAATAGTAGTGAAGTACTTATTTTACCACAATCCTGTTATTTCTCTTATGAAGCTCTCATTATTATACGCCAATTTTAAATGTTTGATTAATAAATGATTCTCTTAAGTTATAAGACAAATTTATGCTTGATAATATTGTGAAATTTTCATTTTATTATTAATAATTTTATTACTAATAAGCTTGCAATATCATTACAATATCAATCCATTGTTTGCAATACAAAGACAGACAGTTTATAACTTTTACAAAATATATCGGTTTTCATATCGATAAATATATGTAATTTTATACAATTTTATGTTTCTCATAATTTACAGTAACGTTAAATATTAGAAAAATAGTATATCACAATTAATTTCAGAGTTTGATGGTTACAAAATTATTAAATCCAAACGAATTTTAGGTGGATAAAGCCAATATATATTATTATAATTATACGCATACTTATTGATTCTGAGTTTAATAATATTTATTATAAGTTAAGTTTATGAAGCTATTATTATTATTAACGAAAATCAAAAGCAAAAAAAAAAAAACGCTTTACTAATTATTCATCTTATTGTTATTCATATTTTATATTAATATATGCGCCACATGTTATAATGTATGTATAAAAATTCTTATCAAGTCATTTAATAATTTATATCATTAACTGTATTTGATAAATTTTACTTAAATATGCCCTACGATCGTTACAACATACAAATTTACACGAGTTGATTAGCATCTGAAATTTTTATTTATATTTGATAATAATACGATTAACATTATTATTATCGAAAAGAAAATTGAAAAGAGAAAAAATATTACTTTTCAGTAAAATAAAATCATTATCTTCAGCTCTTAATAACAGATAACTATAATTTTTGATAATTCAATTATGGTTTTGTGTATGTATGACCTATGTGACTAAATAAATATTATACAATACTTTATTTTTATAACGCACTAATAATTTATTAATAACCGAGTCATTGTTTATTGTAGGTAACTATACATATCTGAACATTCTTGCAATAAAAACTTGTGCATTGAGAAAGATATTAGCAATGATAATAATTGAAAATTTATCCAAAAAATGTCGTTTAGTGTATATTTTTCAATTAATTTGTACGTTCTCTCCATTGTACGTTTATTGTGATAATTGTGAAACTTTACGATTCGAATTCTAAATCTAAAACCCATGTTCACGCTACTATTCTCAATGTAGGTCCTCCACCTTCACGCTTATAACCTCCATCAACTATTGTACTGATATGAATTAAGTATTTTCTCCCTCTCACTTCATAATAAATAGCTACCATCGTAATAAGCTTATGAATGGCCAGATTAATGAAACTAAACAAAGAAGAGCAAAGTAATAAATTCCGTGCTTTCCTATTAAAAATTGCCTAATTAATTAAAAACAGCATAATTTTTTGTCGTTGTCTCATTTAAATAGCTCGATTGTATAAAAGAGAAGGGAAGGGTCATAAAGAAAGATAAATATATTCATAATCTTATTAGAAATTATTGTAGAACAATGTAAAACCTTTCCGAATGACACTAAAATTTCCTTATCGATGAAAGACACGATATTATAAGTATATAGTAAATATACAAATATAAATACATATAAATATAGTCTTAAGTTATTAATAATTTTTCCATTTTATTTATATAATCTTGTCCTCTTGCATTTAAGAACAATAATTGATTTCTATTATGATTCCAAATGATTGGATTAATTGGAGTCATATAACTTGTTGGAATATGCACTTTGCACTGAACAGATAATACTTCAAGCATATAAAGGCACACACAGGTAAGTTTTTGGATTATATGGATGAATGGCAGAAACAAAAGGGTTACGTTGCTACAATATATCAACGAAATAAGAAACACCTGGGCTCGAGTATCCGTTAAAATTTTAAAAGCACAAAGGGCTTGTAACTCGTAAGCATCGGTTTAATAACCTAAGAGGACATTGATAAAAGGGTAATAAAAAATTCTGATTAACTTGACTAGTGTTTAACAACAATGGCTATTTACAGAAATGCTACAACAACACTTGATTGATTGAGCAAAATATGCATCGAGAAGAAACAATCGCTTCGCCTTTCTATATAATTATGAAAAGTAGAATAAGTGGTTTCTACTAACGATGACACGGCCTAATGTTTATATATCATGTAGAACGCTTACCTACATGATAAAATCGATGTATCTACATGCGCGAAAGGGGAGTTGGCCCACTTATCAGTCCACGGCGATATATTTGTATCGTTTACCATCATATGTATGTACAAGGTTGTATATCAATAGGTATTGCCTCGCTCTCACCGCGAGCGTAAAATCTACACGAATACCTGCATTTCCCGCTTTGTACTATAAGCGCATGTAGGGTAGATTGCTTGATTATAAATTTGAAATGAATATCAATTTACACCTATATAATCAAATTCAATTCGATAAGGCAATTAGAATTAAATAGTGGTTGTGGTCGGTGATAGAATGTGCTACGAACGAAGGCGCGAAAGAAAATATATTATATTTGGTGTTAGTTGGCTCTCGATAACAAAATATTGCTTATATTACGATAATTATGATAGTTAAACCTTAAATAAATTCGCATTGAATTATATGATATTTGATGATAATTGCTTGAGAAAGGGACGTGAATTATACATAAATTGAGTGACTTATCGAAAGTTATATATACACTATTTATAAAAGAATATTGTCTTTATATTCGAAAATTTACATCGTATTAATTAATAAAGTAAATGGATGTTAATTTCGTTAACATGAATTGTGTAAAAAAGTTAAAATCATATGACACCGCTAAATAGAAAATAATTGTAAAATATTTTTCCTTGTTTTTCATAAATTTATTATAAATATGACAGTTTCATACGTTTTTACGTGCGAAGAAAAAAATATTATACAATAATAAACATATTTACGCTGCATATATTTTTCTCTTAAATTTACAATTTTTTACGAATAATACATACGAAATTTTTGTTCGTAATATACTCTTTCACATTTTAAAATGCAATTATTAAGTTTTCAACGATTGTTCGCTGATTGCTTTATTCGACAAATGCTGTAGAATTAAGTGAAGTCTAACCCGAAAGGTTAAATAAAAAATATAGTATAGAAAAGGACAAAATATCCGGCTGCATTAGCTCATGAATATATCAAGAAGAATGAAATGCAGCTCATACGATGGTACTGAAAATACTCGTGGGAGCTTCGGACATGAATGCACATGCGAATACCAACAAAGAGCCGAAGGTCGTATGATGTATTGCAATATCAGGATATCGTAGTGTACTTTGGGAGGTGACGAGTAGATTCTCCTGAGCAAATAAGTTTCAGAACATTGAGTATAAGTTATACGTGTCTATTCGAAGCTTTAAAATGTTCTTTTTCACTGTAAAGCATAAGCTGAACTAGCGTTGAAAAGAACGATAGAGAAACTTTGATTTCGTATGAAGTTTTCCACGAATCATTAACACTTTTGCAACCTTGTCGTCTAACTATAAATTTATTATGTCGCGCAGCAAGCACACGCTCAAGCACACACACACACACTATTCTCTCCATTTATTTATTTATTGTAATTTATCTCCGCCTCGGCCACCTCTTACTCCCTTCATTATGTATAAATTCGTCAATAAATTTCCAATATATTAACAGCTTATGGTAAAGCTGCCATTCAAATAAATCCAAATATTCTAATGATATATGCGTATAAAATAAAGAATAAAAAAGCTTCCAAATTCATAATAATCGACAAGTATTTATTGTATATATATTGTAATAAAAACTGGTTTCTAACTCATTTTCATTATTTGTATTCATTCTTTGTATTATATTTATTTAATTATTGTATATCAAATAATATTTTTATTATATATATATATATATATATATATATATATATATATATATATATATATATATAACGCAATTATACCAGATATTTGTAAAAATGTTACGATGTATTTATTTATAAACTAATTAAAAACTTTTAGAAAGAAAGTTGACTTTCTAGAAAATATTTACAAAAAATAGTCACAGTATTGATAGTCAACGTTTACCTTTTAGTTATTTAAAATTATGTGACTGATGAAACTTCAAATTCAATTTAAAAAGTTGAATAATCCTGTAAGTTTACGTATCTCTTACTGGAAAACTTCATGGGTGCTAGACGACTTTTCTACATCAGTAATTTCATTCTCGACTCCCACTTTGGAGAAATTTTATAAAAAATTGTTATTTATAATAAAGCTTATCACGCTACAAACTTTGGGAACAAAATTTTATACAAAATTATTATTCCTATTAAAGCTTATTACGCCATATACTTTGAAGAATGTAGTTGAATCTTTTTACCGAATTATATGTGTACAGTAACTCCTACGTATTACCAACGAGATCTAATAAAACGAGATTTGAAAATGGAATTAATCTTGAAAATATATATAGAACGTTTCTCTAGTTCTATAAATATAACTAATGAATTGATTCTATAGTAATAAATATTAATTATTCCTATTTACACATTATATTTATTATGAAAGCAATATAAATTCAATTGTCCTACATCCGGATCTGTATTTTCAATTAAATTAATTAGCTAAATTGTGATTTATATCGTAAGACAAAATATTCAATATTTATAAGAATATAAAAAAATATTTAAATATTATAATAAAATATCGTCCAAATTTAGTAAGCTCAAAAACTTTATATTTATGGTAAAATAAAACTTCAGAAATTATAGTCCATCAATGATGAAAATTTAATGATTTAGTAGCAATAGATTATAAAGGATTATTAGATTATGTTCGAGAGTGAAAAGAAAATCTCTCGAATTATATTTACTAGAAAAACCTTCAATAATCAACAAAAGGGGGATTATCAAACGGATACGAAAGACTAAGGAAAGTCTCGCCAAGATCACATGAGACTTGAAAAGGTTTGTACATCTGTGAACTCATAAACAGCCATTTATGGTCTTTTGACCTGCAGACGTAGTAATTGTTTTTAAAGCAATAAAACGACCCTTGAGAGCTCACATCAAAACTCGTCTAGACTGTTTATACTAGTATATTTTGAGGATTAAAATATTTCAAGACAATTGAATAAAAAACATTTTTTAAAATCCGTTGCAACCCGAAACTCGGCACGCGGGACTCTCGACATTTGCGTCGCAAGTGTGGCTTCAATGCCACAAGGGCATACGCATGCATTGTCGTCAAGTACGCCAAATGTTGCCGTTCGCATCGGATAGGCAAAGACGTTTGACCACGAATCACTCCCCACCACGGTAACACCAGGAGAGGGGACAAAACTTCCACTTTAGGGGTTGCCACCAAAGATACCCTTCCGACATCTCCCTATTAATGCCTAATTTCCTCGGAAGTGGGAAAAGGGCGTGTACAATTAGCATAATTTTGGAAATCGGCGAGCTCTGATTGGAAAACTAAGATCAGGGCCTCCTCGAGTAGGGGCTCGTGGCAAGAGGCCTTAAAAGTAGGGCCAAGAAAGCGGAATTCGCTTTTTTTCCGCAAAGACAAATCAGAAAGGGCTAGAGTGAGCAGTCTATGACTATCTTAAGAAAAGTCAAGTAATAGAAATTAATGGTCCATGGAAGCAAAGTCTAAAATTCACTCGACGCAGAAATAAGTTTTGGTAATTCAGAGGAAGAATATTGCATCCTGATGAGTATAAGAGTCACGCCGCACGCAGTCACTTTGCTGCGTGCAATTGTGTCCAACTCACCGCTGAATCAGAGATTGAATTACGACATCGCTGTAAGTACGTTGACACATATTATCTCTTCAATTATTGTCAGCCTGCGGCAGAACCGGCATAAGACAACCAACAAGATTATCTCACACTCTCCAACCAGAAGTGTGTAGTAATTATTTGTCTGTGCAATTATTATCAATTCAGCGATTTCAAGGCATCTTGTGTAGTGACACCTCCTGTATAAGAAGCCGATCTTCAAGAAATCGTATCTTGATATAAGATTCAAGAAGATTCTACAACATCCATATGTAAATTGTGTAATAAATTGTATAATAAATATATAATTAACTAACTCTCACGACTCTCGTACAGCCCTTCCACCTACAACTCACTCCTTCCCGAGCGTCTGCTAGGGCGGGCGGCAAACTAATCTATTGAAGCATTGGCAGTTCTTGCCAAGAATTACATCACTACTACATCTTTCGAACATTTGGTCCTTCGAGCCGGATATTTCGGAGAGCCGCACCGTCGGATAGCAGATTCAACGGGAAGAGCCGGTCAACTGATTCACGGAAAATTCAATCTCGACTGCCCGAATATAGTGTCAATTAGTATATCTCAACAGTGCTGTGCAACCGTGAGAGTTTAATATTATATTTTACAAGTTCATCACTATTATTGTCACAAGAGAAGTCATCATACTAATAAACAGCGAGAGCTTTGAATTCTCACATTTCTGCGAAACTACAACAAAAAAAAAAAAAAAAGGAACATACTGAACAACCAAGAGGCCTCATCCGCGAACTTATCCTTTGAACAAAGGACAAGAATCAACATGCAATCTAACCGAGTAGGACGCCTCAAACGTTTGGTAGAAGAATTTGCGGCATCTAAGGGAGAAAAAACCATCCATGATATCAATGAAGCATTAGCATACGTAGAAGAACAACATAAGATATTCCAAAAGAAACATGAATATCTAGTGTCGAAATGGACAGATAATGATGACGGGCACGAATATTTTGATGAGACCTTCGAAGAAGAAGCAGACCTATATAGAGAAGCAAGATCAGTCATAACCCACTGTCTCCCAGATAACGAACCCTCAGCTGAACCTAAATAAAGAAACTACAATCAAGACACACCCTAAGGGGAGCAAACTACCAACTATCACCATACCGCAATTCTCAGGAAAAGTGGAGAAGTGGCAAGCATTCAATGACCTCTTTAAAGCAGTAGTCATGGACAACGCAGAAAAAACTAATGTGAAGAAATTGCATCACCTCCGCACCGCAGTACATGGTACAGCAGCTCGGTTAATGCGTAGCTTTCCATCAACAGGCGTAGCATTAATGCCAGCATGGGAATCGCTGAAATCCCAGTATGATAACAAGCGAATAATGATCCATTCATATTTCAGACATGCATTCTCTAGCAGCTCGAGAGTCAAGGGAGAACCTGAAGATCTGGAAGCGCTAAACTATCATGTTGGAGAAACAGCTAGAAGGTTAACAGCCCTTGGAACAATCGAGGAGCTGTGGAACCCTATATTGGTATACCTCGCCTCGCGTCGCCTTGACCGTGCCATCCAAGAATTATGGGAGACAGCAATCGGCGAAGAAACACAGACTATCCAACACTTGCAAGATTGGATAAATTCTTAATGGCTCGAGCGAGGACGCTGAAGGAATTAAGGGCAACAACAAATACAAACAGAACCATCACCCAACGTGCTCACATGCCCACTAAATTACGAATAAAACCAACAAAAGAAACATCAAGTTCCTATAAGTCAGGTATCCACCAACAACTCACTCGCAAACAAATCCACAGCTCCAGCGCATACAAACAGCTGCACGTGCTGCTCCAAACGACATCACATCACGATGTGCTTCGGCTTTAGGAACCTTTCTATTTTCGAAAGGTTGAATCTAGTGCGCAGAAGAGGAATGTGCCAATCGTGTTTGAACTATCATAAAGGCCCCTGTAAAAAACCTACATCGTGCTCAACTCTATGCATTCTTACAAATAATTTAATTGTTAAGTGACATCACAGAGAACGTCACCGTAAGCACTCATATGCTATTTATTATACATATTATAAATATAAAATAGATAAATTATAAATATCCTATTAAAATGTTGTTAAGTATCTAAAATAGAATTGATTTATGAATATACATTTGATTAAAATAATGATATTTATTTCACCGAACTGTGTCAATATAGAAATAATCACCCTCGAACAGTTAAAATTAAAAATTTTGAAATAAAGAGTATAAAGAAAGCACAAACTTTTCGCAATGTTATATTTCAAAGTTCTTGAAAACGGAATGGTTAATAAATGAATTCGTCGATATTCGTTAAAGACTGCATGAAAGTTTTAGATAAAATTACTGATAAGAAATAATAACGAACTATTATTGAAAATAGAAAAGAAAAAGAAATTCCTTCCAGAATCATCTATATAAAAGACTTTTATTTCAATATGAAACGATCGACTGAAAACTACAAATGCAATGATTTAGGAATAAACCCATATTACCCTACAGATTATATTACAATTAATGATAATTTATTTTCACATAAATAATTGAATATATTGAGATATTAATTAACTTAGATTTATCTTTGATGTAATTTTATTATGCTTCAATTAATCAATATAAATAATTATTAACAAAATCCTGAACAACGTATTACGAATATATGTCCGAGTTCTCTGCTTCTCAACCCGCAATGGAGTCACTATGAGCGTAATAATAAATTTTGAAATAATTCGTAATATGTTTACTAATTAAATTTTTAATAATGATAAATAATCTTATTCCATTATTTCAATACAGAACGTATATGTACATATAAAAACGAAAAAATTTTCTACGGAAACTTGTTAAAGTTATAAAAGTTTAAAAGTAGTAATTTGAAGTTAAATAGTAAAAGTTTTTAAAATTCAAATCGATTCCACACTTTATCTTTAATATTATATGAAGGATAATATTACCTTAATAATATTACCTCAATTAAAAATAATTTTATTTTTTAATAATTATAATGATTTGTTTGGTATGATCTTATTGAAACTGATTAATAAAATAATAATTTAAATATCCATTTGAAAAGTATTGGAAAAGGTATTTTTCAATTATGAGATTTTATCATTTAATGGAAAGCAAGAATAAAACTTTCTACATTATTATATTTATTCAAGCACTTAAAGTACAAAATTAGTTTTCTTTAATAAATATAGCCAAATAGAGGAAAGCGTTTTACATAAATCCTTAAATAATAAATAAACTTTATATCAAAACTAAAGAAACCTTACGTTAAAATAAGAACCAAAAATATATTTATAACTTTAGTAAAAAGCAGATATTTGAGAGCAAAAATAAAAAAGAGCAAAATAAAAATTTATGATTTTAGCAATACTTTGATCATTTTAAATCATTTAAATCAAGTTATAATAGCCCATTAAATATAATATTTAATCTTCGAAGATATAATTCTTAATGTTAATTAAAGCAACAAATATCAATAAAATTAAAACACAATAACCGATTATTTGGAGTATGTAATTTAGACATTCCCCTTAACAGATAATTGTTATAAGCAGGTACGCATAATTTTTTAAGTACCTTTCACCTTTTTTTTTTTTTTTTCACCTTTTTTATGCAATTTTGTTTGCTCAATACAGTATTTAAGATAAAATTTTACTTTAAAAGTTTGCTATGCATAAAGGCAAATAAGTTCGCGATTTTTAAAATACGCGAAAGCTCTTACAAGTTGATAGTTAGGGATAGGGATTATTATATAATGACGGAAATACGCTTCTCCCTTTATAAGTTATCGAAACGATTTCCATTAAAAACTATAATGCAGAAAATATTCATCGCCATATAATAATAAATAACGTCAGCGAAAATAATTGCCGTATTTTTGTAAGAGAGTTAAAAACAATCGATACGATCCTAAGTGAAGATATGAGATTTTGAGAAATCAGCTCTGTCATCCCTACAATAAGCAACAATGAATCGAGATAAACCTTGAGTTGATAAACAACTTATTATCGATAAAAGCAACGAAAACACTCACATTAGACTACATTCACAACTATCCAATAGTCATTCACGATAGACATCTTTGTCCAACAAGCTGCCATAGGGGAAGTTTAACCGATCATCGTACAGCCATCAACGTCACATCCACTTACGTCAAAGTAATATTACGAATACGGAGTCGCCTGTCACGAATAAGATAAGAAATGACAACAATAACGATAATCAATATACAGCGGTAATGCAAAGTGTATTAGCTATAATGGCCTTTTAATTAGCGATATTTTAAGAAATTATTCAGAAAAATATCTTTGCATATAAGGACATGTTTTGGTAATTTATGAATTATTTATTAACATTTATTTAGTCATTTCAAAATTATTTTTTATTATGTAAAAATAGTGTTGGATACTGAAAACAACAATGACGATTTACAGGCAGAACATTTTTAATAAATTTTTCACAATTTTTTATATCTATCTAGTATTTATGCATACGATCTCTCCCCCCCCCCCCCCCCCCCCCCCCCCCCCCCCCCCCCCTCTCTCTCTCTCTCTCTCTCTCTCTCTCACTATATATCTATCACTGACCTATTCTCTTTCCGATTTTCGTTTGTTCAAATATGTTTTTTTTTTCAACTTAAATTGTATTATTGAATAAATAATAAAACCTTGATATTCTGTTCTAAATTATATGTATTTAAAGAAATTAAAAAAACATCTGTATTAATTTCTACCTATTCGAAATTTAATATTATTTTATACAATGTATTATCATTATCATTATGATTATACATAATTATGTTAAATGCAGTATGAAATTTGTTCTCATAAATGTATCATTTAAATTGTTGTCCATATTAATTTTAATTAAAAGTAGTATTCTGATATTAGATGTATATTATACATTTATATTGTTGATGAGCTCTTGCTTTACTCTTGTATTTATTAATAATTCTTGTATGTATTAAAGCTTTACAGTTATTATAAGTACATATACAAGTAAATAATAATGTTTAAAAACTTTGTGAACGTTTGACAATCATAAATTAGTAGGGAAATCGCGCAAACTTCGCAATGTTACTATGCTTGAGAAATTAATTTTTTTATATTCTATATACATCTTCATAAACAGTCACCATATTTCTTTTTCAATTGAATATTAGGAATAAACTACTTCTAAATTCACAATGTAATGTCTGTCTTTGTGGATAGCAACAAATTATTATTTTTTTTATTTTTACATAGTTTTTTCAATTCTCATAATTAATTATGACTAGAAATATGATTAATCATACATTCAAAATTATTCTACTATTATTATGATATTTCACATACTACTTCTCTTACAAACAAATATATATTTCAAAATATTGTATTGTATAAAGATTATTCTAGACACTGAATATGATATAAATAAATTAAGTATTAGAAATTAGGTTGACGGATATGATTACATTTCAAGATAAGTGACTTTTAAAATAACTATAATTATTCTACACTAAAATATACGGTCTTATAAATAAATGTACAAAAGATGTACAACGCTTTTCTTATCATGAACATGAAACCCTGTAACTAATAAAGGAAAATTGGAGTATAATCAGTTATAATCTAATTATAATTTAATATAATTATAATATATTATAAAGTATAACAATATAATGTGTTATATCAGCAGTTACATACTAGTTTATTATAAATCGTCTACATTTACTGCCATAATGTATAGTACATTGAGTTTACTTAATTCAAAAGCTGTAGATATTCTCTTTTATAGTCGTGGATCAATACAGTATTTAGCGAAGAACATAATTCGTATTTCATCAAAGTTGATAGAACTCAACATACGTTAGAGTATTATGTTCCTCTATAGTGCGTATGTAAACTCAAAATCATACGCAAAGCCCAATACCAACATAAAAGGCTTGTGAAAATCGACGATAGTGTTGCGTTTATAGTTATATACGAAGCAAAACTATTGTAACAGTAAATTTGAAATACTGAATACTTAAACTTTCACACTAATGAGAGTGCAACATTTAATTTGATAGACGTATGTATTCGGTATATGGATATTTCATGAATTGCTTTACATATTTCAGTATATAATTAGCAGACTATGTATATCTGAAACATTATTTCAAGTGATTTAAATCATAGAAGAGTAACTCTATAATGTAATAAATAAAACTAATATTAGCTTTTATTAGGACATTTATGATCCTTCCATACAATAATACTTTCGTAGCTTGATCATGAACATTTTACTATAAATATAATATTAAAAGTTCTTGTTTAATCTAACAATCTCTATGCGATAATTAAAAAGTACTGCATAACAGTATACATAAAAGTATATAAAAACATAAAATTTCTTTCTCTCACAATAATAACCATTTAGGAAAGTAATTGCCTAAAATTAATCGAAGAATCGATTTATTTTTCATAATTCATACGAATTTCAGTTATCTATTTCGTTTCCAATGAATCCAAGCTGACATAATTTATATGAAAGTATACCGTAATATTCATTCATAATTAATAGCTTAAAAATAGTAGAATTTTTAACGCAACTTCTTTTCTAAGAATAAAATTTCAAATATATTTTCTCCTAATTTAACCATAGTTATTCGCATATATAATTTTTTTGATAAAATATTCAAATTACTTATTTGAAAATTAAAAGTTTTAGAAAAAAATATACTCTATACGTTTATTAATCAAGACAATATAGAATACTTCTTATTAATATTATGTATAAAATTTGACATATATTATTACCATAATTTATTTATAGAATATCGAAATTTATTATTCTATATTTGTGTAAAAAATTATTTTCCAAATGTTATTTTTTAATTTAGAAGAATTAGAGAACAAAAATTTAGTGCAACACAATCTAATTATAAATTATAATTATATCCTTGGAAATCTAGTCATAAGAATAAATCTTTTACAAAAAAGACGAGACAATAGAATTTAAAATTTTGTCGAAGATTACTAATACATTTTCAACATCCGTACTTATTAATTCATAATTATTTACGTAATATTATTGAATTAAATATATAAATATATATATATATATATATATTACAAAGGAAAGTAACTATGCCTTAAATATATCTAAGTGTGGAGAAAGCTTATTGAAACAACGAAGCTACAAGTTGAGAAAGATATATATATATATTTATTTTTTTTTATTGCCGTTATCATAATTACATATTAAGCGATTACTTACACTTTATTGAAAAATATTTACACTTATTTTCTCTACTATTTTAGCGATTTTTTTTTATTTTATATAATCTACAAACTTCCGTTTTTATTGTTACGTTTTATTTTGAAGAAAATTAATTTTTTATAGTCATTCTCAATAGTATGATTAAATATTATTTATGAATCGAATACATTTTTTATACTATTTAGTACTATGAGTATTCTTACTACGATGTTATGTCGTATCCTCAAAAGATTAATTTTCTTTTACCAATTTATTATAATTTATAAGATATTTATAATTTAACTTAATGCTTAATTATGTTACTATATATGAAATTATTTTTATACTGCTATTTATCTGTCAATTTGGCTACACACACACGCGCGCGCGCGCGCGCACACACACACACACACACACACATTATTTACATAAATTATATTTATTATCCTTTTTAATTTGATATATAATACAAGATGAAGATTGACTATAAAATAAATACATATTTACTTCTATACAGATAATGTTTTGTTTACTACATATGAATACAGATCTTATTGAAATAAAAATTTCCTTATCTCATAGATAAAAATATGCCACTATGTAATTCAATTTCTCTCAAAATCTAATATTGTACACTTTCTTATATTGACTTGAATTGTATATAATCACAAAATTATATTTACATTATAACATTCCTATTGCATAAATATATTTGGGAGTATACTTAATAATAAAGTCTAAATGTACATTCTGTGTATTACCGTAACATGTGATGTTAATATTTATTACAAGTAAGATATAATATTTCTGAGATCACTTTTGAAATTTTACCGTTAATATGAATTTAAGAGATATCTAGGAGATATTAACTTATTACGGTCTGAGCTATTAATTGTTATTTAATTTTTATAATAATTATTTTTAAAAATTCAACATAAAATTAAATTACATGATTAAATTGTAAGTTGGTATTAAAACTTTATATAATTTTTTATGATTTCTTAATTATTAATTAAACTTACATAATAAATGATATTTAAATATATTTATAAGATGTATCAACCCATTATTATTTTTTAAAATATGATATTTTTCATAATAATTTAACGCGATATATGTAAATTATTTATAACACTCGACAGACAATTTCATGATATTAAATTGACGAATCCTTCGAAAGAACAGACATTATATCGAGAAAAATAAGAAATATTCTTAATTATTTGGTTCGTTCTCAAAGCTCATGTTATATACAAAACAAAGCTTACCTCTTATAAATATTACTTAATTACTTAAAAGATTATTGCATCTCGTCAATTATTTCCTCAAAAATTTCATATTCATATGCATACAATCTATTATGAATTATGCTCTTAAAATTTTTCAAAATTATTTCTATTTCCTTTGATTCCTTTAAGTGAAAATAATTATCAATTTTCCACGATAATTAATATTACTTTAAACAATAAATGTTCTTAGTTATTTGAATATGCATAATAGTGTATTACTCAGCTACAATCTTTAAAAAGTTAAGTATTTTTCGTGAAAGTATAGACTAATTATAATCTATATCGAATCGTAATAAAATATAATTTTGTATCTTTAAATTAAAGTTCATAATAGAATTTTATAAATATCGATATATTTCACTTTCATTCAATTACATAGGCGTACTTATATAATATAGAATAAAAGACACTAACACATGTATAAAATATAAGCAATTAATGTTTTCAAATACTTTATTATAATATCTATTATTACTATTTTATAAATATCGGTAAATATGTTTTACAAGAAGAAAAATAAATTATTACATAAAATGTACAATAATAATAATAAGAATTATGCTGTCTTTTATATCTAAGAAGCATTTTCTTATTAAATAATTAACATTAAAAAAAATGTCAAATAGTCATTTGACTATCGCTTAATAAATAAAAAAAATTTCAACTTCCCTAAAAATTTGTATAAATTAAATAATTCATAAACAATGAATTTTGCATGTATCTTTATATAATATTTCAAATTATTATTAAACATATTATATTTTCAAAACGATTAATTTTGCAAATAAATATTAAAATAAAATGTTAAATTTTCTCTATTTCTACGTGGTATTGTACATGTATTTTAATTTTAAAATCTTCATCAATTAATATAATGAGAAAAAGTTGAAAGAAAGTGAAAGGAGTAGATTTTATTTTGGTAAAATAATAAATACATAGTCGAACAAACTCTTTGAATGTTGCAAAATAACGATGTCAATTTGTATAAATATTATTTTATCTCTTTTTAAAAGTATCTGGTGTTTTTTATTTAAATTGACGAAACTTTCGATATTGCAATTTAAGTCTGTGTATTGTATACGGTATATTAGCTTATAATTTTAACAATAAATTAGATTTTTATTTGTTCGCAAAATTAATTTTAATAAATAGGTAATTAGTTTGCATTCTCAAATATGAATTCTCATTTATATCTGCCTTAGAAAGACAATTCTTCTTTCTAATTCTTTACATCACCGTAATTACCTAGACTAATCTAATTATTTCTTATAGGATAAATCGCGAATTATTATGAGAATTATAATGAGAAGAACAATATTTAATCTACATAAATTTATCTAATATATCTGAATGTATGTAATATTCATAAATATTACGCACACTTTAATGATTTCATAACGAAACCATATTATTAAAATTTATTGGTAATTACTAAAAAAATACTTATCAGCGTATCGGGCGTAAACATATCGAGCGATTTCTCATTTCTCTAAAAAAAAGTTGACGCTATAAAATCTCCTACTATAAACATTTCTATCTATAAAAGTTTTTTTAGCATTATCAATCTTATCTTCTATAATTGTAAATTAGTGTAGAAATAAAATATGATAAAGTAAAATAAAGAATTTCGTATTTCATATTATTTTTAAAAAATATCGATGGGGAGCTTAATAATATTTTAATTATTCATTTGAATTAACAATATTCTCGTTATAGAATATATAAAGAATTAAATGAGATTTTTATTTTAAATAATTGAAAACGTGTTTTTACATAACTGATTTCCTAGGTGCACTGTTCAATTATTGTAAAATATATTCAAAATTATTAGAATAGGATGGCTAGTAATATAAGTACTTGCATAACTGTCTCAAAATAAATAAATAATGATCATAAATATTATCTAATATATAAAACAATTCGATTAGGTTACAATAAGATAAAGGCAAAATCTTTCAGAAATTAAATAATAACATTTATTAATAAATAAACAATAATAAATTATCAACAATATAAGAAAAAAAAAGTATCTGCAATACAATGACTCTCATTTAATTTATTTAATAATCTATATTTATCGAGTCAAGATTTTTGCTTCGACCACTTGAAAATTCTTTTATAATTTTATCTTAAAAGGATTTTTTCATGCCCAACTTAAAACACTATTGTTATAATACTTAAACTATAGGCTGATATTAAAATATATAAAATAAAATTATTATTTTTTAAATGTAGCTCACAGGTATTTTCATATTAAATACATTATTGTAGATAACTAATATTTTTATATTTATGCACGCATATAAACACTAATTACTTACGTAAATATAAATTTATTTGAAATTTATTATTAGTTTAAAGTATGGACAAAATAAATAATATAATATATATATATAATGTTGAATTTTTTAATTTGATTATTGAATTATCTTATACCGTAGACAAAATTTTTAATTAATAATAGCTGAAAATATTAATAGTTTTAAAATAATTCTAATAATAAATAAATTATTAAATTGTATTCTAATATTATTTAATAAATTTGCTACATACTTGTACGAAAAAGAATACATTCATACCTGTCATTTCATTAATATACCAATAAATGTTATACCAATAAATAAATTTTACATTGAATCAGATAAATTGTAAAATTTTATGGTATAGATTAAATATCGTTACTATATTTATTTTTTGATATATTTTTATATTTATTTAATTTAATATATTTATATTTATTTTAATCTATCATTTTTACGTTTTCAAGTACTTTTTAAAAGGGCGTATTACGATCATTTTTCGTTCAAAAACTTATAAATACTTATATTCGGTGTATACATTTTTGTTATACTACGATCGTTATACTAAATTTAACTTTATCCTGTTAGCTAATAATTCTATCTTATTGTCATATGAAATACTTTCAAATCCTATTAAATTGTCTGCATTGTACATCAAAATAAAATTTATTTGGACAATAAAATGCGCATAAGAGTAATTATTCATATACGCTATTTCATGTAATCTTTCTCAAGCAATAATCAACTACGTCGTACTACGACTATTTGTATAAACTTTAAAAATATAAAAATTGTTGATTAATTTTTATTTTTATATAATTTCTGGTTATTTAAAATACATAGGAATTTTTTCATGAAAACATATATGCTGTCTAAGAACAGATTTGCTATTTAATTTGTCGGTATATCGGCTAGTTATGACGCTATAGTTCATCGATATCAAATTATAATACTAATTACAATATAAATATAAATTATAATAATTCATAATGTATTAACTTTGTACTTATATATTATTTGTTCTAGACTAACTGCATTATGCTATTATTACACCTGATTACCAAAAAACAAATGTCGAATGTATTATTTTCATGTATTCTTATCTCCGACATCCATTTATTTCTATAATTTTCCATTAATTTTTTATAAGTTTTGCCTTAACTTTTAATATTAAACTTAAATTAATTGTTGAAGCATTTAATGAGTTATTTTACATATTAAGTAATTTTGCTTTTAAATTTGTCGTACTTATTTAAAAGTGTATATACTGTAATATTATATCTTTTCTCATTTTGTTGACAGAGCATAACTAAAATACTTTATGATATCGTTCTAATTGACCAGTAATTATTTTTATATTTTTTCAGTATAATTATATCGGCATGACAAAGTTTCTTTGTTCGTTAATCAAAAGAAAAACCTGAATCATAAATTCATCTTAAAGGCAGCCTTTGTCAAACAGAGAACAAGTAATTTTTGTTTCTTTTTGAAGCTCATCTCCATATCTATTGTTTCTAATTTCTTTTCTCACTACGAATTGTGCTTGCATATATTAACAAACTGAATAACTACCAAACAAAGATTTTTATAAAATGTACAAGAATAACTAAAAATAATGTACATATTTCATCCAATGAAATTTATATTATATATAATATGAAGGATAAAACTATCAAGATGCAAGAGAGCTTTACCAATCTTCACAAATGTATTTACGCCAAAAGTAAGATGCTTATTTAAGCTTATTGAACGACACTGTATAAATGCGAGCATAACAAATATAAATAGATTCGAAAGTCAAATAGAAGGATAGATAGATAGAAAAAAATATTTAGATAGAGAAATATACGAATTCTTAGAAATAAAAGAAGGAAGATATAAATACAGTAAAATCAAAAACGTCTGTACGAAAATTATGGAAATAAAGAATATCGTGTTTATTCTCAAAAATTATTTACGCGTTAGTCAAATTACATAAACCGCTTTCGATTTTATAAGTAGTCGAACAGATAATTATCAATGGAAATTGAAGTTTCGAGAGGTAAAATAATTTTTGTAAACTTGCGTTTAAAGAGATTACCTTTCAGTATTACTAGCTATTTATGAAATAATTTTTTTATTTTTTATATAGTTTGGGGCCAACATTCGATACATTGTAATAAAGTACTGATATACGATATATAAAAATAAGGAGATTATATTAAAAAAAAGTATATAGTACTACATGATTATTAGATCTTGACGTTGTTGAAAGTACAATCAGCCAAAAAGAAGAATTTGTAAGGTAAAGATAATGTTAAAATAAATTTAGTTCTAATAGCTGTGAATTTTTGTTAATCAAGTGCTATTATTAAAATTTGACTAAAAATAAATACATTAAAAGTAAAATATTTCCTTTGATTTTTTTTTTTTTTTTTTTTTTTTTTTTTTTTTTTTTTTTTTTTTGTATATTTCAATGATTATAATTTTTCATTAAATATTATGCATATCAATATTCTCAAATACCATAATAAAATGAATGAAACAACGATTTCTCTATATAAAAAAATTATATCAACATATATTACGTAAAACTTATTTTTTAATAATACCTACATGCAATATGAACATTTTATTGCCAAACTTAATTGGCCTTATATGAAGATACTAGGTCTTAACTTTCAGACAAACAATATTTCCACTTGAATATTTTTTTATTACTGGGCTAATGTTGTCAATGTGTCATTTTTTTCAGATTTAAATGTTCTAATTAATAAATAAATTATACAATTTTTAAAATGGTAAAAAACAATATTTATTAATAATCATGCCGCACTATATTTATTAGGGACAATTTTTTTTATATTAGATACTTCAATAATAATATTGTTTTACGAATTTGATTTTTCGAAGTAGAAACTTGTAAAAATAGTCAGCCATAACAATATCGTATAAGTGTATTTGTCTTATAGATGTATTTAAGAAGAAAATATTATTTATATTCTGCAAAGTAAAATATCTATTGAAAAATTATTTTATGTAATTAAGTAACGTATGTACAAAGTATAAGAGGTTATTTAACGTCTATGAATACATTTATTTTATAAACATATATACTTTCTATAATTTCTTAATATTTTTGATCATTTAACTAAATGATATTCATAAATAATTTTTGTTATATAAATAATTTTATTTATATAATATTACTGTATAATTTATAATAAATCATATAGGTTGTGATTTATGACCAATAGTAATTATCTTTAAGAAAAAAAATGAAACCTAAATGTCATTATACATTTTACCATGATAGACACTATATTAATATCGAACAATAATTGAATTTTGTAATACAAATGTGTCTTATATCGTTAATTTGAAATGCAAATGTTCCTTTATCAATATGCCAAATAATAAAATGTATATCATCAAAATAAAAATGTACAAAATTATTCTAGTATATAATAATGTATATATGTATAGAAATATTTAATATTATTATTTTAATATAAATTATCCTTAATATATATTATTAAATGCATATTCAAGTAAAATTGTCAAATTCAAAATCTATTAGACTATATAATGCTAGTGTTAATAAATTCAGAAATTGTATAAAATAAAACAATACGTTGTACAATATTAGCTTTTATAAAATATGATTATAAAGATTGATTTTAGTAATAATATCTGATAATAATAGAAAAAGATATTTACACACATAGATAAATGAATAATATATAATATATAATCTACATATTGATACTATATTTCATTGAATTGTACTTTATTGCTATTTAAATACATTAAAATTTCTAAATTCAATGAGACGGTATGAAAATCTTTGTTCGAATAATTTTTATTCAATTTCTAACAATCAATTATATTAATATATTTCTGTAAATATTACTCAATAAAATGAATCTGGAGAATAATTAACTAACAGATTATATAACTTATCGATCAAATTTAAGGCAGTTTAGACTTTAGTTTACTCTATTGTTGAATAATGCTTTTGAATTACGTTCAAACAAAATATGAATTTCATCTTTAAATTAAAATGTTAAAATGAAAGGTAAATAAATTCTTTACTCCATGCAAATTTTTGAAGAAATAAGAAAAAATCCAGAACTAAATTTAATATTACTATTCAGCTCATCCTACACTTGTACGACTTTACAATTATTATATAATTTCAAAGTACGCGCGTATTCAGCGCGAGATGCGGGCGCACAGGATCAAGAGACTTCAAGGACTAGTTTAACTAATCATCAGCTAGATGGCTTTACAATATGAAACAGTCAAACGAATTTCATAAAATACCGATTGATTCCTACAATCCGACTGATGCTCATTCCCTCAATAAGCTACTTCTTACGAAAATTAATTCGATAAAAAAGATTTTATTCTAATATCAGAAGCAACATAAGATAAAAATGCATTGGAGATATCTTGAGAAAATTGTATACAATAAGAATTTTTCCTTTTATTTGATAAGTTTTACAAGTATGAGCAATCGATTAAAAGTAATTTTGATACAAAATTACAATGATCTAATCATAATGAAATTAAAATTTTTTATACTCATTATTCAATCAAAATCATTATAATTATTATCATTGCAATTCAACTACGTATAATAATCATTATAAATAGATATAATTATGTAAAATAGAATTAATCATAAATTAATCTATTTTTATCTATCTATCAACTATCGATTAACAAGTTTTATATAATACTTTATAAAAATCTATGTAGATATGACTTTTGGTAGTAAATTTTTCAATTGAAATTAAAATTATAAAATAGAAAATATTTCTTCAATTGGGTATTCTATATAAAAAAATTAGTATGTAAAATTTGTAATTAAATAATTTTCAAATTATATAATGTTTTTAACGACTTGCTAATTATCAACTTTGAGAGTGAAATCTTAAGCCTACATATTCCGTAAACTTAATAATATATATATATATATATATATAGAGAGAGAGAGAGAGAGAGAATCTTATTTTCTTCAATAATAAATAATAATTTTTTTTTTATGTTTTTTCAACTTATGTATTCCGGGATCTCAGCCACACGTTTCTTCTGTAGTTGTATCTAAAATCCTAATATTTTGTTCACAAAACGTTTCAGCCGTATAGATCATTTATTAAACTAATTTGTATCCTATTGCCATCCTCTATTAATGTGCAAATTTGAAAATATAGTAATAAATAAATATAGTATGATAATTAAGTTTTCACGAAGAAATGTACCTTTACAGTTAGGAACAGTCTTTACAAGATTCATAACAAAAATCATAAAAATATATCTTTTTGTATAATAATTAAAAATCTATACTTAAAAAAATTATAAGTATTCAAGCAGAATGGTATGCAACTTAATATTTTAGTTTTTTAAAAGCGAAGACGTATTATAAATAATAATGGACACTATTGATTTTACTTTTACCGATGATTAAAAGTATTATATTATACTTAGTACATATAATAAATATTTAAAGAACCTGTAATTATTCTTGAACGGCAATTAAAAGATCAAAAGAAGATCAAATTCTTAGTAAGAAATGTGTTATATCTAAAAATCTATCTAATTCTATCTAGAAATGATTGAAGCTGTCTGTATTCCCTTACTATATTTTCTTGAATAATTAATTTGTTACAAAAAGTTTAAAAGCAAAAATTTTAAATGTTCATAGTTTCATCCTAAGAGATTCAATTTCTAATGCAAAATCTAAAACACATCTTCTGAAAACACAGAATAAATATCCCATAATAGTCAAATATCTATGTAAGACGTATATAAAACATTAAATTCCATACTAAATAAAGAATAATGTACTGCTCAATTAATTTATTTTTAATTCAATATATGAAAATTTAAGTACATTGTAACAATATGTTCATTGTATATTCATGAAATTCATAATATTAATTATCAGCAAACAAATATATATATATATATATATATATATATATATATATATATATAAATAAAAACAATGTAGTTATTTTTTTTTCATATATATATATATATAAAATAAAATTACAATTATATATATATATATATATATATATCAAATATAGGCATAACTGAATCTATTTTATTATTAAATGGAAAAAAAAATAACTACATTGTTATAAAAGTTATATACAAAGTATAAAGCTCAATCCTTAATTGATACTTTTAAAATTATTTTTTCAGTATATCTCACTTATAGCTCGAAAGTCTATTAGTTCGTTGTGACAGTGGAAGACTCATAAAAGACAGAGGAAATATATAAAATAAATTGTATAACAGCTTTTATAATAAACATCTGAATTCCGTATATAGTAAAATAAAATTACAAAACCATAAAGTAGATTAATGCAATTATGATGTATGTAATTATTTTCATTTAATAAAAATGTGAAATACTTTTACTTATAGCTTAAAAAGGAATCATAAAACTTTGGTTTTACCAGAACTGAAATTGTTTTTTTACTCATTCATTATTTATTTTACATCATCCATAAATTAATAATTTATTTATTTTTCGCATTGCGATATCGTAATGAATCTATCAAAGAGAAGCATTTGCATCATAACTCAGATATGCGAAGAATTCTAAACAATTCTGTAGAACACTACTATTAAAGCACATATAATTCAATTCTATATTCTTTTGTTTATTTACTTCTTAGCGTAAATTATATTTTTATTATATTCTACTATGTTTATAGAAACATCTAAATTATTCATAACACAATACTTATTTATATGTAAATCTTATTTATATGTAAACCTTCAGTTACTAAAAATCATTAGATACGTTTAAAAAATTTTAAATCTATACATTTGATATATTTTATAAAGATGAAAGAAAGAAAAATTTATAGACTGCTATTTTAAATTGAACTATTATTTAAAAAAACAAGTGATAAAAATTAATGATAAAATTCATAGTTTTAAATAATCGAGTATGGGATGACAAATAGATAAGACTTGAAGAAATTATAAATTTGAGTTCACATTTTTAAATAAAAAATATCATATATTACATTATTTATTAAAAACATTTTTAAATTTTACCTAACAATATACTTAAGATTTATTCGAAATTCTGCCAAAACTTATAGAATTAACTTACGACGCATATATAAAAATGTTGACAATGTATACTAATTTTGCAACAAAATTATAAATTTTGCAACTTATAATTCATTAACTTAAAATTCAATAATTTTTTAATCATAATCAATGTGAAACAATAAAATTTTCTTAAATAAAAATATAATTAAAATTCAAAATACAAAAATATATTGATTCCAATAAACGTTTACATTTAAATATGTATTAGTTCTCTAATGCCGCTCCCACAACATCACGAATAAATTGTAAATATGCATAAACTTTTGTATGTATGGCAAATAATCTATTTCGGTTTTCATTATTTATGCTAATAACACCATAAAGTTCTCCATTACTGGTGACCGAACCACCAGTGTCAGTCTAGAAATTGAAAATATTCTCTTTAGATTCTATGACAACATAAGATTCATTTATACAATTTATATTAGTTTAACATAGTATAACTAAACATTGTATAATATTATGTATTAATGACAAATAGTATATATATATATATATATATATATATATATTTATAAATAATTAAAATTACAAATTTAAGATAATTAATAATATAAAGAATAAAAAATTAAAAATCTGATTTTAAAAGAAATAAAATCTTAAAGAACTTACGGGAACAACCTCGATTCCTTGCGTATGGCCAGAACAAAACTGATCTTCAAAAACAAAAATCATAAGGATGTTGCTACACATGATGTAATTATAAAGACCTACAGGGGCTTTCAACAATTTGCTAGAAATAATTGCACGATCGAAGTGTGACAATCCCCAGCCAGCAATAATAGCAAGATTTTCATCAAAAACATCTCTTGATGGAAGTTTAATTTTTTTCTGCAAGTCAGTGAATTGAATTTCATGCTTTACCTGTAACAATCAAAAATGAAAGAAGTCAATTAATTTTATTGTTTAATGAATTGATATTTTCATTGTTATTTATTAATTTTGTTAATTTGAAATAAATAATGATTATTTCGCTAGATTTTCAACTCAAAGAACTATAACAATAATCGCATTATTTATACATCGATGAATTAAACTTAACATAAGTTAAGTTTTTATTCTATATAAGTTTCTTTTAAATGAAATTATTAAAAAGAGTACATGAAAGAATTCAAGACAAAAGGTCTTTTCAATTTCAATGTCTAATAAGTTATTGAAAACAAACTTTTTTTTCTTATATTGATATTTTGTTTTAAATATAAATATGTATATCCCTTTATTCAAATGAATCTTTGTTAGTGAAAATTTTACTGACAAAGCCCTATGTTATTATTATATTAGAAAATACATATTAGAAAATTAAACTTCTATTTTAAAATCTTATTTTACAACGACTAAAATTGTATTAAAGTAATATTACACCTTCCATAATAAAAATGAAAAGTATTTTCTTTTACTAATTACATATTTAAATTAAATTGCTAGTGTAATGTAATAGGATATGCAGGACGCGTTAATGTATAAGCGCGCGCGTATTCCTATATGCGTGTGTGAGTAAATTATTTAAATTTTCTACCTTAACAATGCAGATATCATGAGGACTTCTTGACTTATAAAAATTCCATGAAAATCCTGGATGAAAAATTAAATTATCGATTTCATGTACATCTCCGGATGTGTTTATTGAACTACTAGTGCCACTGTAAATTTTTATCCGAAAGAGTTCATTTATATAATCTATGAAACAATGGCCTGCCGAAAGGATATGCAATCGAGAAATAATAGAGCCAGAGCAAAAATGTTCATTTAAGTCGTTTCTGAATGACACTATATGTGGAAAATCTCTAATATAAGCATTTGACCCTCCAATGATCCTTTTTCTCTTCGCGTAGGTGCCTGAAAACATTAAATAAAATGTACGATTTATTTACAGATCCCTATTAAGAATTAGGTAAATTAATTGTATTATGTTTAAGGCATTCAGATGATTTAATTGATTGCTTTCATTTTAGAAATTTTTATATTTGTATCATAAATATATGAAAAAATATCAAAAGTAATTGAAACATTATGGAAAATCCATCTTTTTTTTCAAATTCCGTAAATGAGCTTACCTACAGTGAATATAAAAAGAAAAATTACAAATATTTTTTTACAATTCATTCTGACCTTCTTGATACTTTAAAATAAAATATTACACGATAGTTTATATAAATAGACTGTTTCTTTAAAATTAATATACGGAAATTACAATAATATTGTACATCTAAGAATAAGGTTTCTTTTTCATGTCATATATACTATGTAAATTTCACTATATTTACAATATTTATATTTAATTGAGTGATTACAAACAATATTAGTTTTAAAAATTGTCAAATATTGTAAAACCTCTAAATTAAAATAATGAAGGCTCATTTTAAAACTGATAATATACTCAAAATTATTAGTAATTATACATTAAAAATTTTATAATGAATATAAATATAATGAATATATTCAGAATATCGATAAGCTTATAAACTTTTAATATTTTAATATTTTAATATTTTATGTAGATAAAATATTTATAAATTGTAATTCCAAAAATAATTTATACCTTATCGTAAAGTAAACCATACATATTTAATATAACCTAATTTAACTGTCTATCAGTTTAAATTGTTCATTATTTTGAAAACAATTGATGGGCTTGGAATGTAATATCTAATATCATTATTTGTCTACAATATCTAATATTTAATAATTTCAATAATTGATGCCGAAATTATTTAAACGAAAACGAAATAACATTTATATGATTCCCTTGTGACGTCCTTAATTCTAAATATACATGGTTAATCAACTAACGTAACACACTTTTCATACATTGTTATAAAAACAATATATAAATACGTAAAATAATAGAAAAATCGTATCTACAGTTTCTATTGATACAGTTGATCAGATCTAAGGTATCCGTAATTATTCAAAAAGGCAAAAAAAAAAAATGCTAATAAAGAAAATTAAGTATTGTCTTGAGTTATGCATAATTCAAGATAGTATTTTTGAAAAATTAAATTGAACATGTGTTTTTCGTTAGTATTAGTATAATATTTACATCTTCAACAATTCATCAATACCAATTCAAAAATATACATTAAATTATAATAATATTATCAATATTTAAAAATTATATGTAATAACGTTGTATTTTAATTTATCTTAAAATTTTATTATTTTATTATCATGACGAAAGTTGAAATTAATCCAATGTAAATAAATTTAAAATTTTCAATTTTTAATAATTATTTTAGTATCGATCTGTTGGATTTTATTCAAATGAAAACTACTTAGACAGATACTTTATTAAACAAATAAGCTACTTTATTGTCTAATTAGAATAGATGAGCTGATAAAGGTGTGTAATAAAATATTAAATATGTGGATATACAATAATATGAAAATTTCTAAATAATGAAGAGAGTGATATAATTATCAGAGATTTAATTAATCAGAGAGAATATTTAATAAAAATTCGTTGTTAATATGTAAACTATATTATTGTTATATATTACTTTCATAATGTATAATATCTTATTAGACAATAAATCTTTATTATGATTAAATATATTAAATATATTAACTGTTTTAATAATTATACAAGACACTTCGAAATTATTCGTTGCACATTTTTATTTATATTCATATAAATGTCATGATAGACAATTTTTATACATTTCTTTCTTCATCATTTCTCAATTTTTATATAAGAATATAAGAAACGTATAATTTTTAGTGTAATGGGCTTATATTTATTTATACATGAATAGATTCTAATTGTCAGAATTACAGATAAATTTTTTATTACATTTTCTATGGATTAAAAATTTATTTTAAGTATTGTAAAATAATTTATATTAACAATGCAAATTTAAATATAGCATTAATTTAAATTTGTTATAAATTTCAAGTTTATAATATAATAACTTTTATTTGTCAAATACATTTTTGGAAAAATCATTTTTTTTTTCGGAAAAAAATATCGCACCACGAATAGCCATTTATGGTTATTCATATAATCTTATATATATATATATATATATATATATATATATGGGATATACATATAATGTAATTTAATTTATTTAAATATAATTTTGTTTCTATATACTACATTAATATATTTATCATTAAAATAATAACAATTGAATTAATTATAATTAAAAAACAATTATAATTAATTTTCATTACATGAAGCTTTCCATTTAAATAAATCAATCGTTTAAGTTTTGTTTCAAAATAGGTCTAATAAAATTTAAATATGAATAAACTTTTGTATGTACGGCAGGTGATCCATTTACACAATGTTCAGTCATCGAAATAATACCATAAAGTTCGCCATTACTAACTACTGAGCCACCACTATCAACCTATAAATATTAAAAGTATTCTTTTCACATTAACATAACCATATAACCATAACCATAACAAGTTAAATTTTTCATAAATCTAGACGCATCGTATGAATTATCAGATTTTTTTTAATATTTCTACGAAAATTATTGTTATAATTCAAAATTAATTTGAAACTTATAGATCAATTACAAAAGTTATATAGCACAATTAAATGTTGTGATTTAATAACAATAAGAATAATCTTAATAACTTACCGGACAAGGCCCTGTAGTATTTGACGAATGCACTGAACAAAATTGATTTTCATAAACAATAAACGGTATTTCTGCAGCACATGAAACGAAATTAAATAGTGTTGCCGGAATTTTCAACAATCTGTCAGAAATCATTGTATAATCAACGTGTGATATTCCCCAACCAGCAAGAACGCCAAGATTATCATCAAAAACATCTCTTGTTGGGAGATTAATTTTTTTTTGTACTGAATTAAATTGAATTTCGCTTTTTAGCTGTGAAAAAAATATTCGCATGTGTATTATTTTTTTTAATAGAAAACTTTATTATTTTATATTGCTCTTAATTTATTATTATTTATAATTATTTATTATTATTAATTAATCAATATGTATGATTAGTATTTATTATTATAGTTATTATGTTATTGTTTTTCTTTTTGAATAATATTATCATAATAATAGAAAAACTTTTACAATTGTTAATAAATTTTTAAGTAGAACAATATAAGTTTCGTATAGATATTTCTTAAAATATGAAAATATGCCATCACTATAAAATTAAAATTTAAATAATTTATTGAAAAATATTTATATATATATATATATATATATATATATATATATATATATATATATATAAATATTTTTCAATAAATTATTTAAATTTTAATTTTATAGATATAAAATAAATTTATAAAAATTGATATAAGGTCGATTTTTTTATTTGATGACAATTGAAATAAATTAAAGTAAATTTTTTAATATATAAATGAAGAAATATGCATATATTTTTACTTAGATACTCTGAAAATTTAAACCAATTTATATATATATATATATATATATACACAGACGCGCGCGCGCGCGCACACACACACATATATTTATATAAATATATATAATATTGTTATTAAAATATTAATAAAAATAAATATAGTAATACTTATATGTTTATTACCGTAACAATACCGATATCATGAGGATTTTGCAAATCCTTTGATTTCCACACAAATAGAGGGTGAATAATAATATTATTAATTTCATGTACATCTCCGGATGTACTTGTTGAGCTAGATGTACCAGTATACACTTTAATTCTATAATATTGATGGTTAAAATATGTGAAACAATGAGCTGCTGAAAGAATATGTAATCGGGAAATAATCGAGCCAGAACAAAAATGTTTATTATACAATGTTCTGAATGACACCAAATGCGGAAAATCGCTAATTGCAGCTTTAGTGCCTCCAATAATCCTTTTTCTCTTTGCCCAGTTACCTAAAGATAATAAATACGAAACTTCAAAGATCATTTGCCATACGTTATTTTATCGACAGACATCTACTAAAGTCTTAAAATTGTATATGATTTAATTTATTATTTATTTAATTACTTGTATATATTATTTATATATATAATAACACTTGATAAACGTGCATGGATTTATAAATACAATAAGGTGATTTTCAGCGTATAAACAAATAACTGTATTTCTTATATAAATTTTATTTATCTAATACTTTAATTTAACTTACCTACAATTAATACACAGAAAATTATTACGAGTTCTTTTGTTAATTTCATTGTCATTCGTTATTGATTCGAATAGAATTTTTTGAAACTTTATACTAATCGGTTACGAATAAAATTAATAATATAATGATGTAATAATATTAATAATTTTGTATGCCACAGTATTTTTGAAACGATTTGGTGCTTTTATTGTTTGAAGTACAATAGGTATATATAATTAATTGGCATTAGTATTAGTTTTATAAGTTTTCTAGGATAGATACTTCTAATATACTTTATAAATACGTCAATGTGATTATTGATTAAGACAATAATAAATGTATTTATTAATATAATAATTCTTAAGAAACCAAAAGCGATTTGCTTAAAAATTGTGAAATATTAATTTTAAATATATCTTGCTGCCTTATCATGCAGACAAATAAAATTTTAATTAATTAAAAAGAAATATGGATACCAGTATTAATTTTATTTTTCAATAATATCAAGTTTTCAAAAAAATTCAAATACTTTATTACATTATATTTAAACACTTAAAATAACATTGCATTATTGATCAACATGTTTTCAAACAATTTATATAACTCAATAAAAATACATTGTAATACATTAAATTGTAACAACATATATACACTAGTCATGTAATATAATTAATACAATCTGCGTAAATTTAACATTTAATATATGTTAATTAAAAATTAAGAGTAGGGAAAATACATAGCAAGATTTGTAAACAATGTTTATTGTTTTTCTAATATTCAATTATATTCAATGCATTAGGCCTCAATGCACAACGATAAATTATACGTTTAATAATCAAATATTTATAAATAATAATAATTAACAAAGTGAAATTTATGAATGGACATTAACGATTGAGATACTTTATGAAGATCATATATGTAGATATTTTAAAATGGTTTTAAATTTAAGAGATCAGGTGTTCTACATAAAGAAAAATTCGTTATCGATAAATCAAAACAGTTATCAATGAAAACCACAAAGTTTTAATTACATTCATAAAAAATACACACTTAAGTGTTCACGGTCTCATTTAGGCAATGAATAAATTTAATTAATTTCGTTTCAATGATTAATATTGAAAAATATATCTTACGTTTGATTATATCAAAAATAAATTTTAAAGAAATTAATTACTTAGATTCGAATATTAAATATATTGTAAAATTATAGTTACAAAAATTTTAATATTATAATGTGTTTATAATTACTTAATTACAAAATCATAAAATACTAGAATTTGAAAAATAGAATAAATAGAATGAAAATAGCAACCTGTAAAATTTATAATTATTTTTAAAACATTTAGTTTTTTAATTTTTACTAAAATTATAATTATTTATTTAACTTATAATCAATAACAATTTATATTAAGTACATCGCCTACTTAAAAATTCTTTAAGCGTAGGAAAAGAAATAAAAAGTTTATTTATAATTCCTGATTAATCTAACTACCACCTTCAATACATATAACAAGAAAACATTGTAACTATAGATATAGAATAATTAGAGTAAAAAAAAATTTACTGAAATAATTCACATTCCATCGATACAAAATTTTAGAAAATAATTAACATTATAGATTAAAATGTAATGAAATAGAATTGCTTGATTCAGTGATGATACATAACAGGTTTTACTAAATCTAATATGTTATGCTAATAATTAAAAATATTTATTTATTCATTATGTATATTATTCAGTAAGTATATTATAATTTTAAAGCAAATATTAAAAACGTTCATTAAAGCATATAAGTTTATATAAACAACATTGTTTAATAATTATAATAATTTTAAAATTGCCTCGTTACTTCTATATTTTTTTCGGTAAAAACATGTGCACAGATGATTATTAAAAACTTAATAAGCAATGAAAATCGTGAAAGATAAAAAAAGAAAGCAACTTCTAATATTTCCAAATGGAAATTTAATAATTTAACCTTTCCTTTCTTTTACACTATTTAAACATTGCGTCATTAATACATATTATTACGATATATATAATATTTTTAGAAAATTTCGTTTCATTATAGCCAAAATAAATTTGCACAGAAAAGTAGAGAATAACTTTAAGTTTACGTAAGGAATAATCCATCAATTATATCTAACAGCAGAAAATTATGAAGTAATTTAATTTTATGGATGAAACGTATTTAAAATTGATCGATTAATTTTGGAGACATTTAATGCGTAATACAGTACTTAATTAATAATTATGATATTAAATAAAAAAAACTTCGTACTTTCAAATATATAATAATCATATCTTTTTTTTTTTTTCTTACAAATCATATTATATGCATACAATAATATACGAGTATAAAATATACTTTACATTGGTAACGTCATTATTAATATTTTTTATATAAATTATTCGATCATATGTGTTCTTATGAAATCCAAATAATAATAAACTGTAGTATGTATATCTGGTACGTCTTGAACACAATCGAAGGAAAATAAAATAATACCATATAATTCTCCATTACTAGTAACCGAGCCACCAGCATCACCCTATAGAATTTTAAAAGAATATATTTTGAATTCATAATTTATTCGCAAACATTTTAATACTCATCATGTATAATAAAATATGAATAGCAAATCCTTTTTTTTTTTTTTTTTTAATAATTTTAAAAATTATAATTTTTAATAGTTGACTGCACATTATAAATCAGTTTACCCATGATAGTTTAAATCATAAATATAATTATCATAAATAAACATCAATGTGCATTAATGGTAATTAATGATAATTTAAAGATAAAAATTTATGAAAGCACACGAATTATTAATACCAAATTGAAAATACTCACAGAGCAAACTCCTTTTCCAAGTGAATGGTACGTACAAAACTTATTGTTGGATATTACAAGTGGAATAAAATTATTACAATCAGTATAATTTAAAACGCTTCCAGGCAACTTTTTTAAATATGTTGATGTAACACCTGCTTGGACATTCTCAGTTACTCCCCAACCAGCAATTATAACCATATTATCAGTAAAAGGAGGTCGAGATGGTAGAGGAATTTTATTTTGATATTCATTGAATAATATTAGTCTTTCCAGCTGTAACAGTGAAGATTAATATATAGAAGAAATTTTTACAAAATTCAATTTTGTAGTTGAAATATTAATCATTCATTAAAAATAGTATTTATAATTATCGTTTCCGATGTTCATATGACATATTTATATACTGACAATTAAAGAAAGAATTTCTGAATATTTTGCAGAACAGTTTATATTCTAAATATAGAAAAATTAATCATTTTTACTTACAACACAGCCCCCTACAGATATCAGATTATAATAATCAATTATCTACTTCAAAAATTCATGAATTAAATAATTTTATAATTCTAATAAGCTCAGACTATAATGTAATTACGGATTTAGATAAAATTATCCACTTAATTTATTCTCACATTCGTTTTCGAAAACTGTCATTAATATGAAAATAATAAAAATAAGATATAAAAATTGACATCATGAATGAGTAAAAAAATAGCAGTAAATTTAAAATAAATTATGATTAAAGTACCAATTGAATTCTAAATATTGACAATTAATTACAGTTATTTATAAAATTTCGAATACAATAGTGAACTGACAATTTTAATTTATTCCTGAAAAATGTTATACATAGGAATAATTGCAAATTCTTTATATTATTCATCTATTACAGGAAAAAAAAATAATTGTACATGATCTTTTTTATATTTTTAGAACTGGAAATAAATCAATAATTTTAATTTTAAAAAATTATTTTTTTGCTATTTTTCATTAAAACCAACGATTGTACTTATATAATAATATACCGTATATACCTTTATAATATACCTTAATCACAACAATATCATGTATGTATACGCTATGTACATCCTGACGGCGCATTTCGGGATGAAAGTATGTACGCTCAATTCGAAAACGATCTCCAAAAATATTCCGTGAGCTGGTAGATCCTGTAAAAACCCTTAGTTCCTCATAATTATAATGATACCCAATTAAACAATGTGCTGCACTGAGAATATTCCAGCGGCTGATAATAGAACCCGCGCAAATAAGTTTATGATCCAGGTACTTTCGAATAGTCACCAAATGCGGAAAATCACGTATTGACGCTGGATTCCCCCCGTAAATTCTTGATTCTTTACTGAAAACATCTAAAAGAAAGAATATTCATTTAAAAAAACTTTCTAAATTCATAATTGATGACATTATAACAATCAAAACAGAGATATCGGACTTTTTATCACACCGCATATAACATTAAAAACTATTATGATAAATTTATATTTTATTAATTATTACATTCTTCTTTAACAGATAATCTAATTTATTAATACAATTATCATTTATATAAGTATTATAATGAATACGCATTGCTTTATAGATGATACTGTTCTTCGTAACAAGAATCTAAATTAAATAACAAAAGTTTAAAGAATATAAATATATTTATAAATTTTCAACGTCAAAAACTTAATTAAACTTGCCTGTGAATAAACTGAAACACAAACATATTACGATACGAAAGTCCATGATGCCTTTGAAAGTAATTAATATTATGTATGCAAAATCTAAAGCTTTATATAGGTAGATTCATCTAATAAACAAATACAAAGGCACGCTCATGCTCATACACATACACACACACACACATACGCTTATATGTATGTGTATATATATATATATATATATTTTTTTTTTTAATATATATATATATATATATATATATATATATATATATATATATATATATTTATATACATATATATATATATATATATATATATATATATATTGCATATGTTATGTGATATGAATAAATTATAATTGTTATTCCTGCAATATATATGCATAAAATAACAAAGACAATTTACGCTTTCTATTCTAAATTCTCGTTAAAAAAACATTGGAGCTAAAGAAACTATAATGAAAACTATATTTAAATATTTAGAAACTGTTTAAATATATAAATTGTCATTTTAGTAAAATGTTCCACTGAACTATTCGTTACTCAGCGGTTACTATATCAACATAATTAAATCATAATTTATGTATAATCCGTTATCATTGATATAAATATTACAATTAGACTCTTTAAAATATTCATAATTATAAATGAAAATGCAAATATTATAATTATCAAAATTCAAACTTTCAAGAATACTAATAATTAATTGACAAAGATTATTCATATAAAGTACAGATAGAATTGTGCTTTGAAAGTATATGTATGAAATTTATTTATAACATAGTAAGTAAATGTTGTAAGTAAATGTAGTAGTAAATAAAGTGTAGTCTTGAGTGAGTCATTCCTTATAATATATATATATATATATATATATATATATATATATATATATAACATTGAAACCAAATATATAAAAAATAAAGGATTATCTTCTTCTTCGACAAAACTACGCACATTTGATATGTACTTCAAAGTATTCGTTTTTCTTTCATATTTGTGTTTACAATAAAAATATTTTAGCTTCGTTAAGGTAATATAATAGAATTGGAGATGTAACTTTCAATTTAGTTTTCTAATATTGGACTAGAACAATATAGGTTTAACAATAAATGAATGCAAAATAATTTTATGCTATTACTTCAATCATTATACATTTAAGCAGCAAAGTAAAGGTCATTTATTGAAATTGTGACATTTGTTTAATGAAAATTAGGTTTAGGGAAAATACATAGCAAGATTTGTAAACAATATTTATTGTTTTTCTAATATTCAATTATATTCAATGCATTAGGCCTCAATGCACAACCATAAATTATACGTTTAATAACCAAATATTTATAAATAATAATAATTAACAAAGTGAAATTTATGAATGGACATTAACGATTGAGATACTTTATGAATATCATATAAGTAGATATTTTAAAATGGTTTTAAATTTAAGAGATCAGGTGTTCTACATAAAGAAAAATTCGTTATCGATAAATCAAAACAGTTATCAATGAAAACCACAAAGTTTTAATTACATTCATAAAAAATACACACTTAAGTGTTCACGGTCTCATTTAGGCAATGAATAAATTTAATTAATTTCGTTTCAATGATTAATATTGAAAAATATATCTTACGTTTGATTATATCAAAAATAAATTTTAAAGAAATTAATTACTTAGATTCGAATATTAAATATATTGTAAAATTATAGTTACAAAAATTTTATTATAATTAAATTGAAAATACAAATATTATAATGTCATTATAATAATTTGATTATTAGTAAAATGATACAAATAGTAGAATATAAAATGAATATATCAACTTGTACTACCTATAATTATTTCTAATAGATTAATTTTTTTATTTCCAATGAAAATTATGACTAATGGTAATTAAAAGTATGTGACCGCCATTAATCTTGTAGTATAAATATATATTATTACGAAATATCTAATATTTTTATACTATTTCGTTTTATTATAACCAAAATAAATTTGCGAACAAAACTAAAGAATAATTATAAATTTAAGGAATCCATTTATCCATCAATTATATATATTAATAAAATATAAGAATTTTTATAATGTATTTTTATTGTATCAAGGAAATATAGATAAAATTTATCAATTAATCTTATTCTGAAGTTAACATGAAATGGAATAACATTACTTGTTAAATACTAATTTCTTAACTTAGATAATCATTAAAATCTTAAAAAAAAACCATTTAACAAAATTAGCTCGAAAGTAATGCCGCCATAAGTGTTCTAAATCATAAAATATAATTCTCTTAGAACTAATCGAAACACAACATTGATTTATTTCAATTTATGTAATTATCTTTCAATTATAAACTAAATACACTGATCCAGTAACATGGAAGAGTCGGATATATTTACCATAGTTTAAGTCCGACATTTTGAAAGTTCGAACGCCTGATGCTATAATCCAATGACTCTAGATATTGTCAAACGTCATCCATTGTTACAAATATGAAAGATTTTAATCATAGAATTTCCTTAATCCATTATGATAATGTATAAGTACATCCTATGCAATATATATATATATATATATATATATATATATATATATATATATATGTAACATCGATACCAAATATGAAAAAAATAAAAAATTGCTATATGTAACAAGAAAAAATATACATGGTTATACATGCAATTCTAAATACATTTCATCTTTATCCTTTGTCACTCGTAATAAGTTTAACGAAAACCACCGTTTACTCAAAGATGGTGCCTTATCGGATATCGCTTATTTGGTAACTGAAACAGTGCCACATCTGCAAAGATTTGAACATCAACTGAAGCGACATTATCTCCTACCCTACCAATAACGAATCAATACACTAATTACCTTTTCGATACAGTTATATGCAAAATTCACATAGAACTACAGTCGTTCTGAAGACAGATGTCAAATAAAGTGGAAATCTTTGTTTAATCGATACAATATATCGCTATTATATTAAAATCTGTATAAGTACATGATTTTCAATTCGGAATATACAAAAATACAATAATTATGCAATAGTGTGTGCGATTTATATACATTTGGTATTTAAAAAAATAACTAAATATACGTTCGTGAATCTCGTTAACATTATTCTATCATATGATGCGTTATAAAATCTAAATAATTATAAACATTTGTGTGCACGTCGGGTAAACCTTCGCCACATTGAAAAGTATCGGTTATAATGCCAACAAGTTCTTGGTTGTAAATTACTGATCCGCCACTGTCACCCTACAATATAAAAGTGTCTCTTACTAATTGAATAATCAAATTATAAAATAAAGAAAATAATTTTTTTAGTAATACAATCGCTGCTTATCAACTATAAAAATTGATAATCTATTGATATATTTATTGATATATGGCGGTGGATAGTTGAAATATACTTACGTCACAGATTCCATATCCATCGTCATTAAAAGTGCAAAACTGATCGTCATGGATTATCATTGGCTTTGAAAGTTTTCGCAAACAGTCTGAATGATCATATATAATCATTGAGGCTGCTTTCAGCCTCGGAGAAGTTTCGGTAGAATGTGGAACCCAAACACCCCAACCGGTAAAAACTGCAAGATCACCGGTAATAATATTTCTAGTGGAAATGTTAATTTTGTTTTGAAATTCATTGAAGCGAATGGGTCGTAAGAGCTGAAATATAAAATTATATATAGAGGAAAAAAATTATAATAATTGAAAAATTATAAATAATTAAGAAATATAATTTTCTACAAAGAAAAATTATCGCATTCTTAATTAAACAATTTTATCATTATTCATAATAATAATGTACTTTTAAATATCAATCTTATGAATAATAAACATGATAGTAAAATAAAATAGTAATTATAAAATTAATGTATGGTAAAAGATTTTTAATATAAATTGCTATGTATTGAAAAATGAAAAATTGGCTCGTAAGTCCTAAGATCAATATTGCACAAAATTATAAAAATGTATGTTTTTCTTATCAATTATTATTAAATAAATATTTAGATAGTACTTAATATTAATTAATTAAGTAATTAATAATAATTCAAAACAAAAGATAATTCGTAATAATATAAAATGATAATTTATTATTATCTAGGTGTTAATATATGTAAATATCATGGGAAGTTTAATATGACTTTAATTTATATTGCTTGAAACAAATTAATTATCTTTGACTCGAATTATACATTAAGACTTATTCAAATTAAATAGCTTTTTCTATTATAATATAAACCATATATAACGTACTTGAATAACACAGATATCATAATTTAATATTCCGTCGCCGTTTAAGAATTTCTTAAATTTTGGATGATAATGTACTTGCTCAATTCCAAAATTAGGTCCAATAAGCGAAACTGAGCTTCTCGATCCTACGTATATTCTTACATTGGAATAGTCATCTTTCAATCCATGCAAACAATGAGCCGATGTAAGAATGTTCCATTTAGTAATAATCGAACCACCACATATGAGCATTTGAGTATAAAAATTCCTAATTGATACCATGTGCGGATAATGTCTTATTGAAGTATCAGTACCACCAATTATTCTCACATTTTTAGCAAGATTAGCTAAAAGTACAAAGAAATGAATTTAGTAGGTTAGGTAATAATTATCACAAATTATCGAATACAGAATTCATTAATAATGACAATTAAATACATAAAATGTTATCGATACAATTGTATAAGGTTTATACCAATAATATTAAATTTTGTTTTGGATTACCATTGCATAATAGGAGACAGAAAAAAATTACAATTCTGAAGCTCATTTTAGCTATTGTATGTAGTAAATAAAAATTTAATGAACTAAAATACTTTATATAGATACACCTAGTTCTTTGTTTGATAAATAGTACGAACGTAAATTGTAGTTATTTTCCATGAGTTTTTTTACATTTCCTTAAAAAATATTTACTTCTTATATAAGAATTTTTCAAACTTTACATAAATACCAATGCACAACAATAAATAGCATTTTTATGTTTTTCTTTTATCTTTATTAATTCAAAGATTAAAAATAGTTATGACTGAGAAATTGTAATCAGTATTAATCGAAATTTCGAAAAGGTTATTGTTTTAAAGTTATTAATTAACATTATTATTCACTACATTGTTACTAAATACTAACTATTTGACACATTACTCATTGTCTTGTAAGTTAATATTAGTTTTAAAATATGAGAAAACATTTCTCAAATAAATATTACTTCAATTCCAAACAAAATTCTTATAATAAATATATACAACATCATAGAATAAACATAAGCATGAGCGATTAATGCATTTCAATAATTAAACAAATTTTACCTTCATAACATTAAATCGTATTAAATACAAGTTAACTTTGTAAGCTGGAGAATGTACTTAATACTGAATATAATAATTTTTAAAAAAAATTTTTTTTAATGAACATTGTATATGATTTAATATCATGATCATTTAATAATTTTTCATGGATATTAAAAATATTCAACTATTGCTCATATAAAGAGGCAGGGGTTACTTCACAAACAAACAAACAAACTTTTGTGAATTTGAACAGGTGCCTAAATATGAATAACCACCACTAATCGTACATTTATAAAACAAAATCTAATATTCTATGAGGTAAATTCTATTCAATTACATAATATTCAGAGACTATTAATCCGAAATATACTAGCCGAATCCCATTTCACCTACAAATGTGCTCCAAAAGGCGTTTAATTTCTCAATTTAAAAAGCATTAAAGTATAAAAAACAAAAATAGTGTTTTTAATATTAGTTATATTATCCAATGAATATTATTTATTGATTAAATGATTTATTACTTTCATTTTAACATGCACTTGTCCCTTCTATTACCTATGCTTCGAATATACTTACGTAATATCGAATATCTATAAAACCTTTATATTCCAATAAATTATTCGGCAATAATGATAATTACATTTTTCAGAATTTAAATTAATATATAATATATATATATATATATATATCAATTTTTTTTTTAAGAAATATTTAATAATTCATTTTTATATGTAGATTCTAAACAGATAAATAAAATCTATTCAATCATATACTAACAGATAAATACAATTATTTCTCTTTAACGAAAACTTTATCATGCAAAAAAATGTTTATTTTTCGATAATTAAAACATAAAAATTGATAAATTATTTGCCCATAAGCAGATCGAAATAAATAGGAAATCCGTTGCATGTACTAAATTATAACGAAGTTCATTATTTTTAATAGAATAATAGAAAATATTTTTTTCTAAGAGAAAAGTTGATTTTTCACCAATTAAATACGTACGATTTGTAATATATAAATATTATATTTTTATTTCAACAATAAAAATAATAGATCATTTTATTAAACTATTAATTCTCTTAAGTTGACCTAATTTTCTAATAATTTTAATTTTAAAACTTTAATTTTGCGTTTTTATAAGTAAAATATCTTATGTAAGCTTCATTTCAAAGATTTTAACATTAACCAAATAGTCTATTTAAAATACATAATCAGTATAATATTAAATATATTTAATAATAACGTAAAATAAATATTTTGTCAGAAAAAATTTAAGCATTTAATCGTAGTTATAAAGTTACAATACGCAATGTATCAATTTTACTATATGAATATTTTTTAATATATATATATATATGCCTAAAAAATTTATTTGAAAAATCAATTAGGAAGAAAACTCTGACAATTTGTATGCGATTAGGTATTACAATATTCGTATGACATCTCATTTATTGAAACAATCTCACATATTATGATTCGTCATAAATTTATATTCAACTTAATTGTTAACCATAATCGAAAGGAGAGAAGCACTTTGCTCGAAAGTCACATTAATTTTTTAAATTACGATATAAGTGTCTGTTAAATTAAATCGATTTATACAATTAATAACAATAATATAATACATTCGATTATACTATATGAATTATTCGATCATGTTACGTCTTATAAAATCTAAATAATAATACACTTGACTATGTACAACTGGTGCATTACGAGCTCCCCGAAGGGTATATGAGACAATTCCATAAAGTTCTCCATCAATAGTAACTGAGTTACCAGAGTCACCCTATAAAATTAAAAAAAAAAAAATTACATCTGAAACATCAATACATTTACAAAAATATAATATTCATCATCTAACAAAAACATAGAATTTTTAATCTTAATTCGTAGAAAATCATATTTTATACTTTTAATATCAACTACAGAAATTAAGACTTCATCAAATGTCCATTAGATAAGATAAGATAAATACAGTATAAATATATAATATTAGAATATAAAAATTAAATATATTTGTCAATGATACTAATCAAGTTGATATGAATTCATAATAATCAAAGAATATTGATAATTTTACGAAACCTACAGCACAAATAACTACGTCAGCAGGATTGAGTGTACAGAACTGATAATTTTGTAATGAAACTGGAAAATAAGCTGCGCATTGAATATTATCTACAATAATCCCAGTAGTCATTCTCAAAAGAGTAAAATTAAGTTGGCCTTCTGTATCCGGAGTCGTCCCCCAACCAGCGATTAAAGCTACATTTTCCGTACGAGCTGGTCGGGATGCTAATGGAATAATTGATTGTAATTCATTCATATATATCGGCCTTCGCAGCTATAAAAATGAAAATATCTCATAATTGATTTAGACTCAAACTACTTTATTACAGTTTTATAAAAATAATTTATTATCTGTAATTATCAATTATAAAATTATAAATATAAATATATATATATATATATATATATATATATATATATATATATATATATATGCAATAAGGAAAAAATTTTACAAAAAGGAAAAATTTTTAAATTAAAGAAACTTGATAATTACAAAACGTAACTTTTGAATAAGTTTTGTTAAACTAGTATTTGTAAACATACCTTAACAATTGCAACATCGTGTATGAGTAACCTATGTATATTATAGCGAAATTGTGGATGAGCAATTATATAATCTATATCATGCACATCTGAATAAATATTAAGTAAAGTTCCTGCTCCGGAAACAATCTTTACGTCATTGTATGTATTATTAAGTCCAAGGAAACAATGCGCTGCAGTGAGAATATTCCAACGGCTAATAATAGAACCTCCGCAAAGGAGTTCATTCGTACTAATAATTCGGATAGAAACCAAATGCGGAAAATCACTTATCGATGCTAGCGGTCCCCCAAAAACCCTTGACTTTTTGGCAAATGCACCTACAAATGTAATGCCCATTCACAAATTTAGTGTAGCGCATGGATTCAATTGAAAATAAAATTTCTTCTAATCAATAAAAACTTATACCACATGCACCATTATTATGATGTATTATTATTATGCAAAATATTATGTAAAAATCAATATGAAATTTCAATAATATATATAAAGCAGGTTAACATTACTAATTTATCTTACCGATGATTAAAAGAAGACAGAAACATATTACTAATCGAATATTCATGATTTGACAATAACAAAGGATACCAAAATAATTATTGGAAAAATTACTCGAAATATTATAATTAAACTAATTGCTAATGATAATTTTCGATAGTTTACTACTTTATATATAGGTAATTGATAAAATAAGTTATATTCTATAATATAATTTTAATAATGTCTAATAAATTAAATACATAAAATAAATATGAATTGAAATTCGAACAAAAAAAAATTTTTACAATTCATGTCATTAATAAGAATTGAAGATAACAAAATTAAAACAATCATAATCAATATCATATTTTCATATTTAAAATCCGTATCAATATAAAATATATTATTCTAAAGTGAATTACGAGTAATGCAATACTTACTCAGCAGTCGAAGAGTAAATATAATTAAATAAATATTCTGAATAATATAATATATTCAATAAAAAAATTTCTAGTGAAAAAAAAAATAATAAGTAAGCTAATGTACTGAATAAATGACTGAATAAATTCACTTAATTTAAAATATTCACCTTTTATTTATTTTAATACAGCATAAAATAGACATGAAAATGATTTAAATATGATAATATATTAACTATTTTACATTATTTTTCCGATATTTTTATATTTTACGTAACACGACAAAAGCGAATGTAACAAATACTAGAAATTTTCAATTTGTGACTATAATGTTAAGAAAGCATTTATATCAATAAGGGAAAAATATTAGAATTACAGGAGAATATATTCATAATTGACTGAAAATTATTCATCTCTACTTAGAAAAAAAACTTAGTACAGATTTTATATAATAATAACCAGTAAGTTTAGCAAATGAAAAACCTCATTTAAATGATATAATTCTTATTTTAAAAAGCATAACATAAAATATAGAAATTAAAATTTCTACTTACCAACCACAACTCATATGAAAATAATAAAAAATATAAGATATTCAGACAAATACGTCAAAAAATAATAATTGTAAAAAATTAAATAAGAAATTCACTCGAAATACAATTACAAATAAATTGTAAATATATTCGTTTAAAAAATATGAAATTTCTCAAGAACATCAGTAAGATTATGAAGCTCGGAATATAAAATTAAGGTAAAATTGCACTTTAGCTTATATGTATAAAAATATTATGTGTTTTATAAACAAGAAATATGAAAAATTAAAATTCAATTTGAGAAAATTATTAAGTTTACCTTGACCAAAGCATAATCTAATAAAGACCAGCAGGGAAATGCAGTACGCAGTATGCAATGATAATTTACTATTAAAAAAAAAAAAAAAAAACAATAACGTTCGTTTAAATCAACGATATTTGCATTAACTAATACCTAAATACTTTTGTAAAATAAAAAAAACTTCATACTTTCAAATAGGTAATAATCATATCATTTCTTTCTTACAAACATATTGTATACGTACGTTACGTATACGCGTTACAATGATGACGACAATATTAGTATATTCTATATACATTATTCGATAATGAATATTCTTATGAAATTCAAATAATAATAAACGGCAGTATGTACATCTGGTATGCCTTGCGCGCATCCATGGGAAAATGATATAACACCATAAAGCTCTCCATTGCTGACAACCGAGCCACCATCGTCACCCTATAAATTAAAAAAAAAAATAAATCTTTTTGTACTCTGTAAATTGTTAACAAATATTATAATGCTTATCATGTATAGCGCAATAATAATATTTAATTTTGACAATTTTAATTCTTATTACAAGATTTATTATTTCAAGAATGTCAGCTTGTCCACATTTAAAGGAGTTTGCGCATTATAATTAAAATTTTAGAGATTATCACGAATAAACATCAATGTGCTTTCATATTAATAACCCATAATTTAATAATACATGTTTATGAAAACATACATAAATATTAATATAAACATAAGCATTAATAATAATTTCAAAATACTCACAGAGCAAATACCTATTCCAGCAGAATAGTATGTACAAAATTGAGTGTCACCCATTGGGAGTGGAACGCGCGATGCACAATCAGTATTATTTAAAATAACCACAGGCGATTGCATTAAAATTGGTGAATTAATTAGGTCATACTCCGTTTTTCCCCAACCAGCGATTGTAGCAAAATCACCGGTTTTTGGAGCTCGAGTTGGTAAAGCAATTTTATTTTGAAGGTTATTAAACTCTATCTTTGTACTCAGCTGTAATAATCGAACATTAAAATCTTAGTAAATAAAGTTTGTTATTATTAACTATTATAAATATTAATGGACATCAAATAGCATTCGTTATAATAAACAAAATTTAAGCAGTAAACTTTCTATCAATAGCCAATTCTAATGAATGTAATAATTTCCATTTTGCGTGCGTATGTGCGTGTGTGTGTGCGCGCGTACGTGTGCGCGTGTGAATTCAAAATTGTTTGAAAAAATAATTAATCCAATAATTAGTCCCTCTGAACACAAAAAATATAAAATTCAAATAACATTTTTACTTTATTTTTAAAGTATGAATATACACAGAACTTTCTTTCAGATTCTTTATATTATTCATCTTATCATAGGAATAAAAAATAACCAATTTTAAATGAAAAACTAATATCCACAAGTATACCTTAATCATTGCAATATCATGATAGAATGTAGAATCCGGATTCATAATGTCACAATGAGGATGTAAATGTACATCTTGTATTCGAACAGCATTTCCATAAATATCATTTACGGTTGCCGTTCCCGTATAAACTTTCACGCCTTCCAAATATCTAAGTACATCCCTTAAACAATGCGCAGCAGTGAGAATATTCCTTTGGCTAATAATAGAACCTCCGCAAAGATGTTGATTAGAGTAATCGGTTCGAATAGATACCAAATGCGGAAATTCATGTATCGCCGCTGGATTCCCCCCGTAAATTCTTGATTCTTTACTGAAAACATCTAAAAGAAAGAATATTCATTTAAAAAAACTTTCTAAATTCATAATTGATGACATTATAACAATCAAAACAGAGATATCGGACTTTTTATCACACCGCATATAACATTAAAAACTATTATGATAAATTTATATTTTATTAATTATTACATTCTTCTTTAACAGATAATCTAATTTATTAATACAATTATCATTTATATAAGTATTATAATGAATACGCATTGCTTTATAGATGATACTGTTCTTCGTAACAAGAATCTAAATTAAATAACAAAAGTTTAAAGAATATAAATATATTTATAAATTTTCAACGTCAAAAACTTAATTAAACTTGCCTGTGAATAAACTGAAACACAAACATATTACGATACGAAAGTCCATGATGCCTTTGAAAGTAATTAATATTATGTATGCGAAATCTAAAGGTTTATATAGGTAGATTCATCTAATAATCAAATGCAAAATTACGCTCATGCACACATACACAAGCGCATATATATATATATATATAGATCCACACATCCGTACATGTATACATACATGCATGCATACATTCGTGCATTCATATATAGTAATAAATTATATATATATATATATATATATATATATATATAATAATTTAAACAACTTTTTATGAAGTGAAGTTACTGAACATATGAGACTTCAAAATAATTAATATTTACGACATAATGATAATTCCTGCATAACCTGTTATCGTCAATATAAATATTACTAATAATACTTTTTAGAATATTCTATAATCATAATTGAAGGTGCAAATATAGCCGAAAAATGATTATAATTACATTAACAAATCTAGAAAAATAATCTTTCATCAAGTCTAACAAAGCAAACGACATAGATTATTAATATAGAATAAATATAATACAAATTATGCTTTGCAGTGCGAATATATGATATTTATATTAAACTGTAGTAACTTATCATTTGTAAATCACCTACTGGTAACAATGGTCTCTTTAATTTAATAGAATATATATATATATAAATTAAACGTTGAATAAACAGTTTATACGCTTAAACAATGTTAAGCGTATCTAAGATAAATAACTTAAAAGAATTAATTGTACAAAGGTAATAAAATTAAAAGTTTAAATAAGGAACACACTTAAAAATCCTTACTTAGGTATAGTAAATAATTGATTGTTTATTATAACGTTCGTGATATTCGCCTAGTTTTAAGGCATTACACGGTGCTGCTAATCTCTTAATAATTGCTTTAAATAAACAAACTAGAAACTTCGTTCTTCAAAATATGCAATAATCATTTTTTTTTTCTTAAAAATCATATTGTATACATAAGTAACGTGCGCGTACAAAATTCATATTACAATGATAACGACAATATTAATACATACTATATAAATTATACGAGCATGTACAATCTTATGAAATCTAAATAATAATATACTGCAGTATGCACATCTGGTATGCCTTGCGCGCATCCATAGGAAAATGATATAACACCATAAAGTTCTCCATTGCTGACAACCGAGCCACCATCGTCACCCTATAAATTAAAAAAAAAAATAAATCTTTTTGTACTCTGTAAATTGTTAACAAATATTATAATGCTTATCATGTATAGCGCAATAATAATATTTAATTTTGACAATTTTAATTCTTATTACAAGATTTATTATTGCAAGAATGTCAGCTTGTCCACATTTAAAGGAGTTTGCGCATTATAATTAAAATTTTAGAGATTATCACGAATAAACATCAATGTGCATTCATAGTAATTAATCATAATTTAATAATAAATATTTATGAATACATACGTAGAATTAATAATAAATTGAATATACTCACAGAGCAAATGCCAGTTCCAACTGAATGGAATGTGCAAAATTGAGTGCTTGCCATTGGGAGTGGAACGCGCGACGCACAATCAGTACTATTTAAAATAACCACAGACGATTGTTTTAAATAATGTGAATTTGTTGTGCCATAACCTTCCTCCGTTTTTCCCCAACCAGCGATTGTACCGAAAACACCGCTATTTGGTGGTTGAGTTGGTAAGGCAATTCTACTTTGAAAATCATTATATTTGATCGTTGTTTTGAGCTGTAATAATTGAACATTAAAATCTTAGTGAATAAAGTTTGTTATTATTAACTATTACCAGTATTAATGCATATCAAATAGAATTCGTTATAACAAACAAAATTCAAGCAGTAAACTCTATATTAACAGCCAATTCTAATAAAAATAATAATTGAATTTTGTTCATTTAATTCAAAATTGTTTGAAAAAATAATTAATCTAATAATTAATTGCTCGGGATACGACAAATATAAAATTCAAATAACATTCTTAATTTATTTTTAAAGTATGAATATTTTCGCAAGTTTCTTTCAGATTCTTTATATTATCATATCACCTAATCATAGAAAAAAAAAACTAATAACTACAAATATATATACCTTAATCAATGCAATATCATTTAAATGTAAGCTACCAGGATTATTAAGGTTACATTCAGGATGAATATGTATATTTGTAACTCGAGAACATTGCCCATTAGCATCTAGTAAGCAGGTTGATCCAGAGTAAATTCTGATATGCGCAGGATGATTTAGTATAGGAGTTAAGCAATGCGCTGCAGTGAGAATATTCCAACGGCTAATAATAGAACCTCCACAGAGAAGTTCATTCATACGATAAGTTCGAATGTTCACCAAATGCGGAAAATCAGCTATTACCGCACGTTGTCCGCCATAGATCCTCGATTCTTTCGCAAAAACACCTAAAAATACAGAATATATTATATACAATTGTAAATTAATATACTCGGAGATTATTTCAATTGCAATACGAATTTTGCATCTTTATTACAGTGATTACAATTAATATCACATTTAAATTATTATAAGTAACGAGCATTATTTGAAATATTATATTGTTCCTTATAATATGCATCTGAATTCATTCACGAAAGCATAATAAACGTATACTTATAATTATTTATATGGCCATGAATTCAATAATTTAATTAAACTTACCGGAGAAGAAAGCGAAACACAAACAAATTACAAAGCGAAGATCCATTATTCCTTTATATTCAATCTGGTATATCCTAAATTAAATGCTTTATATAGCTATTGTATAGTTACACACACACACACACACACACGCACGCACGCACGCACGCACGCACGCACGCACGCACGCACGCACACACACAATACATATATATATATTTATATTTATAGGCTTATACTCTTTGTCAAATTGTCATTATATATACATACATATATGCGCGCGTTCGTGTGTATGTGTGTGGATGCCTATATGCATAAACATATAATATAATTTGAATATCGTCTAATATTTATAATTTCTTGATCTACGAATATATAAAGACAATATTAATGAAAATTATAAATTCATTTATACCTATATCCAATAATATTGAAACTCAGAGACTTAAGAAATTATAATCAAAAGTAGTACATATTTATATTTATATAACTATTTGAAATTTATCATTAAAGCGATGCATATGTACTCAGCGGTTAACGTAAAAACAATGAAATGATAATACCTTCAAGTCTCTTATTGTCAATATAAATAAAACTAATGATTTTCTGAAAATGCTATAATACATGAAGGTCAAAATATAATCAAAGAATGATTAACATATAATTATCAAAGTATAGTTATTTAGAAAGAAATAATGCTATTGACAAAGTTTAGTCATATCGTAAATATCTATAAAAATATATTGTCTAAAAGATGTGAAAAAATAAAAATTATTAAGTTGACGCTCAAATATTCGAAAAGGTATTATTATATAAAAATGAAACAACTCCGGAATTATATATTTGATAAAAAACTTTTTAATCAAAGATATGAGTTGCCGAAGGCCTCAGCATATATGAGTGCGTTCATGCATGTAATATCAAAAAATTTATTATTTTCTGATTTAATAATCGTTCTCGCTTCGGTAAATATACGTAAGAAAAGTTCCTACGAATGTTAAACTCGCGTCTACAATACTAAAAACTTGATTATCAAAATAAAATAACAAATAACAAGCACATAGATAGCAATTTATTTCAATAGCATAAGCGTTTAACATTAACAATAATAACTGGACTTTTGGAATGTATGAGCAATGTAAATCCTTACGATTTTCCCAGTCCGTCACCAAAAAGCCAATAACCAAGTCTATTTAAAAGAATTTCAATTATCTATTATTTAATGAACTGTGACCACTAATCCATTTTATTGAACAATAATGCTAAGCAAATTTTTTCATTTTCAATATTGCAAGGGAAAGAGAACGTTAAAGTGAAAGTAAAATTCGCATATTATACATCGAAATTTCTTTTATCTATGAATGTATTGTTGATTAATTTATTAATATGATTAACCTAATTTGAATATTCTCCCACATCATCCCATACAATATATGTATTTTCTATTTCCGACACTACTTTAAAAATTATATTGCTCGAATTATATTCATCAAAATACATTAATTAATTAAAGAAAAGTAATTCTGATTTCATCGTGTTATCTCATTTTAGAGGTCGGATGTTACTACAATGTAAGTATGAACATATATTTGATTTTAGATATTAAATGTTCTATAATTTGTAAAAAGAATTACGAAAATCTCCAAAATGTATTAAATGCAATGATACATAACCACATGATTCGATTATGGTATTGAATCCATTGATTTGTAAATGTTGTTAGTGTGAAAAGTAGAATATTATTTAAGATGTTATAAGGATAAGTTCAGATGTCATAGTAATGAGTTATTAGAAACCAATGAAAATTTTCTCGATTAAAAAAATCGCAAAATTTATTTCACTTCAGTGCTTGCAGTTTCGTAACAATTAAGAACATTCTGTTATGGTTTAAATGGCTCGATCGAAGCTATTACAGCAGAAAAATATTTGTATCTCTTACATATTCCCTGGAAGTCATCTGTAATTATGCAACGATTTCTTAACAGAGGTTCCATATTATTCACTTCACCCGTAAAGATTGCATTAACTGAACACAAATACTACAAAATTATTTCAACACAACCGAAAACGCATTCCAAAACACAAAAATTCAAAAATCATTTTCAGATAAATCCCAAAGAAAATGAAGAAAAAATTCGTTGAAAATAGTAGATAATACATCAAGTTGTTTTACCCTCGATAAAATATAATAGTTGATCCAGATCAGTATTCGATTACCAAATTGGTATAGCTAATCAAAGCATACGAAATGATATTAAAAAGACATTTCAATAACAATTCGTGTAATTTTATAAACGCATTTTTTTAATACATGTATAATCATTAAAATGATTTAAATAGTAACATTTGCAATATTAAAAATAAATATATAATATTTATTAATTAATTTTCGATAATTATAATAAAACGATAGAAATACTTTATACTTCTATTTAAAAATTAGATTAATGTCCAGTATTAATCTAGCAAGTGAGCTCTTATGAAATCTAGGTATGAGTAAACCTTGGTCAATATGTCAGGTACACCGGTGGCACATTGAAAACTGTATGAAACGATACCAAATAATTCATCGTTACTAACCAATGGTCCACCACTATCACCCTGGAAAATAAAAAAATTTATTTATAATCCGCCATTATTACGCTTAAGAGAGAAAATATGTTGCCGTCGTTATATACAAAATCTGATGTAAGAAAAACCATTTTGCATTTTTTTGTCGATAGTTTGCTCTGTATATTAATTCTTATCCAAAATTTCCTATGAATTAATGAATACATAATTACATAATATAAAATTCAAAAATAATACTTGATGTAGACTGTTAATACAAACGGTTAAATTATTGGATTCGTATATATGTTTTAGGACTATTATAAATAAAATTAATAATCCAATTTATTTGAATCATCGTTTAGAAAAATTAATAGTTAGTATTACATATATATATATATATATATATATATATATATATACTATTATATGCTTAAGTGCAAATATATAAATATGTTCATAAGAATATATATATCTATATATAGAAGAATGTAGTATCGTCAGTAATAATTATGGGAAAAAAAAATTCTTTCTGAATAAAATCGTATTTAAAAAAAATAAAAAAATTATAAAAATTTGTTAAACATTTAACAAAGGGAACCGGTTTTAAATATATAATTAGAATTGCCAATCAATAAATGGTATAATGATCAATAATGGTATAATAATACTGCTAAATTAAGCTAAAGAAATAACAATACTGTGAATTGAAAAAAAAAAAATAACGTAATTAAGTATTGTAAATATAATTTTGTAAAAGTAACATAAAACGAATAACAACAATTGTTCTTAATTATAGTAACGTATCTAAGTAATATAATTCATATGTTATGCCTGCTTGTTTTCACTAATATAGATGAGAGAAAGAACATTTTTTAAAGATAATAACACAATGAATACTGTCTACCAAAAATTAAAATAATTGACATGTAACAAAATCTATCAAAATATTTTTAAAAAAGTATTTTTAATAGAAATACTTAGTAATATGAGTACTATTATTGGATAGTAATATATCAAATTTAGCTTAAATTAAATTATCAAAACCATTCAACTTATTATTACTTGTAAATCCTCAATTATATTAAAAGTTGGAACATTCCGTGGAAATATATAAATTTAAAAATAGCAAAAATTCATTATACATATAATTGTATTGAAGATATATAACAATTAAAATAGATAATAATCATACATACAAATTTGAAAAGAGTTTATTTTATGACGCTCTTTAGTTTCCATTTTTATAAAAAATGTTTCTTACATTTTATGTTTTAAAACAATAGCTAAACTTACATACACGCAAACAATTTTTATGAAGGATAATTGCAATCTGATAATTGAATATCTACACAGAAAAATGAAGATTAAAATTGATTGAATTATTATTAGTTAAAGTATAATGAATTGATGTATATTCGTATAATATAATGATGTATAATCGAGTTAATTATATTATTAAAAACAATAATATAAGAATTTTTTTAATTATCATTTTTATCAAATCAAATAGAAATGTATATATATATATATATATATATATATATATATTACAGTATTAAGTAATTAAAAAAAAGCACCACGATAAGAAAATTAAGCACATTATATACTTTCACCACCAGTAAAAGTATAACAGGTGCAAAGCCAATTAAATAAAGAAAATAAAATATGGTTATCTGTAAATTTGCATTGTAAATACAAAAATATAATATAATAAATTCTAATATAATTTACGAATTGTTAATCTATAAAGCTTTAGAATTTTTTGGAAATACTATAGGTATCTATAAAAATTAAAATATTTGAGAAATTATATAAATTTATATAAATATCGCTTAAAAATTATTACTCAGCATACATATTCCGCTAAATTACATACATAATTTTAATAATTCCGATTTTGTAATAATACTAATAAAAGATTACAAACCTAACAGAAATAATTAATATTTTAATTACCACAATGCCTCGCTATTATAAGACAAGACTTAAAAAAAAAGATAAGAATATTTGAGATAATATTTATCTAATTATATCACAGCTATTCAATACTTAAAGACATAAATAAACGTATAAAATAATAAGGTTAAGATAAATTTCGATGTGCTTTCAATCCGTGAAGTATTAAAATAAAGTATTAAATAATTTTGTAAAAAAAAAGAATAAATATTCCTCACTAAAAACTTGGTTATAATTAAAAATGAACTAGAAAATTTGTTAAAGAAATTTGTAATATGCCATTAGTGAAGAATAATTTACTTATAAAATAAATAGGCATTTTATAACACTATAATTTTAAAAAAAAAATCGATGTAAACAATAAAATGAATACTAATTTAGTATTTAATTCATTACAATAGTATTAATAAATTGTTAATAAGACAAAATAATAATTAATAAAGGTATTAATGAATAAAAACTTACTGAACATGTTCCGACGCCCTTTACATTGAATATACATAATTGAGAATCCAACATATGCATTGGAATTAATCGCAAACAAGATTCATGATCATAAATATTTACTGCTGCTTGACGAAGAAATAGAGAAACTTCGCCATGTGGATAAGATGTCACTCCCCATCCAGCAACACGACCAATGTTCCCTTGAAAAAGGTCTCTCGTCGGAAGATTTATTTTATTTTGAAATTGATTGAATTCAATATGTTCATTAGTCTGAAAAAAATATTAAACTTTATCATTTCTAATGAATATTCAGAGAAATGATTTTGCAAAGATTGAAAACTTAGCTTATGGGCTTAACTACAATTATATAACCCAATGCTAAAAGCAATTTTAACAAAATTAACAACATTTTCAAATTTCAAATCATTAGCTTCCACGTTCAATGTCATCACTCTATAATTTTACCATTGAATAGTAATTTCTAAACATTTGTTATACCTTAATAAGGGCTATATCGTGGGTATCTGCAAGTTGCTCCGTTATTTCTTCCTCAGTATTGAAGACAATATATCCAATAGTATAACTTGGTCCAGACGTATCTGACGAACTGGGTGTTCCACTATACATCCGTAAGTCATCAAATTCATTTTCGAAAATGATAAAACAATGGGCTGCCGATAAAACATTCCAATGACTAATAATCGAACCAGCGCAAAAGTGAATATTATCCTCGATATTTCGAAAAGATACGATGTAGGGAAACTCTTGTATATTAGCAGAAACTCCCCCAATTATCCTCGATCTTAATGCATGTATACCTAAAAAGTTACGCAAAGGAAATGAAAAATCGTTCACAGGACAATCTGATAAATAAGTATCAACAAAGTTTCTTATTATAAAATAAACTCATTGTAAAGTAATTGAATATACGATTGAACAATAATAAATAAATATATTTTTAAAGACTATTATTGTTCACCCTTGTATTTATAAATTATATATTATATAGGCTTACCAATATTTAATAATAAATAAAAATAAATACAAAAAATCTGGAACTCCATTTTATGTCTCATAAAACGTCAATGAAAATACAATTTGATTTCTTTATATAGGTGAACTAAATTTTCAAAAACCCTATCAAATATTCATGATTTTAATATTTATTCTTGAAATACTTTTACATTATTATTAAGAATTTCATAATCTAATTGCGGACTAAAAAGCAAGTTTATTTTTGGAGTCGATGATAATTTATATTATTGGCATTACAGGCGAATCATAATCAATCATATCGCTCAAAACTAATATAAATTCAGTGAGATAGTGTAATGTGTTGATTATTACATTCTATCTGTCTCACAATAATGAATGGGATAATGTAAAATAATATTATTTTAAATTGATTTTAACATTTAATGGCTAGAAACGATCAACAAATGTGTTTTATTATCAATGATAACAGCAAACCGAACCTAACACACATCAGATATACGCGTTCGATAATCATTATCAGACATTTTATACAAATATCACACGAGAGCAACGTATTATTTTCAATAATATATGCGAATGATATTCATTGGGTATTTAAAAAACTAAATATACGTTCGTGAACCTTGTTTGCATTATTCGAGCATAAGGTGCCTTATAACATCTAAATAATTATAAACAGTTGTATGCACGTCCGGTAAACCTGAAACGTATCACCATGAAAAATAACCCGTAATAATTGCAAAGAATTGAATGTTTTCTACTAGAAATTGAGCTATTTTTTTTTTTTTTTTTTTTTTTAGAGAGATTACCGAGCAGTATGCAGTACTTAGCTATTAATGATTGCTTTAAATAAAGAAAATTTGTACTTTCAAATGGGTAATAATCATATCTTTTCTTTCTTACAAATCATATTTTATGCATACATAAAGTACGCGTACAAAATACATATTACAACATGATAACGGCAATATTAATATATTCAAAATATTAATCTATTGATTCTATATTAATATCATTTGTATAATTTATTCGATCATATGTGTTCTTATGAAATCCAAATAATAATATACTGCAGTATGTACATCTGGTGTGCCTTGCGCGCATCCATAGGAAAATGATATAACACCATAAAGTTCTCCATTGCTGACAACCGAGCCACCGCCGTCACCCTATAAATTAAAAAAAAAAAAAAAAAAAAAAAAAAATTAATTTCTGCTCTGTAATTTACCAACAATAGTACCACAATAAGAGCATTTAATTTTCACAATTTTAATTCTTATTAGTCAATAAATGAATTAAAATGTTATTGATTATAAAAATCATAATAAAAAAAAAAACAAAAAAAAACAAAAAAAAAAAGTGTCAATGTGCATTCATTCTAATTAATAAAAATTTATGATAACTCATAGCAATAAGATGAAAATACTCACAGCGCAAATACCTTTGCCAATTGAATAGAATGTGCAAAATTGAGTATTGAGTACATCGAGTGGGACGTGCTGTGCACAATCGGTACTGTTTAAAATAATCGCAGGTCCTTTTTTCAAATGTGGAGAAGTTAGATATCCGTACGAATTCTCCGTGAGTCCCCAACCTGCGATTACAGCCAAATTTTCCGAACGAGGACGTCGGGTTGGCAGCGGAATTTTATTTTGATACTGAGTGAATTGAATCATTGAATCGAGCTGCAATAATCATCATAATTTATGTAGTATAAAATCAGTGTTCGGCTACTGTTGGAATATGAATGTATTATTTTATTAATCAAATTCATCTGAAGTCTTCCCCCTATAAATTGCATGTTATTAGATAATTTGCAACTGTACGTACAATCGTCAGTTGTTACAGTTATTGCAGAGTTAGGGATGATTCAAGAATAATCGTAATGAAGTAAACCTTATGATACTATACAATAGAGCGGTATTATTTACTCAAATAAAATATCGTTCCTTTATTAAGTGGTAATATAATATTTAATCATAATCGAAATCTTGATGTGGAATTTGTACATAATATTATTCAACTTCTTTTTGTTCTCTTAACAGCATATATATATATATATATATATATATATACATAGATAAAATGAGATTCTAACGCAGTTAATTTATGGTAAATTCAGATTCGCGTGCAATATGTGAAAATGAATAAATCATGATCGATATGAGAGTTATGCGCAGCAAATTGCAGAATTCTTTTACATTTTTACCAATTATGTTTCAAATTAGTTATGTTTTTCATGCTCAAGCATTTTATCTTCATTGACAGAACTTGGTACTGATTTTACATTATAATGAAAGTTTCAGTCGATGAGAAACTCATGAATTAAGTACAATTGCAATTTTAAAAAGATTCATTACATTTATTTCTACATATAGATATAACTATACAATGAACCGCTTAATTTATTATTTGTATTTAATCACTTGTATAAGTATTGAATACAAATTAATCAAATTATATATATATGACGAAAAACATTTATAAAATTTATTATTTATGTGGAAATGATAAAACTACAATACATTAAATTGAACAATGAGTAATCCGAACACTAACTTTGAACTTAAAACGTATAACCATTAAAATATGATTTTTATATAAATTAATTAAAGCATTGGTAATTAATAAGAATACGTGTTAATATGAAAAATTAAGAATACAAAATTGAAGTAACGATTTCAATTTAATTTTTGAATATTAAAGTTACGTAGGATTATATTCTGTAACAGTTCTTATATCATTGAGTTTATTAGAAGAAAAATTGTTTGCACATAAACTTTATTATCATATTTACGGAATAAAGATGAATAAATAATTAAAATTTAACAGAAGCTTTTCCTTCTCCAACGTAGTCTTACAATGATGTTTTTAAACGTACCTTAATTACTGCAATATCATGTGAGTATATGCCATTATCATCGAGAAGCCTAAATTCGGGATGGAAATATACATGTTCTATACGAAACCAATTTCCGGAAACATCAACTGAGCTTGTCGTTCCCGTATAGACTCTTAAACTCGGCAAAACATGTAATGAAATACTTAAACAATGAGCTGCAGTGAGAACATTCCAACGGCTAATAATAGAACCTCCGCAGAGAAGTTCATTACCGCTAGAAATACGAATATTCACCAAATGTGGAAAATCACTTATTAAAGCATTAGATCCCCCAAAAATTCTTGATTTTTTTGCAGAGATTCCTAAAATTAAAAAAATTATATTATTTATATTTGTTATAAAGTAATATACCTAAAGTTTATGACGGTCCAAATCAGAATTTCATATCAATTATCACAATTAATATCACAATTAAATTATTATAAATAACGTGATTTATTTGAGTTATTATATTGTTCCTTATAATATGCATCTGAATTCATTCATAAAAGATTAATGAACAAACAATAGTTATAAATTTTTAACATCAAAAATTTAATTAAACCTGCCTGTTAATAAAGCGAGACACAAACATATTACGATACGAAAGTCCATGATGCCTTTGAAAGTAATTAATATTATGAGTGCGAAATCTAAAACTTTATATAGGGACTACAATGTAAGAAAAATGTCTATGGACACACACAACACTCTCTAACTCTTAGCATGTGTGTGTGAGAGAATGTGTGCATGTGTATATATTGGTGTACAGACTCATATGTGTATATATAAATGTATGTGTGCGTGCGTGTGTGTGTAGGTATATGCATATGCATATATATATATATACTTAAATATATATATAATGAATAATAAAATTTGAATAACTTGTAATGAAATAGATTATAAATTACTGAGTAGTAGTTAATTAATTCCTACAAAATCTATTGTTTTCAATATAACAATTACAAATAATACTTAACAGTAAATGCTATAATTATAAACGAAGGTGCAAATATAGTCGAAAAATGATTAAGATTCAATTCTCAAAGTACAGAATATATAATCTTTTGTAAACTCCATTAAATCCAACGATAAAAATCTTCATATACAAAATTTGATACAAACTATGTTAGTCAACGCGGTTAAATAATATTATAATAATACTTGAAACAATCTACTTCTTTCATGATATACAACGTGAATACAACATAAATATAAAAATTTAAATAAATAGAGAATTTTTTCACACATATCTAAAGCAAATATCTATCAAAATATATTGTCTAGAATATGTGAAAAAATAAAAACTATTAAATTGTCGCTCAAAGACTCGAAAAGGTATTATTATATAAAAATGAAACAACTCTGGAATTATTATATATTTGTTAAAAAATTTTATAATCAAAGATATCACTTGCCGAAACGGTTAGCATATGCGTGTACGTGCATACGCGCATAGGAGTATATATAATTAAAAAATGTATTATTTTCTGATTTAATAATCGTTCTCGCTTCGGTAAATATACGTAAGAAAAGTTCCTACGAATGTTAAACTCGCGTCTACAATACTAAAAACTTGATTATCAAAATAAAATAACAAATAATTTATTTCAATAGCATAAGCGTTTAACATTAACAATAATAACTGGACTTTTGGAATGTATGAGCAATGTAAATCCTTACGATTTTCCCAGTCCGTCACCAAAAAGCCAATAACCAAGTCTATTTAAAAGAATTTCAATTATCTATTATTTAATGAACTGTGACCACTAATCCATTTTATTGAACAATAATGCTAAGCAAATTTTTTCATTTTCAATATTGCAAGGGAAAGAGAACGTTAAAGTGAAAGTAAAATTCGCAAGGAAAAGAAATTATTATTATTAAAGTCGCTACTATAAGTCACTTTACTATAATGAAATTTACCATAATTCATCATTGATTATCATTGGATTATAATTATCATTATATTATGTACACGGCGAGCCGACAATTATGACTGCTAAATACGAAATGACATAATGCGAAGTTGGCCTAGAGACAAATGTAATGTAGAATAAGACAAGAACAGTAGTACTTATCCTCTCGACTACAGTCAAATTACCCAGGATACATTTGTAAAAGTAAATTACGAACTCAATGTCACATAATTTGCAATTTTGTTTGTGTTGGCCACACCAGCGACAAGTTTATTCAATATAAATATAAGTGTACATAAGCATTATTTCAATAAATTATTATTATCATTAGGAAGTGAACATTCACTAGTATATTTCGCAATACATTAGTATGTGTTAAAAAGTATGTAGATCTAAGGCAATCCTGCAATATAAATAAAAATTAATTTCTAATGCATTACAAAGGTAAGTGTACAAGTAACGTATTCATCGCCTTAAACACACGCACACGCACACGCACACGCACACGCACGCTATTGTAATTGTAATTGTAATTTTCACTCTTAGAATTAACTATTAACCTATCGACAATACGTCCTCGTTCGTATCAATAAATTTGTTTCTCATAAATATATTTAATTTAGCGGAATAATAATATAGAAAAGCAATGGATAAATATTAATCTAGCAAGTGCCCTCTTATGAAATCTAGGTATGAGTAAACCTTGGTATGTACGTCAGGTACACCATCGGCACATTGAAAACTGAATGAAATGATGCCAAATAATTCATCGTTGCTAACCAATGGTCCACCGCTATCACCCTGGAAAATGAGAAAATTTTAAATCCACTATTATTATAGTCAAGAGAAAAGAAATGTTTCAAATTCAAATTTGTATGAAAGTAAGACATGACACTCCCAATGATTTTCAATTGTTAAAATCTAATTTGGTTTTAATGCTCCCAAATAATTACAAATTGAAACAGAGTTTTTATATGTTGGGAATCATCGTTTAATCAAGTAAGTAAATTAATCTTGTAATAGATTAGCTAACAAACAATTTTCATCGGGAAAATCAATAATAATTTCTAATATATATTTTGTAAGCGTATGTACTTAACGAAGATGTAATTTTATAATAGGAATACTTCTAATGAACTTACTGATCCGGTTGCAACAGCCATTTTCGGAATGGCACAAAATTGAGTTTCGTTGATTACCATTGGAACAATTTGTGTACAAAGTATATGATCAACAATATCTACTGATGCTTGTCGAAGAAATGGAGAAAGTCCGCCATGTGGGTAAGTGGTCACTCCCCATCCAACAATACGACCAATGTTACCTTCAAAAATGTCTCTCGTCGGAAGATTTATTTTATTTTGAAATTGATTGAATTCAATATGTTCATTAGTCTGAAAAAAATGTTAAACTTTATCATTTCTAATGAATATTCAGAGAAATGATTCTGGAAAGATTGGATTGCTGTCGACACTCGAATGTATAAAACCTAATGAATGTAATGTTTGAATTAATATACCAATAAATTTTTCGCGACATACATTAAACTTATGTGCTTGATAATAATTGTATAACTCAATGCTAAAAGCCGATAATGGAAATTAATATAAATTTCGTGCAATGCCAATGAACGACGAACGGTTTCTTTTTCCCCTGTGACTACTAACTTGACAAGATTTTCAAACACCATTAGCTTCTACATTCAACGTCACCACTCTATAATTTTTCTATTGAATAGTAATTTCTAAGCATTTGTCATACCTTAATAATGGCTATATCGTGTAGATTTATAAAATCTAACCTCTCTGGTCTCTGATAGTCAATGTGGAATACAATATGTTGAATTGTAAAAGTTGGTCCAGAAACGTCGAACGAACTTGATGTTCCACTGTACATCCTTACGTCATCAAATTCATTTTCGAATTCGATAAAACAATGGGCTGCCGATAAAACATTCCAATGACTAATAATCGAACCAGCGCAAAAGTGAATATTATCCTCGATATTTCGAAAAGATACGATGTAGGGAAACTCTTGTATATTAGCAGAAACTCCCCCAATTATCCTCGATCTTAATGCATGTATACCTAAAAAGTTACGCAAAGGAAATGAAAAATCGTTCACAGGACAATCTGATAAATAAGTATCAACAAAGTTTCTTATTATAAAATAAACTCATTGTAAAGTAATTGAATATACGATTGAACAATAATAAATAAATATATTTTTAAAGACTATTATTGTTCACCCTTGTATTTATAAATTATATATTATATAGGCTTACCAATATTTAATAATAAATAAAAATAAATACAAAAAATCTGGAACTCCATTTTATGTCTCATAAAACGTCAATGAAAATACAATTTGATTTCTTTATATAGGTGAACTAAATTTTCAAAAACCCTATCAAATATTCATGATTTTAATATTTATTCTTGAAATACTTTTACATTATTATTAAGAATTTCATAATCTAATTGCGGACTAAAAAGCAAGTTTATTTTTGGAGTCGATGATAATTTATATTATTGGCATTACAGGCGAATCATAATCAATCATATCGCTCAAAACTAATATAAATTCAGTGAGATAGTGTAATGTGTTGATTATTACATTCTATCTGTCTCACAATAATGAATGGGATAATGTAAAATAATATTATTTTAAATTGATTTTAACATTTAATGGCTAGAAACGATCAACAAATGTGTTTTATTATCAATGATAACAGCAAACCGAACCTAACACACATCAGATATACGCGTTCGATAATCATTATCAGACATTTTATACAAATATCACACGAGAGCAACGTATTATTTTCAATAATATATGCGAATGATATTCATTGGGTATTTAAAAAACTAAATATACGTTCGTGAACCTTGTTTGCATTATTCGAGCATAAGGTGCCTTATAACATCTAAATAATTATAAACAGTTGTATGCACGTCCGGTAAACCTGAAACGTATCACCATGAAAAATAACCCGTAATAATTGCAAAGAATTGAATGTTTTCTACTAGAAATTGAGCTATTTTTTTTTTTTTTTTTTTTTTTTTACATATGTAATAATAATAATAATAATAATAATAATAATAATAACAACAATAATAATAGTGTCGTGCGTTTATTTTTATTGAATGTAAACATTTCTCGTATAAATCAAGAGAGATTACCGAGCAGTATGCAGTACTTAGCTATTAATGATTGCTTTAAATAAAGAAAATTTGTACTTTCAAATGGGTAATAATCATATCTTTTCTTTCTTACAAATCATATTTTATGCATACATAAAGTACGCGTACAAAATACATATTACAACATGATAACGGCAATATTAATATATTCAAAATATTAATCTATTGATTCTATATTAATATCATTTGTATAATTTATTCGATCATATGTGTTCTTATGAAATCCAAATAATAATATACTGCAGTATGTACATCTGGTGTGCCTTGCGCGCATCCATAGGAAAATGATATAACACCATAAAGTTCTCCATTGCTGACAACCGAGCCACCGCCGTCACCCTATAAATTAAAAAAAAAAAAAAAAAAAAAAAAAAATTAATTTCTGCTCTGTAATTTACCAACAATAGTACCACAATAAGAGCATTTAATTTTCACAATTTTAATTCTTATTAGTCAATAAATGAATTAAAATGTTATTGATTATAAAAATCAAAAAAAAAAAAAAAACAAAAAAAAACAAAAAAAAAAAGTGTCAATGTGCATTCATTCTAATTAATAAAAATTTATGATAACTCATAGCAATAAGATGAAAATACTCACAGCGCAAATACCTTTGCCAATTGAATAGAATGTGCAAAATTGAGTATTGAGTACATCGAGTGGGACGTGCTGTGCACAATCGGTACTGTTTAAAATAATCGCAGGTCCTTTTTTCAAATGTGGAGAAGTTAGATATCCGTACGAATTCTCCGTGAGTCCCCAACCTGCGATTACAGCCAAATTTTCCGAACGAGGACGTCGGGTTGGCAGCGGAATTTTATTTTGATACTGAGTGAATTGAATCATTGAATCGAGCTGCAATAATCATCATAATTTATGTAGTATAAAATCAGTGTTCGGCTACTGTTGGAATATGAATGTATTATTTTATTAATCAAATTCATCTGAAGTCTTCCCCCTATAAATTGCATGTTATTAGATAATTTGCAATTGCTTATGGCACCTTTTATTTTTACTTTTCGTCCTTTACATGACGATGAAGCGCGACTGTTCATGAATAAAACCTCCATTACGTATTGATTTTGTTGGACCATGGAAGAGAAGAATAAGAAAGAATAACAGACATTTTAGAATTTCATTGGTCCAGGATCGAATCTCAGCGTAACGTTATCGCAAAGAAATTAGGAGGAGCACAGTGAAGACTCGTGTATTGAAGTGACCGCTATTATATGCAACGGAACATTTGCAATGTACGGTATTCACTTGGTCTCTCTCTCTCTCTCTCTCTCTCTCTCTATATATATATATATATATATATATATATATCCTCTATTCTCTCCTATATGATTCGAGTGTAAGAGTAAAATACATTTTCACTAGTTCAAATATTGAATTGTATATCAAATGCCTATCATGATTTATCGAATTAAAGAGAATCTATTTATATTTCAAAAATTATATTTATTAGTCATTATTATTACATATGATGAAGCCCTTATCATGGTAAATATAAATATTTTATTCTTTATAATTGATTTTATTTCATATTTATGTAAACATATATTAAAATATAAATTCTATATTCATTATTGAATATGAATTATTGAATTATATTTTGTGTTATGAAATCCAAATAAGGATACACTTGTGTATGTACATCTGGTAAGCCAATAGCAGAATTGAAAGAATATGAAATTATTCCATAAAGTTTATAATTTTTAATAACTGGGCCACCACCGTCACCCTATAAAATAAAAAAATATGACATTTGTATATATATAGATATATATATAATTGTTAACTACAATATTTATTATATAGAATCTTATTCAAATATAACTGTTTTTTTTTTTACCTCATATAATATAATAGTATTTATGTGTGATAAGAATTTAAGAATTAATAAAAATTTATTTTTTATGTTCTGAAAAATTATGTTCTACTATTTATTGAAATTAGAAATGAATATTATATGAGGACTTATAAAATTTTTGAAAAATGCTATATTAAAAATATAATATATATTAAATAATGTGAATGATAAATTTATAATAATTATAAATTTATAAATATAATATAATAATATAAATTTATTATAATGATAAATAACTGATACCAAGTATTTTATATTAATTAATAATAATAAATCTATATGGATAATTTTAATAAAGTTACCCCCCAAATGCCAATGCCCCTTGGATTTGTTGTACAGAACTGAGTTTCCAGTGTTGTAATTTGAAATTCTAGTGAACAATCGATACTGTTTAAAACTAATGCTGTACACATATTCAAAATTAATGATGGAATGAAAAAACGTCCGGGTTGTCTGCCTCCCCAACCAGCCAGTACAACCACATCTCCACTATTAATTGGTTCGAATGATAAAGGAATTTTTGACTGTACTTCATTGAAATTCATCGGCCTATCAAGCTATAAGAAATGAAATTTGTGTATAAAAAAAATATTAATAATAAAATATATGAATTATATAGCAATATAATTAGCTATAATCCGTAATATGTCAAGTTTTTAGTTTTTTAACAAATTTTTAACAATAAACAAATAAATGTCAAGTAAGTTTTCATACACGAATAGTTAAAAACGTACCTTAATAATTGCAATATCATTAACCAGTAACTTCTCCGGATAAAAGAAATTATATTCGGGATGAATGTGTATGTAGTCAATTGCATAATTATCGCCGTAGAGATAAGTTGAACTACGTGTACCCGAGAAAATTCTCAGTTCATTTAATGAATTTCGTGACATGTATAAACAATGCGCTGCAGTGAGAATGTTCCAGTGACTAATAATACTACCGCCGCAAATGAGATGATTAGTTGTAACATTTCTAATTGATACCAAATAAGGAAAGTTATTTATTATATCTGGCGTTCCACCAATAATCCTTGCTTTTTTCCCCAAAATACCTAGAAAACGAAATATATTCTATTAAAATTCGCTTCAAAGGATAAATTTTAATATTTTAATAATAATTTATGTAACAAACGTGATTATAATGTAATTGTATTAAAAATAAAATCACTTGCAAAAATTTGTAAAAATTTTAATATATTTTTAAGCAAATTATTTAAAAATTATAGCATAACTTGCCCGTGCTTAAATAGAGACACAAACATATTACGATGCGAAAGCTCATAGTCTAATAATTATAAATATGATATCGATAAAAATTGAAATAAAATACTATAAATATTACTAGTAATCTAATAACGAATAATTTTGTTTGAAAACCAAATGCTTTATATAGTAGCTCAATACAATAAATTATATATGTATATATATATATATATATATATATATATTTATTTATTTATTTATGAGATATATATTTATATATAATATATATATGTTAAATATATATATGTTATATAAATAAATATATATATGTTATCTCTCTCTCTCTCTCCCTCTCTCTCTATAGATATATATATATATATATATATATATATATGTGTGTGTGTATGTGTGTGTGTGTGTGTATGTGTGTATGTGTGTATATCTTCCTCACTTTCTTTCTTCTCTTTTTTTACCTTTTTCTAAAACTTAGGAAAAAATGATAATCCAAATTTAGACGGTTCAAGAAACAACGAAAAGCTATAATATGCATTATATGATAAAATAGAAATTATGTTAAATAATTTAAATTTAATCTTTTAAGGTAAATGAAGACATATAAAAATTTACATTTTATAATTTTATTATAAAGAATAAAATGAAATCGTATACAAAATAGAAAATTATTATCAATATTATATTTTTAATATTCATAAAGCTATATAAAATACAAAGTATAATATTCGTATAACAAATTAATTACTCAGCAGTTACAATGTAAATTTAATTAAACATCTATTGGCATAATATGATATCATCAATGTAAATATTACTTATTATACTTTTAAGCTTATGCTATGAGAATAAATGAATATGCAAATCTAAGTCGACAAACAGTCAATTATCAAAATTTGGAAGGTATGATGTTTTATTAAAGCAGAAAAAGCTGAGGAGAATGATAGTTTATATAAAACAATATTATATAACCTATACTATGTAAGATATATATGTATTCATATCTGAGTCTCAGCTCTAAACCTCTAATAATATAATCATTTAATCGAATACAACATGTATATAACATATGTAATGATTTTTAAATAAATATAACTTTATTACGCGTACCTAGCGTGCATATAAAACAATATTAAATATTTACGAATATTTAAGAATTTTAGAACTGCTGTTTAATCTGATATGGTTATTAAAAAATAAAATAAATATGATAACTAATATAATGTAACTAATATAACTGAATTTTCCGTGGAGGAAAAAGAAGATGAAAAATAAAGAAATTTCAATTTTTCTAATCAACTATAAGAATGACTATTCACAAATGTACAATCAATAAAATTTCTTTCATCATCATGAAATTTATTCCTAAGCCTGAACCAAAATGCTGAAACTTAAGATTTCAGTTGAACTATAAGTGGCAAATATTTAAGTTAACCGTAAATCTGATGGACTTAAGAAAATTTCAATAAATGTCAATACTTCCTTTTGCCCAGTAATGGAAAAGTTGTGATTTATTAATCGCTTTATACACCATTTTTTAGGAAAACACTAAAATGTTTAGAATATTCATTATTTTTTAACATTAAAATAAAACAATAATTTTAAATGATTCAATATAAAATCTCTCATATACATACACAGAGTGATAAACAGTTCATTACTAATAATAGTTAAAAAAAAAAAAGTTTATTCTACTCATCTCATTAATTCTAATCTCATTAGATTAAACAAAACTTTAAATTTATATAATAAGAAATTTATTATTTTCAAAGATATAATAATTATATCTCTTATTCTTACAAGTCATAGGCATTCATACATTATTATTTATACAAAATATAAACAATAATAAGAAGAAAGCAACGACAGCAATAATAATATTAATAATTATAAGGTCAGTATTAATTTTAAATAAATTGTTCTACAGTAATTAAAGCCAAGTACACAATCCATGAAATATGAAATAATACCGTAAAGTTCTCCATTACTAACAACTGAGCCACCATCATCAACCTAAAGAATTTAAAATAATTTATTTTACTTTAATAACATGTTCACAAATATTTCAATTATTATTACATGAATTTTTAAATTTTCATTAGAAATCTTTATTTTATATTTATCATTAAATCAAATTCATTTACGATATTGAAGAATGACTTATGTTAAATAAAATAACAATAAGAAAAAAATCTTTATTGATATTATCTAAAATATTGAAATGATATTTTAGATCATTTCAGAAACTTACAATGCAAATATCAATTCCATATGTCTCAAATGTACATATTTGAGATTTAACAATTGCAACTGAGACTTTTCTTGAACAATCATAACTATTTAAAAAAAACAGTTATAGGAAACTTTTTTTAAACTGGAGAAGACGCTTGGCCAGAAGAAATATCTGACATTCTCCATCCAGCAATTACAAAAAATATCATCGGTAGAAGGAGGTCGAGGATAGGTAAAATAATGTTCTCTTGAAAAAAATCAAATTGTATATTTATTCGAAAGGTAATATTAATCTTTTGATTTAATGAGTAGGAAATAAAATTTTGATTAAGATTTATAATTTGAATATCTAGAAGCTCGCTCCCATTGCTATTTATTCGATACAACTTTATATGAGAACCAAGTAATATTTAATATAACAAGTGATAAATAAGACATAATATAAGTATTGAAACAATTCAAATAATATCAAGTTGCATTTATTTTAAAATAATAATAATATAAGCTACCTACAAAATTAATAAAATATATATATAATAAATAATAAATTATATATATATATATATATATATATATTTCAAATAAAAAAGAAAATTTACTTATTTTAATACAAATAAAATTAATATAAAATTTAAAAAATTATTGTCAATATCAGTTGTTAATATTTACGAATCTATATATAATATAAAAAGCACATTGAAGAATAATATGATTAATTAATTACTAAGTAGTTATTAATATATAAGTATACAAAATAACAATAAATTTAAATACATTGAAATTATTATTATTCTGTTTGCACATGCATAATCAGTAGTTGAAATTTTCCTAAATATACAATTTTTATATAGTTATAAAAAGAAACAATATTGTATAAGTATATTTGAATAAAATATACAATGATATTATAACTCAAGTAATAAAAAACGAAAATTTAATCCTTTAATATATTGATGACCGTTAAAGCAAATGCACAGGTACGTAAGCAAATACATAACTTTGTACGCGTAAAACATATGTGCGTGCGTGCATGCGTGAGTGAAAACTTTTCAATACATAGCTTTTGATAATTAATATGACTTTCTCTAGAATTAATGGATATGTTCGTAACTGTAATTATCTAATTATGACAATTTCTCTTAAATATGAAAATTTAAATTTCTTATATTTTCATAAAAATAACTAATAATAATAGATATTTTATTTCAAAACCAAAATTAGCGAAATAAGACGTTTATAGTTTATGCTTTATTAATTCGACGTTGCTTTTCATTTATTTCGTAATGATTGATACGAAATATATATATATATATATATATATATATATATATATATATTTATATATATAATATAATTTTAAAAATATAACATTATATAATAAAATGTTATAATAATATTATGTTATATAATTGACATTATAAATAATTGTATATAAAAGTTTCTCTTATATTTAGAGATTAAATCTTTACAATCCAATATTTACAATTCAAACTCTTAATTAATTTTTCAGTTTATGGTAGAAAAAACTTTTATTTTTGTTTGAATTATATGAATATACATCACTTATGCATATTAGATACAAATAATTATTATACTGTTCGTAGTAGTAATCAGATAAAAAAAACAAATTTAAAAAATTTATATTTATTTTATATAAAATGATCGTCTACATAAATTATTCTGTCATATGATTTCTTATGAAATCCAAATAATAATAAACTTTGGTATGCACATCTGGAAATCCTCCAACGTTATTAAGAGAATATGAAATAATACCATAAATTACTCCATTACTAACAATTGATCCACCACCGTCATTCTAAAAAATCGAAAAAATGTTATTTTCAAATCATAATTTATACAAAAAAACTTGCAACGATTTCCACGTAAATTTCATAATTTTAATTAGAAATTATTGTTTTATAGTTTGTGTTTAAATTGTGCATAAAACTTATATTCATATTGCATATTATATAAATTATATATGATAAATTAAGTGTAATTTGAAATAATAATATTAAATAACCATTGAAGAAAATTAATAATTAGAGAAAAAGAATAATTACAATACAAACACCCGTTCCATACGTGTCAATTGTACATAACTGATGTTCAGCAATTGTGTATTGAACTCTCGATGAACAATCATAATTATCTAAAATCATTCCCATCGCTACTCTCAAAGTTGGAGAAGCAAGAGAATTTGACGGATTTTCGAACATTCCCCAGCCAGTAATTAAAACCATATGTTCAGTATCGGAAGGTCGAGATGGTAAAGATATTTTCTCTTGAAAGGCGTCAAATTGTATCGCGGTTCGTAGCTGCAGTAAACAAAATTTTTATTTAAATTTATCTGGAAGCTCGCCATTGCTATTTATTCGATACAACTTTATATGAGAACCACGTAATATTTAATATAACAAGTGATAAATAAGACATAATACAACTATTGAAACAATTGAAATAATATCAAGTTGCATTTATTTTAAAATAATAATAATATAAGTTACCTACAAAATTAATAAAATATATATATAATAAATAATAAATTATATATTCAACAAGTGAATTGTATAAATATTAAAAAATACATACATATATATATATATATATATATATATATATATATATATATATTCTACTAATTATGAAAGTAGTTGATTTGAAAAATTAAAAAAATATATAAAGAAGACAGTTGTTCTTCATGTAGTTTATTCAGAAATTCTCGGAAAATGAATTTTTAATAATAAAGTAAATAAAAATAACAATTACTTATTATATTCAACTTATTTGAATGAAAACTAATTATATTTCCATATTATTTTATCCTGATATCAGACATACATATATATAGAATTAAATACTTTATTGTATTATCTACTTTATTCTGAAATAATAATAGTTCTATGAAAAATTTCTTGAACGTAAATATGCTTAAACGTACCTTAACTACTGAAATATCATGCAAGTATACACCATTTAAATTTAAAAAATTGAATTGTGGATGAAAATATACATGATCTATCTGATAATTGAATCCATACATTTCGATCGAACTTGCTGTTCCCGAATAAACCCTTACGTCGGTGTAATCATTATCAAACACATATAAACAATGCGCTGCAGTGAGAATATTCCATCGACTAATAATAGAACCTCCGCAAATAAGTTGGTTAGTCTGAAAGGTTCGGATCGACACCATAAACGGAAAATCACTTATTAAGCCTGGAGCTCCCCCAATTATCCTCACATTTTTGCTAAAAATGCCTGAAAAAAAAAAATTAATATCCTTTTTCAAACTCCCTTCAATTTAATATACCGAGATGCGGATTTCAATTTCAATTCAAACATAAAATATGACACGGCAGGTAATTGAAATGTACTTGTATTATTTCAAATAATATACATAAAAAAATTTTGTAAATATTATAACATAATTATGTGAATTTATTATGTTTATAAACAAACACGTTAAAAATATTAATGTTACTTGCCCGTGCTTGAAAGCAGACACAAACAAATTGCGATTGGAATGTTCATGATGGTATAGGTATTTAATATCGTAATTCAATACTTTATATAGTTAATTATTTTAATAAGTAAATGTATTTTATAATATATTTTAATATATAATTACAGATAACAATATTTTATTCTTTTTCGTAGTAGTACAGATCGATAATTAAAACTAAATATTTACACTACTAAATTTAATTTATGTATTATATGGAAATGAATTTTTTCTTTTTTTTTTTTTTTTTTTTAAAGAAATAAAAATTTGCCTATGTTAATAAAATTACATTAATATCGATATTTAAGAATAATATGCAATTGACATATTAATTACTCAGCAGTTAAAGCAAAATTATAATTAAATGAAATTTCTGAATGGTCTGTTCACCCAACAAAATGTAAGTAGCTTAATTATGAAAATATGATATAATATCAAATGAATATTTAAACTATTTAAGTTTAAACTATGAATTATTAACTTACACTTTTCGGAATGCTTTATTTTATCTTTTTACCAAAGCTAATGTATAAGCATATGTAGATATAATATAATATATCCAACACATAAATCTTATACGGGTTTCATATACGTGCGTGCATGCATGCGTAAGTGAAAATTTTTAAGTACATAGATTTTGATAAATAACATGACTCTCTAGGATTCGTTATTAGATCAGTTTAATGACTATAATTATCACAATTGATCTTCAATATTAATAATTAAATTCCTTATAGTTGCATTAAAAATAACAATTATTATATGTATATTTATATTATATAATATACAATTATGAATTTTCAAACTTATTTGCGACATTCGAACTTTCCTATATTTTCAATAGAATACAATATTATTAAATTATTAAGCTGCAATAAACACATTATATATATATATATATATATATATATGTGTGTATAGAGATATTTTAATTTGAACTCATTAATCGTTTATACCGTGCACTTAATGTACATGATTTGTACCTTCAAATATTATATTAAACGCATAAACTAATAAAAATTGAATGGTGTAATAAGAGAAAGTTACCTACAGAAAATTATCTATCAACTAAATAGGCAAAACAAAAAAATACATTCCTCCATCATAAAAAAGATTTTAATGATCGAAAAATTCGGAATCGCTCAATTAAATTCGTCGTATACACACATCATTTAAACGAATCAAATCATATGAAAATAAAGTAATACTACATTTATTTAAATTCGCCAAAGGCCATTACCATCTTATAGGAAGCATCGGATGTATTTACTAATACAGCGATATTGATATCGACAAAATAGTATATTCGTCGTCTAAGAGAAACACAATTGTTTAGAACAAGAGTTTTAACATCATCAGTGCATTGTTTTAATTATTTTGACCTTCTATGTAATTTATTTCTGTGGCGCGACAATTCCTTAGCTTAAGAATAGCAATAAAAATTGATCGATTAAAGTTTACATTACATAGGGAAGAATATCAAATTCTTGATGTTAATGGCTCAACGGTTGTTCTGTAGAAGCAGTTAATTATTACTATAATCTCAGAGAATTGAATATATTTGATATAAAATATTTGCACTTTTAAATCAGAATCTTTTACATTTTATCTATAAGTTTAAGAAGTAATTAAAAGCATCTAAAAATACTTATGATTATTGACGGTATATTGAGTACTAAAAATCATGTATGTTAATATCATTACAATTAAATCTTCTAGTCGTAGAGATAACGTGATTATTCCTAAGAATATTAAATGCATCGTTTTAAACATAAATCAATAAAACTATGTCGGTCATCCATTAACATTTAATATTTAACATAATTTTTCAAATCAACTGAAATCAAGTAGACAAATCAATGTATGTAAATTATATGTAATTCTTTATTAATTAACAATAGAATTTGTTGATAGACAATATACGTAATATATAATTAAAAAATATAAGCAAAAGTGGCAATGCATTTTAATAATTATTATTCAATGATAGTAAATGGAGTATTTTGCAGTGTTTATATAAACCTTAAATACTTTCGTGTATTCTAATTACTTTAGGCTATATGATATAAGAGGCATGTATCAATTAGAATGTACTTACATACTTAGAATATGGAACTTGAGAATAAAGCATAAAATCGAAGTAAAGTATTAAAATCTTTGATTATACTTCATACATTATTACATTATCAAGGAATTATATGATCATAAAGAAGATATAAGATCTTATATATTATAATCTTCTCTATGATAATCTAACAGGATGATAATCTAAAAGATTATATTTTAAAATAATTTATATATATATATATATATTCATAATGATGAAGAAACAGATTAGTGACAAACATTAAAAGCAATGAGCCAAAACATTTAGAGAATTAGAAGAGTATGTGGATAATTTCAATTTTAAATATAATATGAATATGTTCAAGAATCGGAAATGTAATTTAATTTTGATAATAGTTCCCCAAATATAGCTGACGATCAGTAATCTTACAAATTCCTATTTTCTTATTATATATTAAATTCTGAATTCACTATACGAGTTCAATCCAACTCCAAGTTTTATATGTTCACTAACAATTATGCAGACTCAATTTTATGCTCAAATATTAATGGAGTCTACTTTAATTATCTATTCTCAATTATCCTATATTATATAATATTACTATACAAAGGATAAATGGATGTGTTTAATGTGTTTATTTATATGTCTAACAGTAAAATCATAATAATATGACAAATTCTGCTTTTAATGTACATACATTATCTTAATATTAACTAATTATAAATATATTTTTAATGGAAAATTATTTAAAATGTCAATTAGAAATAGAACTCTGCAGTTCTTACTCTATAAAAAAATTTGAATATATTTTTGAAATCTTTTTCGACAGGATACTCCGAAATATGATGATTGATTATCAATTTTTCACTGATTGTATTTTGTTTATCCACTGTATCGGTGTAATACCCATTTTCTTGAAAACTTCCTATGTTTTTAAATTTCAATATTTGAATATAATAAACTAATACTATTTATATAAATATTAACAATACCAATACTAACGATAAAAATAATAAATATAAAAACAATTCTGTTCAAATTATACGATCATGTGGTGTCTTATAAAATTCAAATAATAAAACACTTTGGTATGTATAGTTGGCATTCTTGGAAGACGATTGAAGGTATATGAAATAATACCCTGAAGTTCTCCACGTCGAGTAACTGAGCCACCTGCGTCACCCTATAAAAATAAAAGACGCTCAGATATTCATATATGTATATAAATTTTCATATTTATATATAATTTTCATACACGATAGAATAAAATTATTAAATATTATTTTTTTCTTAATTAGAAAAGAAACAGTTTTGGTACGTTATATATATATATATATATAACTGACATTGATTATATTAATAGTAATTCATAGTAATCAAACAATATTACTTATTTGACAAAACTTACAGCGTAAACACCTACTCCAGGCAGGCTTACTGTACAAATTTGAGAATCATAAACTAAAATCTGATAGTAGGTTCCACAATCTTGGCTATTTATGAAAATTGCGGTACTCATAGTCAAGATTGGTTTAATAATTGCACTATCTGCAGTATCCACCTCTCCCCACCCAACGATATAACTGACCGTTTCGCTGAAAGGTACTGCGGTTGGCAGAGCAATTATCGCTTGGGTTACGGACAAAAATATACGTGATCTGACCTATAACATAAAAAAATCATTTATAAATTAATAGGGAGGCTCGAACTATGCATTATATTATAACAATTTAGTTTTATATTCAAATAAATTGATAAATATTTATTTTGATGAAAATTTCATTATCCTTTATTTTTCACGTCCACTTTTATTGTCGCACAACTGGATTTACATAAAGTATTATTTTTCAAACAATAAATTCAATATATATGCTTAAATATAATACAGTCAATACTGTAATTGAATACATCATATTTAGAGCTAAAATTTTGAAACATACCTTAATAATTGCAATATTATGTAGGAATAAATTCTGTTCAGGGTTGAATGCGAAATCAGGATGAAAGACTACGTAATCAACTCCATGATGTATTGCATTAATACTGCTTGAACTAGATGTACCTGAATATATCCTTACATCATTATAATTTTGCAATAAAAATAAACAGTGAGCTGCAGTGAGAATATTCCATTGACTAATAATAGAACCTGCGCAAATAAAACTATTAGTAGTATAGTTACGAATGGATACAACGTGCGGATAAGAAGTTATTGAAGTTTCTAATCCTCCGACAATTCTCTCCTTTTTGCATAAACCTCCTAAAAAAGAAACATACTATTAAGAATTTTCATTAATTAAATGTGTCAAATACATTAAGTTGGACAAGATACTTCAGTTCTTTAATTTGTAAATTCATATAATATATACAATACCATAAAATATAAGAATTATTTGAAATATAATTAAGACGTCAGATGTAAAAAATTAAAATACTGAAATATAATCAACGGCAATAAAATAAAAAATATTAGTTACTTACCAGTGCATAAAAGCAAACACAAATAAATTATATTATGAAAGTACATCATTTTCACAATAAGGAATGCAACAATAACGTAGTACAAATATATACTGTAAATTTTACATAAAATCAGAGAACTAACGATGTGTTTTTAATATCTAATACTTTATACGTGCATATATATGTGTGTGTATGGTGTGTGTGTGTGTGTGTGTGTGTGTGGTGTGTGTGTGTGTGGTGTGTGGTGTGTGGTGTGTGTGTGTGTGCGCGCGCGTGCGTGTGTATATATATATACATACGATAATTTAAAAAATCATCTACAGAATAGAATAAAATAATGTTTAAAAATTTCAAATTTATTCTAATAAGGCAAATAAATTATTGTTAAAAACTCGAATTTTTTAAAATAATTGTGGCTAATGAAATTAAAATCCATTCAAAATTCTTAAATGATTGTTAATACAACTAATTCATAATTTTTTTTCAACTCTACAAAATACCAGCGTTATAGATTCAAAATAACATTTGCACGACTTATTAATTACTCAGCAGTTCTAAATTAAAGATAATTGAAAAAACTCCCTGCAAAAAAAAAATGACATCAATATAAATATTACTAATTCTGCTTTCGAACATAAGCTTCTATTACAAATGACGTGCAAATATAGTCAATGAAAGAATAACATTCAATTATCAAAACTCAAACTCTATAATCTTTCATCAAAGATTAACTAATCATGACTAAGCCGATATTTGCAACAATCTACTTCTTTGATGATATACAACGTGAATACAACATAAATATAAAAATTTAAATAAATAGAGAATTTTTTCACACATATCTAAAGCAAATATCTATCAAAATATATTGTCTAGAATATGTGAAAAAATAAAAACTATTAAATTGTCGCTCAAAGACTCGAAAAGGTATTATTATATAAAAATGAAACAACTCTGGAATTATTATATATTTGTTAAAAAATTTTATAATCAAAGATATCACTTGCCGAAACGGTTAGCATATGCGTGTACGTGCATACGCGCATAGGAGTATATATAATTAAAAAATGTATTATTTTCTGATTTAATAATCGTTCTCGCTTCGGTAAATATACGTAAGAAAAGTTCCTACGAATGTTAAACTCGCGTCTACAATACTAAAAACTTGATTATCAAAATAAAATAACAAATAATTTATTTCAATAGCATAAGCGTTTAACATTAACAATAATAACTGGACTTTTGGAATGTATGAGCAATGTAAATCCTTACGATTTTCCCAGTCCGTCACCAAAAAGCCAATAACCAAGTCTATTTAAAAGAATTTCAATTATCTATTATTTAATGAACTGTGACCACTAATCCATTTTATTGAACAATAATGCTAAGCAAATTTTTTCATTTTCAATATTGCAAGGGAAAGAGAACGTTAAAGTGAAAGTAAAATTCGCATATTATACATATGAAATTTACCATAATTCATCATTGATTATCATTGGATTATAATTATCATTATATTATGTACACGGCGAGCCGACAATTATGACTGCTAAATACGAAATGACATAATGCGAAGTTGGCCTAGAGACAAATGTAATGTAGAATAAGACAAGAACAGTAGTACTTATCCTCTCGACTACAGTCAAATTACCCAGGATACATTTGTAAAAGTAAATTACGAACTCAATGTCACATAATTTGCAATTTTGTTTGTGTTGGCCACACCAGCGACAAGTTTATTCAATATAAATATAAGTGTACATAAGCATTATTTCAATAAATTATTATTATCATTAGGAAGTGAACATTCACTAGTATATTTCGCAATACATTAGTATGTGTTAAAAAGTATGTAGATCTAAGGCAATCCTGCAATATAAATAAAAATTAATTTCTAATGCATTACAAAGGTAAGTGTACAAGTAACGTATTCATCGCCTTAAACACACGCACACGCACACGCACACGCACGCTATTGTAATTGTAATTGTAATTTTCACTCTTAGAATTAACTATTAACCTATCGACAATACGTCCTCGTTCGTATCAATAAATTTGTTTCTCATAAATATATTTAATTTAGCGGAATAATAATATAGAAAAGCAATGGATAAATATTAATCTAGCAAGTGCCCTCTTATGAAATCTAGGTATGAGTAAACCTTGGTATGTACGTCAGGTACACCATCGGCACATTGAAAACTGAATGAAATGATGCCAAATAATTCATCGTTGCTAACCAATGGTCCACCGCTATCACCCTGGAAAATGAGAAAATTTTAAATCCACTATTATTATAGTCAAGAGAAAAGAAATGTTTCAAATTCAAATTTGTATGAAAGTAAGACATGACACTCCCAATGATTTTCAATTGTTAAAATCTAATTTGGTTTTAATGCTCCCAAATAATTACAAATTGAAACAGAGTTTTTATATGTTGGGAATCATCGTTTAATCAAGTAAGTAAATTAATCTTGTAATAGATTAGCTAACAAACAATTTTCATCGGGAAAATCAATAATAATTTCTAATATATATTTTGTAAGCGTGTGTACTTAAGGAAGATCTTAATCTAATTTCATAATAAGAGTACTTCCAATGAATTGAAACTTACTACACATGTTGTGATTGCCACTGTATGAATGCCACAAAATTGAGTTTCGTCAAGTATTATTGGAACAATTGGCATACAATGTTCATGATCAATAATATCTAATGCTGCTTGTCGAAGAAATAGAGAAAGTCTGTTGTGTGGATAAGATGTCACTCCCCATCCAGCAACACGACCAATGTTCCCTTGAAAAAGGTCTCTCGTCGGAAGATTTATTTTATTTTGAAATTGATTGAATTCAATATGTTCATTAGTCTGAAAAAAATGTTAAACTTTATCATTTCTAATGAATATTCAGAGAAATGATTCTGGAAAGATTGGATTGCTGTCGACACTCGAATGTATAAAACCTAATGAATGTAATGTTTGAATTAATATACCAATAAATTTTTCGCGACATACATTAAACTTATGTGCTTGATAATAATTGTATAACTCAATGCTAAAAGCCGATAATGGAAATTAATATAAATTTCGTGCAATGCCAATGAACGACGAACGGTTTCTTTTTCCCCTGTGACTACTAACTTGACAAGATTTTCAAACACCATTAGCTTCTACATTCAACGTCACCACTCTATAATTTTTCTATTGAATAGTAATTTCTAAGCATTTGTCATACCTTAATAATGGCTATATCGTGTAGATTTATAAAATCTAACCTCTCTGGTCTCTGATAGTCAATGTGGAATACAATATGTTGAATTGTAAAAGTTGGTCCAGAAACGTCGAACGAACTTGATGTTCCACTGTACATCCTTACGTCATCAAATTCATTTTCGAATTCGATAAAACAATGGGCTGCCGATAAAACATTCCAATGACTAATAATCGAACCAGCGCAAAAGTGAATATTATCCTCGATATTTCGAAAAGATACGATGTAGGGAAACTCTTGTATATTAGCAGAAACTCCCCCAATTATCCTCGATCTTAATGCATGTATACCTAAAAAGTTAAGCAAGGGAAATGAAAAATGGTTTCCAGTAAAATATAATAAATGAATTTGAATATTGTTCTTTATAAGATAATACAGGAGACTAATAATAATATGCTAAATGAATAATAAAATAAAATTTATAGTAAAGATTATAATGTTATACCGTATTCTTATATCTTACCATTGCTTAACAATAAACATAAATGAATATAAATGATTTTAAGGCTCATTTTGAAGTTTCTATGAACGAAAATAAAATTTGATTATGTTTTTTATATTTAGAGATATGTTATCTTTTCATAATCGATAGCCAATGATTATTCTATTAATATTTATTCTTTAATCATGATATTGTACCATTTTCATTACAAATTTCAGATAATATAAAGACAAAATACTAAAATACAAACATGTTGGAGGTTATTATAATATAATATTGACATTAGAAGTGAAAACGTAATCACTGGTAGAACTGCAAGCTAATATGTATTCTAACAGAGAATTTAAAATATTTAAAGTTAAAGTCTTAACTATTGATAATTTTAAGAGAAAATAATTAAATTTTTGTAAAATTAATTATACTTATTGATAACTGTAATGAAATAATAATACCATATGATTTTCATCATTAATTTTACCAAAATTATCTCTATATACCTGATATAATGAGTAAATATTTTTTGCTAATTGTCATTATGCCAAAGAAAAAGATGTAATATATATATGAAATGGAATTTAGTGTTATAACAATACAATATAGTTTGTGTTGTGGGATAAATTTGGAAACCATATGTAAATGAACAAGTAATTGTATAATGAGTAGTTCATTGCCACTGCGATAACAAATTTACAAATTTATGACGTTATAAGAAAATTTTCTTTTAAAAAATGGTTAACGGGAAACTTATATGTCTATTAATAAAGTAAAATACTCCGACGTATTCGAATGTTACAAGAAATTTTGAATATTTGTACATGTATGAATAAATAATTTTCATGGATTTTATTAAAATCTTTTTGGTACAATTACTTATTTTTATTTCGAATAAAATTAATAATGTAAAAAACTATACTCTCGTAATTATTTATATTAATATTATAGGCTAATCTGAATAGAGAGATAAATAAATAAATAAGATAAATTGGTCAATGTGTATCTTTGATTAATTTAATTTTATAACTACGACGATTCAATCGCAACTTCATATTTCTTAAAAATAATATACAACTATAAGGAGCTGAGATCACTTTTCATTAAACCGGAATTGATCTGACCACTTGTTAATGAAATTTTATAAATACAAACTATAGATATTTTAAAATATATTAATATGGTACGTATAATTTTGTTTTATTAATGGAATTGATTTATTTACAACATTTGTATATGAAGTTTGTAAATAAAGAAGTGTTAAAATTTATAAAAATAAATATGAGGAATTAAATTGCATTAGTATTATTAAAAAATATAAAGAAAAAAAAATATAATATTTTGCGATTAATTATTTCGAATACAAATTTATTGAACTTAGAAAATAATTCGTTTATGCTTGAGAAATATGATTTTAAATTTTCACCTCCATTTATTAAAATTTCTCGATGTATTGTTTCTAATCCATTTGAAAAAAAGTACTTGTTAAATTGTATTTAGTAAATTGTAAAGTACTATATAGATCACACGAAGTATTGTAAATTGTTTCGATATTATTCTTATAATTTTGTTATCATAAAGAAATTAAAAAATTAATGTATAATATGGCTACAAATATTTTAATAACAGTAAAGCAAATATATACGAAATATAAATTTTTTCATAAAAAAATCAAATCTCTTATATTATATATTCTGTCATATCATATATTTTAATTTTACCATATATTTTTTTTTATCGCATAATTAAAATTTTTAATAATTTTATCTTGAATAAATTCTCTAATATTTCTTAATAAATAATGCCTTCAATTTTTGTTACCAGTCTGCCATTCATATATCGCTCTAGATAATTTCAAATTTCATAGTTTAATATTAATAATTAAGTTTTAAACATAAAATAATATTTATATTAAAATTTTGTTTATGCGAACAATCTATTTATGGAAAATATTTTATATTGTATAAAACTACAATTCTGTTTGATATTTTATATTCCAAAGCATATTTAATATAATAATTATAATTTAAATTGTATATTATATAAATAATAATTTATATTAACTATTATTCATGATATTTTTAATATTAATAATAAAAAATTTGAAAAATAAATAATTTCATAATTGGAATAACAATCGCTATTGTATTTCATAAATATACTTTAAATTATGCTTAAACATAACTTAAATAATAGAATAAAATAAGTTTATTTTTGTGTGCTAATCATTACAAACCAATAAATAAATTGTAGAAATCCGTAATAATTGTATTGTTATTATTTAAAAAAAAAAAAAAACTATCTGACAATCGAATTATCAAAATATTTATATTATAAATGAATCTGTAAAGTCTATAATTCGATATATGATTATTCAAAATTAAAAATATTAAAGTGTTGAATTTAAATATAAATATATTGTTTATGCTGTCGACTAAATACGATAAATATTCGTAGAAAAAGTTATCTTCGTAGCATTCAAATTAAATTTATAATTTTAAACAATCATATAAAAAATGTTGTTGGTGTTAAACAATGTTGGTTCTTTAGGGATTATAAATAATATAAAGATACTCATTTTACAATATTTTTAAATCAAATCATCTTAGTATTAGCATTTCTCGTGTTTCACGTGTTTCACTTATCATTATCATTATCATTTTTAGTCTATTTACTACAACACATTTGTTTTAAAAAATGATTAAGCTTTCAAAGAATACAAGGTTGAATATTGAATTATCTTATGCTCTTATTGTTTTATCCTCGCCGCTTTTTGTTCACACAATTTACTGATTTCTTCACTCTATTTGGCATCTTCTCTACCTTCACATTAATATATGTCATTTATTAATTTCTAACCACATACTTATTATTATAGACTTGTTGAAATTTGATATAATCCAATATATTTCAAAATATAAGGTTTGTAAGTTTGACATTAGTTCTCCCTAATGTGCTTGTATACATACATAATATAAAAAACAAACTTTCTCCTAATTGCAATCATGAAGCAAATGATAATTCGCAGATATAATATAGCTATGTCCATTACTTAATATACTCTCTTGATGTAACAATTAAAGTAAATTATTTTATCAATGCAAGACATCAACGCCTTCAACGTGTCTCCTACATACTCGTACATTTTAGAAAAGAAAGTTTAAATTTTCAGGGTATTGAACCAGTGTAGTTTGCTGAATGATGGCCCTACGATATTACGAGGAAAGCCTAAAATGACACAAAGAACGTCATTTCCAGGTTTACCTTCTACGGCTATATTCTCAGCAAATTAAAGAGGCAACAAAATTAGTAAATGAATAATTATAATATTTTTAAGTGTAGCAAACTTATTTCTCGGAATGTAAATATAATAAAAATTACCAGCTAATAGTTAAGCCAATTAAGTATATTACCAAAATTCTTTTTTAAAATTCCAATTCCAATCAAAGTGTTACAGCTTTATGTAAATTATAACTTTTGGCTACACCGCCGATAAGCTTAAAACAATTTATGATTAACTGGAATACAATATAATATAATTCAAATAGTAAATTAAGACTAAATTTGAATATATATATAATTAAACGCTTATTAACGATATTATTAGCAGATCATTGTTTTTTTTTTTTTATAATATAAGCAAATAAATAAAAGCAAATATACCTGCATGTAAATTCACTGGAAGCTTCTACTGTAACGGAAACCAAAAAGAAATTAATACACGTATGTTAAAATTTTGTCAATAAATATTTATACCTTTATTAATAAATAAAACATAAATATATTATAATATTTTTATATTACTGAATTGATTATTTAAATTCCTTAATCTTATTCATATATGATAATAATGACGATGGTTATAACTACAATCAACGACGTAATCATTTTAATTTTTATTATAACTACATTATAAATAAATTTTATACGCAATTATTAATTTTCTATAATATCTTTTATAAAATTGAGATATGTATAAACTTTGGTATGTATGTCGGGCAAACCTAAGGCGCAACCATAAGTCAAAGATATAATGCCAATTATTTTGTTATCATGAATTACTGGGCCACCGCTGTCGCCCTAAAAAACATTTAATTATTTACATTGATTAATAATCCTTTAATTCACTTGTAAAACATTTAATATTAAATTATTACAATATAATCATATTAAATTCGAAATAAACAGCTATTTATTATTTAAAATGCAATTATAAACAAACACTAGTTACATTTCCTCAAACTGATTACAGCATATTAAAAAATCATAATTAAAAAATCAGAATGATTATTATGCCACGGATAAAGAAATGATTTTTAAAAACTTACTGTACACGCCCCCACTCCTATCTCATTATATGCACACAATTGATCATCATTAAGTATTGCCTGAAGTTTGAACGTGCAATGAACATTGTGAAATATGATCATTGGCGATTTCCGAAGCTCATCAGAAATATTACCATTTGGATAAATTGTTGTTCCCCAACCAGCAATAACAGCAAGATTGCCGGTAGAAATATCTTTAGTTGGGAGATTTATATTTCTTTGAAATAAATTATACTCAATACGTTTATCAACCTGCAATAAATTCTTTGTGTTGTGAAAAGTTTGATAAATAAATTATGTAGCTGTATGATATAAATTCATCTCTTTTTAATAAATAACGGAAAATATATGGAATGATGTATGCTTAAGAATAAAACTATCATACTGCAATAAAATAAAATTGAAAGGAATCTCAGAAATCGCTATTTAATTGCAATTTACAAGTGTTCGTATATATTATTCATTCCTATGTATAATTGTATAATATTAAAAAATTTTTTTAATTAATACTCTTATTTATTTGATAAGAATGATTTCATATGAATAAAATTAAATAATCTATAATACATGGTGCGGAACATTTTTTGTTAAGAATTAAGAAATGTAAAAGTAATTATTCGACTACGTGTTATTACAATCTGCAAACATAAAAGTGATGTTTCTACATTAATTTTTTTTTTTTTAATAGAACATTTAGAAATGCATACTGTTATAAAAAGAAATTAATACATTTATTCAAATAAGCATAAAAATATCATATATATATATATATATATATATATATATATATATATATATATATATATATATATATGCACAATAAATGAGGAATAATGTTTTATGTTATAAATTATATTTCTTTTTCTATTATCACGAGTGGTATTTTATATTTAGATGACAAAAAAAAAAAAGAAATATGCTTCGAATAAAAATTATCATTCTAAAATATATTATAGTAAATATTAAAGATATGATTCGATTTCAGTTTTTACGTGATAACAATTCGTAAAATAGTATTTTAAACATAATTTAAATATTTATTACTGAACTGTGGAAATGCTTTTCTAAAATTTTATGTTAAAACAAGTTGTAGTTTTGTATTCATAAGATTTTGTTAAAAATAATGTAAATAAATTGGAAACATTCCATATTTTAAGTATTTTTTGCACACCTTTATAATCGCAATATCATAATTATATATTAAAGTTAACTTCATTAATTCCTTAAATTTAGGATGAAATGTCACATTCGCAATTTGAAATTTTGTTCCATCAGTGTTCTTTGAACTCTTTATACCTGCATATATTGCTATATCAGAATAATTATAATTATATAGACCCTGAGCAGACGTAAGGATATTCCAATGACTGATAATTGAACCAGCGCAAAGGAATTGATTACTCGATGCGACCCTAATTGATACGATAAAAGGAAAATCTTTTATAGAGGCAGGAATACTGCCAATAATCCTTGAATTTCTTCCAAAAATACCTTAAAAAATGCAAAAATATAGTATAATGAATTTTATAATTACATAATTTGCTCATAATTTCTTAGTGAAAATTGAAATATATTAATGAATATATAAAAGAATTAAATATAAATGAAAGTAAGCAACCGCTTCGATAAATCACGTATTTTTGCATCTACTTTGCCTTGTACAAGGAAGAATATTGTATTTTCAAGAAAAAAAAAAAAAAATTTTTTCTAAGCATTTATAAAATAACATTGAAAAATAAAACAATTTTCATTGATGTACCAAGACTTAATCCTAAATATAAAATGATTACAAGTTGAAAACGCATTGCGATATTTAAATATAAATCACTAAATATGAAATATTATCAATGCTTTATATATGTATACTAAATTTCGTGATATCATATAATTATTCCTTGATATATTTATTTTGTCATTGTATATTTTCCATTACGTAACTTGTAAACTCAAAAAATGTATACGAAGTGTTGAGAAAAGAGGTAATATTAACACTTATTCCAAATTTTAAGTTCAAACGGTAATTAATCATATAAATATCTGTATAAATTATACAAAATTTAAATAATCTTGAGATTATTACAAAATTACAGGGGTAATAAAAAAAAAACATAAACATCAATAAAGTACAGTTGTTTATTTATTAAACAATTTAACTTATAGAAAATCTGAAAAATTTATATTAATTTAAATTATTCAAATGTAATATAATTAAAAATTTACATTAAAAAAATGTAATTTTTAAATTAAAAGAACATTTAATTATATAATAGAATTTTTATTAGAATATCCAGAATATTATGGTGATAATTAAATAATCTTTATAAGACAATTAATTTTAATAATTGATTAATAAAAATATCAATTAAGATTGTTTAATCGAGAGATTTTTTTTTTAATTTTTTTGTAATTAAAAGTGAAGCAAATGATAAAAAATGAATATATTATTATAATCACCGTTACAAAAATGATTAAACTATAAGTTTTTTTTTCGTTTTTAATTTAATAGCATCTAATATTTTTTAAACGATTCACAATATAAAGGAAATTAAAATGAAATAATAAAAATAAAATATTATTATTTTTATCTTCATTTTTATATATAAAAATTCATTGCATATTATAGTACCAATTAAATTAATCATTAATATGTTTGGGGTTGAAGAAAAACACGGAAATGAAGAAACAGCATACGATTAATTATTGTTATTACTTGTTTAAATTATGTGTGAAATTGACGCATAATTAATGAAAATACAAATCAACTGAATTTCCCTTTTTTACTATGTAATTTTCAGTTAAAAACGTCTAAATTAAGAAAAGTTTAAATATGAGAAATAAAATATACCGAATCGTATACAAATGAAAAATTTAACTTGTCAAAATATCTGTATTAATTATGAATTTTGTTCTAAGAACAATAGTATTCTTTAGTTTATCTTATCAAATTGAAAATCTGTACATAATAAATAATATCTATAATCTATATTTTAACTAAACATATAAACTGGAAACTTCACAAGCTTAAAAATCTTTACTTTTTCTTTAATAATTAGAAAACAAATATTTCACAATATGAGAATATTAACGTTTCTAAATACTATACCAAAAAGTTCAAGATATCTTGAGATAAATTTTTTGTCAATAGTATTAAAATCGGAAAAAGGGTTAAATCATTACATAACAGGTAAATTAAATATTTATAAAGTGTATTCCAGTTTACTTGAATGAAATAGATTTATGTAAAATGTTATTTAAAACCGCCGCACGGGAATGGCATTTACGTAGACTTTATACAAATACAAAATTTAATACATAAACTTAAAAGAACTAAGATACATAAGCTTTTATGGATCTTGTAAGAAATAATTTTTTAAATTGTACGAGTAGAGCATCAAAAAATCCATTCGATATATGTTAACATAAGTATTATGTATTCTAACAGAAATCCACTAAATTAGATAAAAAATGAAAACACTACGGATATTCTGAAAAAATTAAATTGTAAATTTTACAGTAAGATATTATGATCGATAATTATGTCAAATTAATAAAAAAAAAATCTTAAAATAATCCGCGTTAATAAAATTCATAAATTTTTTGTTGGTATGTTAAATTTTTATAAGCCTTATTCGAATATTCCTATTATACATTATACACTTAGATTTCCGTAAGATAAAATTTATTAAAAATGTAGATAAGGCGTCAACAATAATTTTACTAACACTTTGCTGTTGCTTCATTAATATAAGCTTGCAACATATACTTTAATACAAATGAAATATAAAATGCCTGTTATAATATTGTAGCTTTATAATTATGAAAGTGATAACTCTATAGACGTTATGAAACATATTATGCAATCGCATTGCGTAACAATATAAATTCATAATTGTAATATAAGCTGTATGCACTTTAATAAAAGTATTGTATAATTTTTTATATATCAACATAAATACGTGCTATTGTCGAATAAATATTTCAACATATCAGGTGCTTGATAATTCTTATAATGTCTATAATTGCATATAATGCCGATATACTTTTACATGCAATTATTTCGACTGATTGATATCAGCAGTCTCACTGAGCAAATATTCCGAAAAATTCTTGCACATAATTTTTTTCCTACTTATAACAAATAGGTGTATTATTAATTATCTATCAAATACTAGATAAAACGACTCATTTATCTTCTCCTCATTTTTATATATGAGATTAAGTAAAACATACGATTAAATTTTACATGTAGCCTATCCGTCTGTAATTAATTTTGTAATAAATTATTGGGTTAATAAAATCTCAGAACTTTTTGACTTTTTCAATGTGTATCCACATTATGTCATAAAATTTCAATGAATTAAATCTCTAGAAATTTTGGATTTACATAATTTAGACACTGAAACTGTGAAAACAGCATTTAATTATATATACATTACTCTATACGATACGAATAATAATAAAAATTTTCACTAGTTTCCTTTGACATATTGTAATGTAAAATATAACTACTTTTTACCGTTTCTTAGATTAAGAAAATAATTTAAATTGTGAAATGTATATGTGTAATGTAAGTTTATGAAAATGTAATGTGCCTTTGTTTAATTTAAAGTGAGATTGATTATCTAAAAGTATTTATGGATCAACAAAATGGAACTATTGTTTAACGAATAATATTAAACAATACTATGTATTATATAAATAATATTTAAGTTGGCGTGTCAATTAATTTTTATGTAAAAAAATGTGTAATAATTGATATGAATTTTGAATAACATAGAAATTGCTGAAGTTTTTACAATCTAAAATATCTCTAACATTTCCAAGTTTTATAATAATTAAACTAACAAATTACTTGATGCAATATATGCTCCCTCTATTTTTTAATTTTTGTCATTATGATATATATAGTTAAATTTTTCAATAATGTATGTACTCATTTAACCGAAGAAAATATAAGATTTGGCGTACATTCGGAAATGTGAATTTTACTATAATACTTCGTACATTCTTTAATAGTTGGCAATAATGTTAAAAGACCTTCTAATTTATATGAATTAAACGATTAATAATACGTGCATGGACCCACGCATTCGCGCGTATGTCTATAGGATGAGGGGCGATGGGGGGGGGGAGTTTGTGCGTGTCCGTATAATATATATTATACACTCGTATAGAAAACGAGAAATATTATTCCTTAGCATAAAAATCAAAATCAATTTCCAAATATTATATTGAATTTTCCAGATACAGTAAACAAGTCTCACAAAAAATTACAATCAATTAAACAAATAATGAAAAATAATTATGGAAATATTATAATATTTAACACTTGCGAATAAATACGAAAAAATTAGAAAAAAATTAACAAGTTTTAAGATAATTAATACCATTCTTGATAATAAATAGATATTTGTAGTAAACAAATTGCGTTGCCGCGTGCTAAGTCAGCTATTTTTTTATTTTTGAAAATTAAATCCATGAGTTTTGCCAGGCAAAATACTATGATATTTCTCAGAATGAGATCCACCGATTTCAATACAATGCGGGAAAGATCATTGGTACATAAGCTTTTTGCCTCTTATCCTTCCTATGATTATATTTTTATGGAATATAATTTTATTGCGTGCCATTATAGTCAATTTCTGCCAAATTACCGTACAAAAAATGTATAACATAAATTAATAGCTGAATTAATTAATGCGTCTATTATTGATTAATTTATTCAGCTTTCAAAGCAATTAAAACCTTTACGCCTAAAATATTGAAATTAGTTTTAAAATATAACATATGTACTCTGAATTACGATAGTCGAATGTACATATAAGTAAATGTATGCGTATGTATATTATATCAAACTAAATATATATCGATGAGCTGGTTTCACAGATTACAAAAACATTCTGTTCGTGTTTAAACAATGGTTAGGATTTCAGGCGAAAGTCAGATTGGTCAGAAAAGTCAGAGGCTGCGTGTTGATAAATTTTCACTTGAAGGCAGTTATTAGAAGAAAGTTATGGACCTCTCCGAAAATTACCTCTATGGAAATTACTGACTAGTTACCCATGCAAGACGCACGCACTGACACGCATTTAACAAGTTCTGTTATAATCTAAAAAAAAAAAAAACATAATGTTACATTGACCCTAGTAATATAATATCTTAGTAAAATAAAATGCTACTCAAAAATAATAAATATCAAATAATATGTATATACGTATACTTGACGTTATATGTTGTAAATTATTATAAAGAAAACGCAAAACGCTCTCTGTGTTAATTTTTTTTTTTTTTGATTTTTTTTTTTTTTTTTTTTTGATTACGAAATGTATTTAACAATTCAGATTTACAACATCCATATTAGAGTTCATGTGATGTATAATTTAATACTCTTTTACGTTGAGTTTTTGAATATTTTATGTTAATATTGCTATCTATTTTTTGTCTTTGTATAACACTGTATAAATTAATAACGTATAATAAATTATTTTATACAATGTTTCATAACTTTTAATATATAAGTAACTCATTTGAACAAAAAAGAGTATACATGAATAAAAGAGGAATAATTCATGATAGCAAACATTGTATACCTTAGAATAATTTCAATATATATATATATATATATATATATATATATATATATATATATATATATATATTTTTAGTCAAGAGTCGTCATTATCAAATATCAATATATTTGAAATTTCTAAATGTCTATTTAATTCTGGAAATTAATGCGATTGATTCAAATTAAAAAATACAAATTCAAGAATCATGAATTTCTCTTAGATCTCGAAAACGTGAAATCATTTGCAAAAGTAATTTAATAGTATCCGATATGAATTCATAAAAAAACTTCGTATTAAAGCTGATAAATATATCATATTTTAAAATTTGCTCCAAATAGATATTTTTTAATCATTAATACAGTGATTAATACTTTTTCAGTTAATTTAACTTACAATGATTACTCGAGTTTATTTTATTTTACTTAATTTGATCAAAAAATTCACATTAATCACTGCTCAATCGATATTTTTACATCATCATTGTTATTAACATTATTATCTTGATTTTTATTATATTTATTGTTGGTGTTGATGATTTTAATGTTAATATCATTGTTATGTAAATATTTTTATTGAATTTTAAATCAATACCTTAGCTAAAAATTACCCTATCAAGTGGCGCATTATTATTATAAATTTGTGGCCCAATGCCTGTCTATAAGATTAATCACTTTTAACGTTATGTTATGGAAAGCATTTGTGTGCGTTTTAATATATATTATAAGACCTTAGGAATAAGTCATTTTCAGAAAAGATAAATAAAATAGAATGTTACTTCCGGGCTGATTAATCAATAATTTCTAATAAGTAGCGCACAGCCGAACATGCTTGGTGCATTTGAAAAATTTACTATTAAAACTTGATGGTAAAAGAAAGCTCTGCTGACATTATGAAACGACGATTCACCATTGCATTAGTTTTTATGGAGAATTTTTATTAATATTGGAGCATCAAATTTTATGTATATATATATATATATATTTATAAAATTGATCTCTCTTGCCGTAATGTCAGTAATTTTATCACTTATAGTTCATAAACTTCTAGCTAAGCTGAAATTTTAACGATTTCAACATATTTGGCAGAGATCTAAAAAAGAATAATAGACATTTTACATGAAAAAGAATGTAAAATATTAATATTTTCAGTTATTTTTTCAAGAATCATAAGAAACATTGATAATCAAAAGCGATTTTTGTCTTCGCTAGAAAGTTGTTATTGCAATTCGTGCTTAGATTTTTTCTTTCTCATTTTCTTTCAATTTCTTTCTTCTTCAATGCCCATTCTCATTCAATGATATAAAATGTTATAAATATGTCATAAAATATTATAATTATTTACTATCAAGAAATTATGATTCACTTATCTCATCTATGTGAATAAAATAAAATTAGAAATAAAACATTCCTTATTTTCATTCTAAACTCTCTAAAAGAGTTTTTCTACTCCTAAATTTCGTAGCGAAACGATGAAAAAGATTTATTTCTACTTTCTTGCGTTTGGTGGCTACATAATTAACAAAAGTATTGTTGTCTGTTCTTATTATTTTTTTTATTTATTTATTTTTTTTTTTTTTGCCCTACTTGCCTAGTAATTAAAAAAAGTCGCACAGCCAAACATGAGCGCTTTTAACTTGTGCCACATATTTCAATAAATTTTCTTTTTATATCTTGAGTTTGCTGATTGTAAATTATTTTGAAAAAATAAAACAAGAAGTCAACATTTTTTATAATTAATAAAAACTTGAAATTATTGCTTTTTGCTGAGCGGGAACTTATCATACAAAGTGTGTCGGTTTAGTCATAGTGTTTTAAGTGTTAAAAGTTGATGCCTGTGAAAGTTGATAAATAAATATGTGCAACTAAATGTATTTAATATTCTTTTAAATTAAGTATTTCATGCGTAAATTAGTAAATTTTTACACATAATTTTCATCAACGAATTCTCAATGCTTTCCTATAATAGATTATTTTAAACTTTAAACTATTGAATTGTAACAGTAAAATTAATATATTTAATTATAATAATATAATATATCGCCATGTCTATCGCAAAGAAAGACTTTTGAGCTGTGCGTATCATTGGCTGTAAAAGCACGAGGCGACGAGAAAACATAAATAGATATTGTTGAGTACAGTAGGCGTATAGAAAAATTTCATTTACCTTTCATTAAACACTTGTAACTTAAATTAAAATTATAGGTAATTAAAATTCCTATTAATTTCTAAAGTCCGATTATGTATCCTCTAAAATATTACTTTTAATAATCGTTAAAATATTTATCATGTAAATTAACTCCACAACTGTGATATTTATTAATCAACATTTCAACTGTGAAATATAAAAATATTTTAACAAGAAATAAGTAATTATTTACTTATTACGCGTTATTTTATTGTATTTTATTTGTGAACGTTTGTGCCAATGTTTAATTACCCATAAATTTTAACAAAAAAATTTTATATGTTAATAAGTAATTTTAATCTACGACAACGAATATATATATATATATATATATATATATATATATATATAAAGTTTATATAGATGTAGAAATATTAATAAAATTTAATTCTTTAATTCTCTAATATGAATTATTACTCTTTTTGTTGTTTTGTTGTAAATTCAATCACAAATATTCAATAATCGCCCATTTAATGGCAGATATTTTTTCAAAGTAACAGTCATAAGTTTATGATGAAATCGCAAATTTAAAATAATCAGTCTAATATTAAAATAATGTTTACGTATATATCTTTCAGAATACGCGGTCTACTATTAAATAAATCTCATCGAAATGCAAAACTAAAGTCTACGTCAATAAATTGAAACATATATACTTATAAGTTTTTACACATAATGATTACGATTATTTCAAATCAATCGTCTACGTTAGATATTTTTAACTCGGTAATATGCAAATTTAAATTTAAAAAACTGTAACACAGAATAATATTTTAATTAAAATATATTAATATCACAAGTCACAACTTATTAATCATAATTTTAATAAATATATTAAAAATAATAGCAAATCTTTCATAATTATATAAAATTTTTAAAATAGTACAAATCGTCTACACTTATATGTCTTACTAAATTATCTACATATAAACATAAATATATGCATGTAAATATTACTTATACATCACAGATAATTGAAAAGACACTTTTTTGCAAAATGAGTTTTTAAATAATTAATAAATAATTGATTAAAAATATAGATAAAATATAATGAATATATGAATTGATAAAGGAACAATTATTTTAAAAATTTTTATAATAAAACTGTCATTAATATTATTAGAAATTAATTACATTAAATTAAATACCTTAAATACCTAATCAGTTTTAGTTGTATTACAAAACATTAAAATTTATTTATAATAAACATGGATCATTAATTGTAAAATGTTAATTTTAATTAAAATATATAGCGTTAATTGAATTAATTTAATATATGTGTACAATTATAGATTTATCTAATATGTTAAACAAATATATAATCTAATATATATATATTTCAACTTATAATATAGGCTTCAATTAAAATTAAAATGTTATTATAATAATAAAAATATTAATTTTCATTCTACATGATCTCGATATTATGAAATGTATTATTTATAAATTCATGATATAACAAAAAAATACAATTGTTGTCAAATTACTTATCTAATTCTAAAACATATAAATACTTCAAATAACCTAAAGAATACTATTAAATTTATTATTCTTAAGCTTTATTAAGGAAAAAAATCTATTATCTCATATAGCATTTTTATTTTCAACATATGTGTAAAGCTAAAAATTTACTTTGTTTTAAATAATTTAGCAATTCCACATCCTCTGAATTCTATTTTTTATTATATTTTAATAGATTCGTCAATTTTGACTATAATATATAGAATTGTCAATATTTAGCATTTTTCACTATTAAAAATGACTAAATTACTTACAAATAGTTTCAAACATAAAATTATTATGATTTGTATGTATCATTACGTTCATTGCTCTCATTGTAAACAATTTTTTAGAACAATTTAATAATTGCCGAAAATATTGTTTTTTCTTTAATTTGAAAATACCTATACAATTCTTGATTAATATATGTAATTGTTATTGATATATTAATAAATAGTTACTCTTACAATACATAATATATTTATATTAAAATTAAAATTATTAAAATATTATTTTACTAATAAAGAATTGGCCGTTTGTAATTTTGAATCCAAACTATAATTACCTACTTTGAAATAATAATTAATCATCATTTACATCAACATTTACAGTTAAATTACCATGATTTATTAAATAATTCATTTTTATTGAAATAATATAACCCATTAAAATTAGATTACATCTTGTCTATAGTTCCTGATTAATATGCCTGAGCACTGAAACTACATATTGCTTAATCAAATATTGTGAAAAATGATTCTCGAATCACTCATAAAATATATAAATTATATAATAATTTTTCTATTCCTCGGCTAAATTTTTATGTGGACAAATTAAATGTAAAAACATAACATAACCCTATAAGATGCAACTGAAACATAAAAAATTCAAACTCGAATTTGAATCATAGAAATATAAAACCAATCATCGATACAAGCATTAAAGTATATAATACATGTATTGTTTGAAATTTATAAGAATTGTAATAATTTTAAGTAAATATTGGTTTATAATAGATTTAAATGAAATTATCAATATAAAATATAAATATTTATTGCATTTCTAAAATGTAATCATTTTCACAATTTCACAATTTTTCAAAATAGTTCATTTACATTGTGTGAAGAATTTTATTTTTATTTCTATTTATACTACAATTCCATAATTTAATTTTGCCAATTAAGTATATAAAAGACATTAAGTTGTTACATTCTATAAGTGTACAGTGTATATACATTTTATAAAAGTTTTTTTTTTTTTTTTTTTTTTTTTTTTTTTTTTAATTTATTCGCTAAGCTAGTTATTTCATAGATATAAATATTTATAAGAATTTAACTTCGTAAAAAGTATTTCTATTATAATAAATGAAAGACTTTGATATTATTTATTGCAACTATTCAATGTAGTTAAAAAGTTAGTTTTAAGCCAATATGAGATGCTCTCTAACTAAAATTATTTATATACTTCATAAATTTATGAGGATATTGTGAAAAATTAATACAAATCTTTTATAAGATTACAAATTATTATTGACAAATTATTTTATAAGATATAATAATAATGATTAATAACAGTTCGTATTCATCGTGGGCTTAGTTAGTTTGTAACAGTAATTACAAAAATTAATAAATTGCTGTTTTATGTAAAAAATAGTCAATTATATAAGAAATTTGTAAACATTTAAAATAATGACATTTAAGAATAATTGCAAAATTAAAATTCTTCTTTTATATATATATATATATATATATATATATAAACGTTATATATTTATTAGTAAAACTTTTTTAATTATCTTTTATTATGTGCTATTTTTTAAATTTCTAAAATTTTCTGTATTTTTTCACAATTACTTATAAGATATATTCGTACGATTAGTATCAAACCAACAATAAAAATAACAAATATAAAATGATTAAAGAATGAATATAACATTTAATCTTAGAAACAATGTTAACAATTTGTAAAAATCTTAATGAATCTAAATAATATATGTTTATATGTAAATTATATACAACTGAATGGATAATAAATTATTAACATATAATAATGATAGCAGTATAATAATTTTTTTTCTTTATTTTATATTTTAAAACCTTTTCTAATGTAATTGTTGTATAGTTACTTATAACGGTGATATCTAGGCTTCATTTTTCCCCCTTGACATATCCTAATTTTCATTACACTCCCATAACTAAAAACTAAAAATTTCTACATTTTTGTTTTTTAAGGCTACCGACGGTCAATACGGTAGGCTGCGACTTTACGTACAAACTTGAATGCAAACTAAAAGTCAACAGTCGCACAAGTCAACCACTTATCCAATGTCTTTCGTAAATAAACATATTCGTTTGATTATTTGGCATTATACGCGAAAGGGCTGCTGCAAATTGTCATTAATATGACAATTCACAATCTGTATATCTTTTCGAGAAATGGCACCCTTTTGTATTATAACGAATGGAATAGGTTAAATAAGTCTGGTATGCTGAAAGAGGAGGTAAGCTTGAAATGATGCATTGCACGGATTAAAATTGAGTTTGTCAATCTAACCTAAAACAATTTTATATATTATTTACCAATAATAATATTCAATTGATTTAGTATTTGCATGTTTTTCACGAATATTAGCAACGTTATCGTTTCACATTTGGTTCTTATATAAATTAATAAATTGCAAAACTTTCATCATTCAATAACGGGGATATTGTACTTGTCATTGCATATTAAATACAATGTTGTAAATCATCTTTCGTCCTTCATGAAAATTAATAATTAACAATTAATGATTAATATGTAAATTGATATTGATAACAGGAAGCCAAATTAATGTATGGAATGTTATTTTCTATCAAGTCCTTTGTTAATAAAATCTCACCTCTCGATCCAAGAGAAGGATTTTTGTATTATAAAACAAGCAAATACACTCTTCATTACTTTGAAACTCCATCGGGATTAAAATTCATATTGAATACGGACAACGTGGCTCAGAATGTACGAGAACTATTACAACGATTATACAGTCAAGTTGGTATTTAATAATGTTTTATTGAATTTGTATGTACAGCTCTTATTTTATGTACATTATTTTTTATTACAGGTGTACCTTGAGTACGTTGTGAAAAATCCGCTTTGTCAACCAAATGAACCAATTCAAAGTGAATTATTTAAAACAAAAATTGATGAGCTCATAAAAAAATCTCCTATATTTTTGAGTAGATCCATATAGAAATAATATATATATTTATATTAGATTAAATAAAATGCATTCTTTAAAAAGACCCTGTATATATAAATAAAAACAGTTTTGTGTCTTAAAAATGGCATACTTATTAAAGAACTTATGTAAATAATTTACAATAGCAACTATTCCATCTCTATTTGTAACATGTATAACTTAAATGTTGTATCTATTTATGATCATCACCTACTATATTCTTTCATTGTTTATGTGATCATAAAGAAGGCGGCAGTTTGCGTTGCTTTCAAATGAATCAAGTGATGTACTCCACAAAGCCTTTACGCAGGCAGCGTACAAGCTTATTTTGTATAATTTTGACATATCGTTGTTTGAATTTTTTAAAACATTTACAAATTTTCACATAAACTAAGTCTAAATCTCGTTAAACCGATATAACAATTAAACAAGCAAATATTTTTTTTCTTTTATTTTAATATATCTGTATGTAAAAGCTGCTGTTCTTTGATGCAAGCTGAGCTTACCGAAGTACAAAAGGCTCGACGATTATTCTTAACATCGAGCATTATAATGAAATTTAAAGCTGATTAATAATATAATTTTTAAAATATAATTTACTATAAACTCAAAAATAAACTTATTTATCCTACGGATATAGTGATATAACTATAATTCGTGAATGAGTTCATTTTTTGTCACAAGTTTACAAACTTTGAAATCACAAGTTATTCTTGTAAAATGCGCTTCTCACATTGATATCGTCTTATTCATGTAATCATGTATAAATATACGTGAGTGTGTGTTTACATATGCATCTATATACACTTATCATGTACAAAATCATGTACATCTCTACATCGTAATTATATCATACCAATTTTCACAGCTCATTTTATTATTTTCTGTTTACCTTATTCTTATTAAAACGTAAATTCACAATTTTTTGCCAACACTTTTTCAGTCTTCATATTGATTTTCGAAAATATTTTAGCAATTTAAATTTTCATCCGACCTTGCTTCGACGGCTAGTTCGACCTGGTGTATACCTATATGTACCGCGTTCATCTGCAATTTAATAGAAAATGGCTCTTCTATCAATGATAAACGTTTATCTCTATCCGCATTGGTTGAAGAATTATGAAAGAAGACGTTTTTTAATGTTGCCACATTAACACGTTCTCTCGTTCTTTCCTGACAAACTACTTCCGAAACATTCCAATAATCGCCATTCGATGATCTAAAAAAAAAAACATTTAATAATACAATTTTTTTAATTTTTAATCGAACACTTAAATATTTACTTTGGTGAGAAAATTTTATAAAATATAATAGAAAATCCTCGTTACTCGGTACACAATCGATATAGCCATGACAAATTGTATAATTGTACAATGAAAATGTAGTTGTAAGCATGTTTTTCAAGCATGTTTGTTGTAAGCATTGTGTCCGATCGATTAATTGACCTTGATTTTTGCTAACAAAAATCATCCGTTTTAACAATCTATGTCAAATCTTTACCAGAAAGTATCCGAATAACTAACTAATCTCATGATTAATTAATGATATTTAACATTCCAATTGCAAATGTTTTTTAAAATTTCCCTATACTTACATTGTATTTATTAAAATTTGCATAAATCAAATTCTTGGTGTACAATTTTCAAAAGAAAGCTGTTATTTTTACAACGTGATCAATGAGAATTATTGAGCTAAACTTTATCGCCATTAGATTACAAAATTTCAATAAACTGTTAAATGTAATCCCAATTTACAATCCTACGTTAGTACATTCAACATTACGATGATTTATTAACATTATTACATCACGAGGACACATATAATAAGCATGTAACGATAAACTGATAATGCAATTAATTCAACTATGAAATAAAAAAAAAGTGTTTTAGATTGGACGACTTTTAGATTGGATTATCGCTATCAAATTATAGTGAAGTAAGCACGCATTTATAGTTAAGAGAGCAGAGCTTTTAAAGTGTTCGGATGAAGGTGCACATAAGAAAGCCCGTGGAATAAAAATAAAAACAAACTGTAATTTGTAAAGCCTAGCGCAAGTTAATGGAAGCCCCCCCATCGGCCAAATCTAGCGATCAATTTTGATTTTCTCACCAGAGAACAAAATCGCATGGATACGATTATCGCGAGAAAAGACGCCGAAGGAACCTCAGTGATCTTTGCGTGTCGGTTGGGACAACCTGCTGCTCCATCTCCTTGTTGGTTCTCTTGCGTCTGGCTAGACTCCTCGCGTTGCCAATAGCTTCCCCATCGGCGTCGATAAAGCTTACGTGATGATCGAATCTGACCCTCTCGCTGCCTCCGTCCTCGGCGCTGGTCGTCGTCCAATTGCTACTCGAATCACTGCTCTGCTGCTTCTCACCAGCTGGCCTACGTCTCGTGCGCTTCGCCAAGTTCCCGGGTGTGATCTCCTCGAGCGAGCTGAGAGAGGCAGCCTGTCCCGAGGCCGAGTCCATTCGTTGTTGCTGCTGTTGCTGCTGTTGCTGCTGTTGCTGCTGGTGCTGGTAAAGCGGCTGAGTCGTTGCGGGCGTCGCGGGTGGCGTCGAGGGCGTCACGGCCTCGTTGGAGGCCTCGAGCTTCATGTTGAGAACGGAGCCGGCAAGTGCTCGGGTCGAGGCCGATCCGTCATCCGGGGCAATCGAGGCATTTACTGATTTTTCCGAGAGACTCGTAGCCGCCGATGCCGTCTCGCTACATAAGCTGTAGCGCTGCGTCGATGTCACGTCCGCTTGAACCTCCAATCTATATTATTTTACAAATATTGATAAACTTAAATTTCGTCATGCATCTTTTCTTTTTTCTTTTTCTTTTTCCAAGAACCTCCGTTTATACGTAAAGTCAACACACGCATACTCGAATCAATATATTTTTGCAGTATTTTCTGGGTTTGTATACACGATTGGGCCTATAGTTTTGCATGTATTTGCACGCGCGGTGTATACATTACATCTATTTTACATTACATCGATTGTTTGTTTTTTTTTTTTTTTTAACACTATTTTATCCATGTATTGGAATTGGCATTTATAACAATGCAATTGTCGAAATAATTCCAAAATCCATTTTACGATTATTTTTCAAGCGTATAATTATAAAATTGAATGTAATTATCCAAAATATATTTACTACTTTAAAATTACACACCTTACATTACAATCAATAATTGAGAGCTTATTTGGTCGGAAAATATTATTGATATTTAAATATTTTTCGGAAGTCGGAATTATTTATAAAGTTGAAAATCAACGTAAATAAAGATTTTAATTATTTCAAATAGTGCACTCTTATATCTCAATTCTTATAAAAAAAAAAAAAAAAAAAAAAAAAAAAAAAAATTGCATGTAAAAACGTATTAAAAATATAAATATGAACGAAAGAGAGATTAAAAGAAATTGTTAACAATAAAGTTAATAGATCATTTTACGATAAAATTATTATATTTCTCAAATAAATATTATTTCTTTTTAATGAAAATAGTAATGTATAAATAAAAAATTTTTTTTTTTATTATGTTATTTAATACCATTCTCGAATGCTCATTCTCATGACGATAAAGTGAATTAACGATGACAGAAATTATTGAATTAAAAATAATTCTTATATCGATTCAGCATTATAAAGCAGTTTAATAACGTTTCAATTCATGTCTTATTAACAATAAGCCTTATTGAATACAATACTGACTAGAATTGATGAACTTTTTTTTTAGTCTTGCAAGTCTAGCAATACATACCAGCGATTCCTCTTACAAGTATCCGACAACAACAAGAGTAAATTAAAAAGTACCCAACGTTCTTTAACTTTTAATTAACTCTTTAATCAACGAGATACAATGATTTGACGTAGCTTTGTTCTCTTATGGCTCTAACTGTAAGTTAAAACTATATAACAAAAAATACAAGACTATTTTTATTTCTATACAGAGAATGACGAAATCCGATTACGATGGTAAATGTGCCGTGTTCCCATCGCGACAACTTTTATTTTTCAACGTCCAAGGGCGTTGTTCGAGCGCCGCTGAAACTAAAAAATAAGTAGTCTTGAAGGGTTTATAAATACTAGAACGAGCAGGCGCCAATTATGCGGCCCTAGATCTCTCCGATCTCTCGGGTACTCTGTAAAATGGACTATATGCCAGCCTCGTGGCGAACGGAAAAGCTATAGGGAGTCGTGAGGCCATCGCGAAAGCTCGAGCTTTACCTTTGGCCTCCGGGAACGACGCTGGAGCCTATACTTCCTGCGATGCTCGTGCCGGCCAGGGCGACATTACTCGCACTCTCCCGGTCATTCTCCCGACCCAACTTTTCCAGCTGGCTGCCACTCCCAAGGGAGAGCGAGGCTTCCCCTATCGATGGATTGCCACCCCGATGACTTGCCACGTCTATGGAAGCTGCGTCTGTGGTCAATGTAATATTCGAAATTTATTTATAATTTATCGGTTAATGGCCCATTCGGTTGTGAGCACACTCAAGTCCGTGCCAATAATCCTATCCCGAATAGCAACGTCCACGTGAGCGCTCGTTAACATCTTAAGATTCATATTATCAGATGAGATATTTTATTTAATGGAATCATCGAATTTTGTTCGAAATATTTTTCGAAATCCGAAAGAATCGAAATATTGTTCGCTCGGCAAATTCGTGGCCGAGCACTCGACACAAAACAGCGATCCTTGCGATTATTGAAATGAAGCAGACATCGATATGCAGAATAATATCGATTGTTTTTCCTATGGAAAATTCGTCTCGCCCGTTTTTTCACCCCGCAACTACGATATTTATGAAAATCAATAAATGACAGCAATCGGTCTAATCACTTCGTGCATAAAGCTCTATTATTTAATAATGTATTATTAGTTTCAAATCGAGTCATGTTTCGCAAATACAATTTACGAATTCGGATACATTTTCAGTTCTCCATTGACCTTGGAGCACTTTTAATGAAACGATCATTACAAGGCGCGTAAATGATAAAGCTTTAAATGAAAACTATATCAAATTTATTTTTAAATAATCCGTGTAATAAATACGGCTTAATATTGTTAAATTAAGTAATCATCGCTGTTTAAACTTTAAAGACTAATAATGATATAAATATCATAAAATATTGATATATTATAAAGCAGTGAAATAATTGCTTAATCTGTTCAAACAAACCATTAGCGATAAAATACATACATGAAAATTAAAGGAAAAGCAATTTTTTATATTTACAATGTATCCGCGCGCGCGCGCAAGTTGAGAAGCGATTAGTCTCCACGCTTTGTGACCCCGAATGTTCCGCGCGGATTTGATAACAAAAAATGGCACGTGTTCGGAGATTCTACCTCCAGTATTCCTGCCGCCGAGGGCGCCCATTAATTCGTTCTCGTCGTCGAATTCGAATCTAACTCCGGATCCGTTGGTTGATACGCCACAACCGCCACTACGACATAGCGAGACCGGTACCACACCGTAAACGTAGAACAATAAAATAGGCACTCCGATACCCACTGCCAGGCCTGCCAACACCGGTGATATCAGAATCTGCAACAGGAATATAAAACAAAACATTGATTCATGGTTTTTTTTTTTTTTTTTTTTTTTTTTTTTTTTTTTTTCCCTAGATATTTACTGAGTGTGTATGGAGATGATGTACGAAGGGCACGAAATTATGGCCGTAAAAGCCGTTTATTTTGCTTATATAAATGAATGGCTCGTCATTCGCTATTGACGACTTTGACTCCCTAATCGACATTTCGATTTATCAAATAACTACTATAATGATCATTATGCATTTATGACTATACAATCATTTACAATCATTTTACATGCCGTTCGTTCGAAATTCTGCCCAACTCTCGTAATTTATTTAATATAGGTAATAATTATATAATGTATCTTGATTTGCATACGGTAGAGTTGTGATTAAAAGAAAATTTTAATTAATATTTATAGTGGCTTTCTACGGGTAATGGCAAATTTTACGGCAGAAGTAAAAAAAGTCCAACGATTAATAATAAATTTGCAACGAAATGCTACTGAAATAATTTAATGTTTGACACTCAAACTTTTAAGAGCATTGTTATTACCGTGCATTAATCAAGCAACACAATAAAAACATTGCGAAAATCATTTTTTAAAGCAAAAATACGATAAATTATAAATACGAATATCTCATTACAAAGTAACTGATAGAAATAAAATGTAAAAATTATGTAAAATCTCCATATTCTACCAATAATACAGCACTCGTATATCGTTGATAAGCCAATTCATAAAAATTTATATTAAATTCATTTATACAAGTTATAATATAAATTGTTATATATACATATAAATCATTCAAATTATTTAACTAATCCAAGTTGATATTCATATATGTATTTGCGCACGAGCTATTTAAGCAGAAAAGACGAAGTTCTTTATACAAAATGTAGATATTTTATATTATCAAAGTAAATGCAGAAATTTTACATAATCGAATACAAACAAATACAAACGAAAAAGTTATTATATATAAATGTATATTATCATTTTTAAACTTGAATTTTGGAAATTTTGATTTTTCTAACATTACATTCAACAATACTACTGTTAAATACAGCAAGAATTGATTCTGATAAATATAGAATGTACGTGTACTCAAACTTCGTTAACTATTTTCCTCCCTATACTCCCGTACTTTCTATATTTACGATTTCCAAAAATATAAATGAACGTTTAATTTATATTTCCAACGATGAATAAAAATGAATTTTTCTTCTTCTATAATAAATAGATTAAATGGTAAATACACTAACTGAGTAAAAGTACAATTAAACAAAAATGAATTTCTCGAAATTCTTGATAATGCATGTATTTGGATTGAAATAGTACATATTTTATAGTCGAAAGTTTTTCTTGTCGATATTTTAAAACGGGAGGCTAATTTTAATTATTATATTTATTACTGGCTCTTAATTATTTTATTAAATTGTTTTTTTTTTTTTTTTTTTTTTTTTTTTTTTAAGAAAATGCTTATGATATCCTTCTGAATGCAAATCCCGAGGAAAAAGTGAAATCACAATTTAACAATTTAACATATTATGCATTTTACAATGGCAGATAAATGTGTGGAAGCTTGAATGAAGCTTGATTGTAATTTATTAAATAAAGATAATGTTTGTTAACGTATTACTTTGATAATTAAAATAGACTTTATTTAAAAGGACAATTAATTGAGAAAACAATTCTTATATGAGAAATAACCTTTGAATGACCTCATGAAGATCTATCATAACAACTCCCTGAGAAATATAACAAATTAAGAGATATACAATAAAATCTGCAGAGATCATATTCATGAAAAACCCCTGTTTCCTTATTATGTCTCGTACAATCATCTAAAAAAAAAAATTAGCAGAATTTCTGCATAGCCCAGCGCCCCCCCCCCAGATCCCCTCTCGCCGCAGTCTCTCTCACTCTCTCTCTCTCTCACTCACTCACTCTCTCTCTCTCTCTCTCTCTCTCTCTCTCTCTCTCTCTCTCTCTCTCTCTCGTTCACTCTTAGACGGAGAGAATATTGATTCTAGTGGATGAACTCAGGCTCCAGAGTGAGATGGAAGGCAAGCAATTTCCAGAGCATGCGCCCGAGTTACCCGAGTGACATATCGTGCGAGTCCAGTCTCGCGGGCAGTTCCGCCCATTAGAACTGCAGGCGCACACGCCGTGCCGTCGGCCGTATCCTCGTTAGCCTCCGCGTAGACGCCGCCTCCGTCGTCACCGAGCTGCTGGAAAAGCGAATGAACGTCCTTTCGGAGGCCTGACGTCAGCAGCCGCCCAAATAAAGCCGAGAGGATATAAGGGAGCGAGCGAAAATGGAGAAAAGAAGCGGTGGGCGAGGCTCCCTCGCGCTGCTTAGCTTGGCCCCAGGGCTTAACGTCCATGGCCAAGGCCAAGAGTCCTAATTAAAGGTGATAATCGAAGCGAATGGATAAGATAAGGACGGCGAGGTGGGCAACCGCCGGCCGCCGCTGACCGAGGCAAGCCAAGCCACATCGAGAAAGTGGACGATGGTCCTGACGATCAGGTTGCAGCCTCCCAGCACTTCGGGGCAACGTCCGCCAAGTTGAGTTGGCAATCAAAAAGTCTGGCAAGGCAAAGACCTTCCGGACAATCAGTCGCCGCCGCTCCTTTTGCTCTCATTGCTCCTTTCGATCATTAATTATCACAAGGGGGAAGAACCGCCATCGTTATCGGTAATTAGATTAATTATAATATTTAGAAAGAAACTTATTATTTCACCCGAAGAAAGAAGCTTACTTTACATTTGAATTTTAAGTAGTCGTGCAGGTTTCGTTCGAGTTTTCGAGTTCTACGATGTGGATTCGTAGGCACAATGGTATTTTTACGTTTAGCTTGCACTTTATTGGGAGACACGATGACAATTGACAGCTCGTTAAAGCAATGCTATTACCATTAACGTATGAATTATTTTACATGTGGCTGAATGATGAACTAATATTACGTTTAAAAGATGAAAAATTTCCGCTACGAGCCAAGGAATATACATTTTTTTTTTCTTTTCTAATCAATATCCTTAGACCCTTACGTGCCAACTTCATTCTACTTATTTAATCGTTATTTATCTCGTACATTGTCGACTCGTTCAATCCATTCGTAAGTTGGTGCACGCTTTTGGAAATTCAAGCATTCGGCGAGCTCCGTAATATTGCCAAACGCACTTTTAAGATCCGGTGTCTCAAAATAAAGCATCCAATAAAAAAAAGAAGAAGGAAAAAAAGAAAAGAGAACCCAATACAATTAATGCATAAGTAAAATGGAATAAGTCGGTGGTGGAAAGGCTTTCCTTCTAAGTATTCTACTTTCGCGCCCGCATAAACGCGTAGAAATATTTTTAAGAACCGTCTCCTCGTGTCGTAAGCGAAAAAGAGGGAAGAGAGGAGAATAGCCGAGATGTCCGACAGCGAGGACACGGAGGGCTCCTGCGCCGATTGGAACATAACGAAGGAATGGCTCGAGAGTATGCTCCAGGAGCACCATGGCAAGGACTCCGAGCCCGCGGTGAGCGACTTCACGGTGCGGCCAGGATGCAATGCCGGCGAGAGCGTCCTCAGTGACATTCTCGCGGTCAACGTGGAGTACCGGCCAATGCCGGAGCAGCCGGACACCAATCTCAGCCTCATCGTCAAACGTTTGCCCCAGGATCCCTATAGCCGGTTCTTCGTCACCGAAGCCCAATTTGACTTAAGGGAGATCAGGTTTTACACGCAGGTACACTATTCCTCCCGTTCTAACCCCCCCCCCCCCCCCCCCCCCCCCCCCCCCCCCCCCCCCCACACCCCCCCCCCCCCCCCCCCCCCCCCCCCCCCCCCCCCCCCCCCCGTCTCTCTCTCTCTCTCTACTCTCTACTCTCTCCCCGCTGTCCCCAATGCTCTCGTTATTCTATGACAGGCTTGTTCCGGATAAAGTAATTTTTATTTTTACTTTAATTGTACATTTATCGAATGAACAGCCGTTGCTTTAATAGAATGAAATTTTAATTGTAAAATGAATCCGTAGATTATTAGCACGAAGGATGATTTTTATTCTGTGTTCGAAAAATCAAACACTAAAACACATAAAATTAATTCAATGTTATTATTGATTAGAAATTGAGCGTCTATATAATTGTAATAATACATTGAATTATTAATTAATCAAAAATACAAAATGAATATTTATTAAATGAAAATTAACAACTCCATCTAACCAATCAACTTATTAATATATAATTTATGAAATTCAATGTGCAATAATAAGAATTAAAATAATTAGATGTCGGAACAATAATCTCAATAATAGATAATAAATAATAAACAAATATCAGAATAAATAGATAAACACGCGTTGAGGATAGAAGATTGAAAATTTGGTATTGCGAGTATTAAATTCCAAAATATTCTCTATATACAGAGTTTTGAACTTTACGTAAGCCTCCCCCCCCCCCCAAAAAAAAAAAAA
>NW_011948422.1:3110097-3115507 GCF_000503995.2 Ceratosolen solmsi marchali
CCCCCCCCCCCCAAAAAAAAGAAAGAAAGAAAATAAATAAAATAAAATAATAAAGGAGAAAATTCTAACAAAAATGCCAGTCGGAATAAAGTTTACCTGTAAAGTCGGACGTGCCAATCCGTGAACGCCCGACTAACGTCTGCCATATTCTTAAATATTAAATTCTAAAAATTCTTATTCACGCATTGCAGGTCGTGCCTGATCTGGAAGTATTCCAAAAGCAAAATCGTGGCGAGTCGTCGACAATAATTGAATTGCCAATACCCCGCTGTATCCATGCACACTACAGTCCAGCGAGCGGCACCGAGGACAGCCCAGTGCCACCCGAGTCCTTCCTCGTCCTCGAGAATCTTGGGCCCAAAGGTTTCAAGGGTGCCGAGTTCTCGCGGGGTCTCACCCTCAAGCAGGCCGAGGCGGCACTTAACGCCGTCGCTAAAATTCACGCGCTCTCGCTCACTCTCAAAGTCAAGGAGGGCAAACCCCTGTCAGAGAGATATCCCTTTCTCTTTCAGACAGCGAGAGCCACCGACTCATATCAGCAGCTAGGTAACACCGACCACTAATGTTGTCTCACGCGCGACGCCCAATAACAATCGTAGCCGAGCAATTTTTAATAAAAAATACCAGCATTATCTAACGAAGCATTTCAAAACGTGTTATTAACGCAAAAGCGCACCCATTCTTTTCTTTTTGTGTTTTTTGTATTGTTTTGTTTTGTTTTCTGTTTTGTTTTCTGTTTTGTTTTCTGTTTTGTTTTACAATTGATCGAAGATGCATGCGCTCAACATTCGGATTAGAGTCGATTAATTAGTCTTTGATAAATCAATTTGAAAATGAACACGGGGTAAAGTCTGTGAAGCCCGTCATGCAAAGTTGGTCGTTGGCTTAAATCGTTCTCGATCCACTACCTATGTATATCAGACTCTTCACGCTTCTCTTCCGTTGAACAGTCGAGCGGGGCCTTCCTCAGCTGGCTCACTTCCTGGAAGGACGTCCGGGACTCGAGGCCGTGCTCGAGGCACTCCTGGCTCTACGGCCACGTACCAAGGAAGTAATAGCGAATCTCCTGGCACCGGAGGATCCGCTCGCCCTCATCACGCACACGGACTTCTGGTGCAATAACCTGTTGTTTCGCAAGGGCGATAGCGATGAGTGCGAGTGCGCCGTCCTCGACTGGCAAATGGTCACGTACAGTCGCCCGACAAACGATGTCGCTCTTCTCCTAGTCAGTAGCTTGCCGACCGAGCTTAGGCGCGAGCACACACCCGCGCTCCTCGATAACTATTGGGCCACCCTCACTAGCACCTGCACCGTCCTCGGGCTCGACATTGGCAACGAGCTCAACTACACTAGGTCCGACCTCGATCGGGACTACCGGCGTTCGCAGCTGCTGGCGCTGCTGCTTTGCATAGGATCCGTCGACGTCGCCTTGGGTGATCCCATGACCGAGCAACGACTCATCGACGTACTCGAGGATCTCCACAATGAGGGAGTGCTGGCCGTCAAAGACGTCGCCGAGGATCAGTCACAGGAAGTGTGAAGCCCCAGAGTGGCTTTTCATTAAAAATCGTCGTTACATCCATCCTCGGCGTGCTCTCTCACCCTCGACTCTCCAAAAATACGCCAACGTCGCAACGCTCTTTCGCTACAAGCGTGTTAATGTATGCGTAACGCCTAGATGAGCTTAAGAGAGAATTGCTTGACGATGCGCACTGTGACCGCTTTTCAAGGCTCCTTGTCTTGATAAAATTCCTCCGCAACTCGTAGATCTCCGTCATTGGATATAACATAACGTTCGACTAATCGCACGAACAGAATTGACAAAACACACTTTTTATTGCTCACTGCTGAGATGATATTACATTCGCGGCATTTATGTACAGTTTTTATATTCAATTTTATTTTTATATTCAATAATTGTACGTTATCTTTTAGCTAAAAAATAAAACAATTACCTTGCTTTTGCATTATTGGAAAATTAAAAATATTAATGTGCCATTAAAATATTAATTTTAATTGTGATATCTAATATTAATAATTAATATGCTTCGTGATTTGTGGCGTTTCAAAGTCTTCGATTGAAATTGAAAAATTTTTATACCATCTTGTATAGCCAGTAGCTTATCAACAAGGCTTCCTTTATATTTTAACTTGTAGCATTATTGATGATAATGATGAAGCCGCCAATCAATTGGTACTTACAATAATAATCGATTATAAGTTTGTACGGCTTCGTTCTCACTCAGTCTCAATCGCGTAAATGAATTATGAAATTTAGTGGCCACTATTAGGATATTCACCAACTAAACTATACTCGTTAATGGTGCGTCGGAATTCCCATCACATAATATTCCCATTCACAATTTACTAGCATAATAATAATAACAATAACAATAACAATAACAATAATAATAACAACAACAACAACAACAAAAACAACAACAACAACAACAACAACAACAACAACAACAACAACAATAATAATAATAATAATAATAATAATAATAATAATAATAATAACAACATTTTTAATCATCATCGCCTGTAAAGATTATGATGTGAAATTAAATTATCCGTAAATTAGTGAAAATAACAAGGATATTCGTCAAGCAGTACTTACATATATACAATAATCGCACAAAATTACATACATTTAAAAGCAACGTATATGCTATGTTTTATTGAAGTATTTAGAATGTGCGCATTGGGAACACAACTAATAGTAAAACAACTAACAATAAAACAACTAGAAGTTGGACAAGGCATATTATTTACAAAATTTAAATCTCATCTGCATAATTGTTGACTAAATTCTCCGTCTCTCGAGCAAAAGAGAGAAAGAAGGAGAGATTCGTATCATAAAAGTGTAGAAAAATTATTCACCCGAACTTAGGCGATTAACATTAACATTAGTCAGCGTAGACTCATATCGACCTTCCATAAATTATAACAATAAATAAACTAATGTATTAAGTAAATATGTTAAAAAAAAAAAGAAGAAAAAAAAGAGTATAGTAACTTTTTATTCATAAAAAATGATATTCTATGAAAATTACTTTTCATTATGTGTCAATGAAAAATTTCATATCCATCAATTCTTCTAAATCAATTATTCTTTATTTATATTATTTTTATGTTATAATATACCGCATTGTAATGTTTAAAAACACCTCGAAACAATTAAATATTACTTATCGGTATTTACTCGTGCATAAGCAATCAATCAAGCGCTTATGCACATAAATAACAAATTTTTTTAAATTAATAATATTTCAATTGTCAAAGCATTAAACAAGAAAATGTTGAAATAGAAAGTATCGATTGTGACGTTCAAAAAAAAAAAAAAAAAAAAAAAAAAAACTCATTTGCTGGAAAGAAACGCATTGTGCTTATACCATCGCACCATAAATTTTATGAAATCCTTTTAACTTCTTATCATTGTTTACCATTTCGTTTGATAAATTCATTGCTTTTTATGCGATATATCACTTTAATATTTATACAAGCAAATAGATTTGCGTGCGCGCCTGTAATCATGTAAAATCACGTATGTACTGGCACACCGTTTACAAAATTCAATTACCCAATAAATTAGAATTAGAAATTGTTGCATCGATAACATCATTTATTATTATGGGATATTTGCATTATTCAAGCATGTTATGAAATAACAAATGACACATCTTTATTCAATATTTTCAAAAACTCCATCAAACTATCTCCTTGTAAAAAGGAATAATCTTAACTAAAACAACATCCACCGTTTAACATAATAACTAAATTACAATCGCAATTAACATGAAATATTTCTAATTACACTGTTGAAAAAACTAATGACCTTATCGATCGACGACAATATTTACGTCACGATGACACATTTAATTACAACATTAATACAAAAATGCTTTCAATCAAATCTATCTGATTCATTATTTCATACATTGAAAAATTGGGAAACGAATTTGATCTAATATATTAAATTAATTTTTTAAATAGCATATATTCACTATTCAGTATATAAAATAAACCTAAAATTAAAATTAGGGAAATATAGCTATTGCGTTAATATTAATAAATACGATGAAATACTGTTTCAATTAGAAGAATCTTTGTATTATAAATAATTGTAATAAATAATATTTCGACAGTGTAGATAGAATCATTTACAAAATAAACGGAGGTAACTCATAACTGTGGAGAGCATACAATAAAATTAGTTGCAAAATAAAAAGGCTTAACATGCTTGCTTATCAAAATCCTAAATAAGTAAAAAGATATCAGATAATTGCATCTACTTTAATTTTTTTAAATTATTAATCAAGAAAAATGATAAACTTTACTATATACTTATTGAATTGAATAATAGATGCTATTTAAGTGATACCTAATGCATATATATTGGAAAATGAACAGTTTTTAGCAAACTCGCTGAAAGTCATGATTGATCTAGCACTTGACAAATTAAAAGCATTGAAAATTTTATTAACCAAAGGCAAAAAATTATTTATCGTTTTAAAAGAAAAAGCAGCAGCATACGCTAAAAACGTTATATTATAATAATTCGTGTATATAAGACAGATGTATAATAAATCACTTTTTAATTAGGCTATACGGATTTAATTTCACTGATAACTGAAAACAAATCAATGTGCACGATTTTAAACTTCTTTAAATACGAACAACATTAGCATTAAAATAATACATCAAGAAGTTCATTATTAAATAGTGAGGATTACATACATCGATATAAATGTACAAAAGTATTGCTTTTAATGATGGATTTGAAGGAATAAAGAGATTTTGAAATAAAATCATCTATCTTCATCTAAAAATCAATAGTTCTATACAAGGGTATATTTTCTCTCTAAAAAAAATTAAGAATATTTCATTCGATTATAAAAAAGAAAATATTACATTCCAGTATTCTGACTGGATAAAAGGTAAGAAAATATACGCGATATCATAATTTATAAGGAAAATAATATACAATTGAATTTCTACTATACGTCAAATTAGCAACTACAAAATTATTTATTTAAATGCATTGTTCGTTTAAGGTAATTTTTCTATATACTAAATAATTCTAAGGTAATTTTTTTATCAAGACTAGATCTCTATTGGCATATGAAATATACATTTGATTATACATAAATATATAAACACGTATGTATAACTCTTAAATTTTCGACAAAAACAATCAATTGAGCATTCAATATTTTTAATTGTGAATTTAATAAAAGTAAAAAAAACACCAGCAATTTTTGTAATATATAACAAGTATTAAATTTACAGTTACGACAGTGGAATTTATTCGTAAGAGAATATACTTTGCTTACCGAGGCAATAACTCCACCAGCGACAAATGCGTTTCTCTTATGCTTATTGGCTTTTCGATATCTCGTGTACAATT
>NW_011948422.1:3115517-3133988 GCF_000503995.2 Ceratosolen solmsi marchali
GCCTGTAGATTAGCATAAGTTATATATTTAAAATTCTGCGAAATTTTTTTTTACATACAGGCGTTTCTCGTTAACTCGTCGTACCTATAATCATTGCTGGTATGGCAATACCGGCTACAAGACCGATACCAACTGGTGCACCTACAAGCGTGCCAAGTTGCCAGAGAATTTTTTTCTTTCGAGACCATGGCTTTTTACCCCAAAATGTACAACCGGACGGACTAAAGAGAAACAATCAAATTGCACATAAGCTGTAATAATATTTATCACAATGGAAATCAAATATAACATTATATAATAAATTATTACAACCATTTCATAAAATCAATAGATTCGAAAGTTATTCAAAAACACTTCTCAAAAATTTGTTTATTTCAAATTAAATAAAAAATGTTGTTCTTTACCTTAGATAATGAAGATCGCTAATTTCTTTCATACAAAGCCAACAGAATTCTGCAGCACACATAGCACAGGTCATATGATTGCAACTTCCATCGTCCAATTTAAAAATAAGAACTTGACAGCGTGGACACGGTTTAATATCATCTCCTAATGAAATATGCAGTATTAATATGATTTATATGAGTTTCTATTACCTTACACCTATAATCTATAAATTTCATATTTTCAAAGTAATTATTTTGTGGTTACGTATACGTAACTTTCGTTTGTGTTAAATTAATTCTATAAGTACAAGATTTAAAAGAGAAACAAAGTAATATCTAAATTCATAAAGTTGGGAATTATAAAATAAAATTACGTACTGTGCTGCGAGTCACTTTGACTAAAACTAAGAGACGAACTGCGTTCGTAGTATTGCGAACGTTGAGCTCTAGCAGCATCACACGTTTGATTAGGATGCCATCGAGCTTTACAGTGATAACAAAAATAAGAATCACAACCTGGTCTTCCACACCGTAATTTTGGACACGAGGCACATCCCGCAGCAATAACAGCGAAACTACAATCTGGTGCTGGACACCATCTTGCATCTGGTTCTACTGCAAGGACTCGCCTCACCATAAAATCTTCATACTTTTCAAGTTGAACCGGGTTATTTAAAATCATTCGAATATCTGTAATATGACGATAATTCGATCAAATACTATTCTTTTATAACGGAGAAGTCAGCATTCGATAGTGATTATTGTTAAATATTAATTATTTTACTCACCATTTGGATGCAAAGGTTCAGAACATTCTGGACAAGCTATATTAACTCTAGACTCGGATATTTCAACTTTGAGATATTGTTGAAAACAATCGTAGCAACTTCTATGATGGCACGATTGTATTATAGGAAACAATTCTACTGGAAGTTCAGCTAAACACAAGGGGCACTCTATCAACCCATTTTCATTACTCTAAAATAAAAACAACGTATTTACGAATAACATATCACGAGTTTAATGACTTTTAATATTACTCGTTACACAGTAATTACAATACCAGTACACAATTTCAATTTTAATATTAAATGAACGATAAGTGTCACTGATAAGCCTTACCTTTCCTACAGTTGATAAAACAGACCCTTTACTGGAAGCTCTTTGTAAATCCACATTATTATATTGTAAATAGCTGGGGCCATTACTAACCTTGGCTTCACCTTTTTCAATATCTGACAATTTATTCAATGTATCCTTAGCTAAAACAGACGATTATAAAAACTGATTACTTATTGAGTCTTTTATTTTCCCCGATATTGAAAATATCATCGGGTAACGTTATTAAATAATAAAATTCAACACTTACATTTTGTATTACTAATGCCAGAAGCGGATGGCCTAGAAATACGCCGACCGATTAATGGACTTGTGTATAACAGTCTTCTTAGAGAGAAGCGTGGAATCAGTCTTCGAGGTCTGGAAGTTATGCCGCTGCTGCAACCTCCTGATCCAGCCTCAACGTCTTTAAGCATTCTTTGATACTAATCGATTCACCAATCTGTCATACTTGCCTCATAAGGCCAAGTACATCAGAAACAATTATAAAATGGTGTAACTATAAAAAGAAACAAGAAAAAAGAAGGTTATACAAAAACTAAATGATAAATTTCAACTTTTCTGCACTAACGAAAAAGATAAAACAACAACGATTAAAACGACAATAAAAAATATGATAATTATTATTAATATATATAGTGATCAATTTTATATTTGTAGGTGGACATAATTCGGTATTAGCTAGCCACTTTACATTTATTTCATTAAAACATTAGATAAATACAATTAGTTATTAAAATTAGTTTATTAATAAAGAATATTGCTGAAATATGTTTCAAAAAATTATAAAGCGTATCCATAATATAAAGAAATTTTCTCAGAAGATTTTATAAATTAAAATTCATTTTACCAATATAATAATGTTTAATAATAGATTGCTAATTAATCTTTATAAAAAATAAATATAAAATTATAGAAATAAATATTTAAAAAAGTACTTTCCTTTAACTAAAACAAGAGCAAAACTTAATTGAACGGTGATGTTCAATTGGAATGGTATTTATTTAAATTCAAACATCTTTCAAATATTTCTTATAAATTTACAAATAATTCAAATTTGTTACATCAATAAAATGTATTTAATTACATTTAAATTAAAATAATTATACTGAGAAATTCTTGATACACAATAATGTACATATACGTTAAGTACAAGACTATTTTTTTTTTTTAATTTTTACTGCATCGTTATAAAGTGCAAATTTTGTTTACCCCATACTTAAAGGACAATATTTATCATTTATAAAAAATTAATGATCACCTTAAGCTGTACTGCAATGCACAAGGAACAAGCTGGGTTTAATTTCCCGAAAAATAATCCTGTCCAAATAAAAATTTCGTCACCCATTAAAATACTTTTACGTCATTGTTTTCCAAATATTTTTCCAGTTTTCTAAACCGTCGAAAACACGCGAATAATAATAAAAAATTGTCGGACCACAGATCAAATAAAATAGAATAAACTTCACTCGTCCAAGACTCACCGAATGCACTTTACTTAATTTTTCTTTAACACAGAAATAGCAGCAGCAACAACAGCAGCGGTAACAGTATCAACACAATCAGTCAACAACTGAGAGCTCAAAAAACGTAAAGGACCCAGAAGGACAGACAAAAGCAAATGTTCCCGGAGATATTATATTCATGTGTGTCGGACAATACATAAATATATAATGTACTTCACTAATTTTTCGAGTGTTACAAGATATGTCACGACAATATATGAAGGCACAGTAAGAATAATAGCAGCAATAGCAGAAACGTACCTTCCTTCTCGCCGTCGTTATTGTCGTCTTTGTCGTCTTTGTCGTCGTCGTCGTCGTCGTCGTCGTTGCCGTCGTCGTCGTCGTCGTCGTCGTTACCGTCGTTGCCGTTACCGTTGCCGTTGTCGTTGTCGTTGTCGTTGTCGTGGTTGTCGAGTTGTCGCACACGTCGTTATCTATTTTCTCTCTCTCTCTCTCTCTCTCTCTCTCTCTCTCTCTCTCTATCTCTCTCTCTCACACCTCTTTTCTTTCTGTTACACTCCCTATCTCTCTCTCGATCTCTATTTCCCGTCTTGTTCACTCAATCTCCCTTTCTCTTTATTTCCTATCTATCTATCAAACTATCTATGCATATATATATATATATTTATATGTTGCGCGCCCGTGTATGCATGCATGCATGCATGCATGTGTGTGTGTGCGTGCGTGCGTGCGTGCGTGCGTGCGCGTGTGCGTGCGTGCGTGGATATGCATATACTCTTCTAACCATTTATTCATAAATGTATATATATATATATATATATATATATATATACGCATATATGTGTGTGCATGCATATGCACGCGTGTCTGTGTTGTGTGCCTGACTCTGCTCTCCTTCCCGAACAATTCATCTAAACGCCATGTCGATGCAGCAATAGGCGAACTTAGTTTCATAGGCCAAAAACGTATGATACGTACATCTTATATATACGTACATGCGTAACATCTACGTGACAATATTGAATACTGATGTTCCACTCTTGACGTTCGTCGGAAACCCAACCCAAAATACACACACATATCTATGCTTATCCACGTTACGGTTAGACAATGAAAATTATGTTGGCAGCAACGAACAATGACCATGAAAAATGTTGCAGATCAACTGCTGCCGTGACTAGAAATGATTGTATAAATCAAAAGGCCTGAGTCAGACTCGATTAAACGCCTCTAGCGGAAAAATACTGAAATCATTTGCATATGTTGAAATCGCGTTGAGCCGTGCAATGGACAATGATAAAAGAATATATATATATATATATATATATATATATGCATTAACATGTGTACATGCATATGTATATGCAGGCACATATACAATAATAAACTGATGCGAATAATATGATACGACATGATTCTAATATTTCCGAGTGTCAAGAGCTAAAAGTTTCTGATTTACAATTTTTTTGCTAACACAGCTCATAGTTTACAATAGATATTGAATCATTACTCGTACAATTATACTTCGTATAGAGTAAAATGTAATCGAAATTATGTGTCGTGCAATTATATTGAAAGCATGTGTATTAAATTATATTATCTTAAAACGATCGCAAGACATTTTATTATTAATTTTGACCGGATTTTGTAATACGTTTCCTAGAATAATTTCGTCTATTTCATATGAAATATTAATAAAGTATGAAAAAAAATAACTTATCTTAGTACATCAAAATATAAACTCTGGCAATTGTAAAATACAGTAATAAATGATTTTGGCTACTCGGTTTTATCAAAATTTGCATTAATTATAAAATACAGTTGATGTATCTCTATTATTATCTTTATCAATATTCTTTTATCGATAGTTTGGAACATTAAAAGCAGTTTATTTTTACAATATTGAACGACTAATTATTATATCTAAGATATGTATCTATATATATATATATATATATATATATATATATATATATATATATATATATTACCATTTATTACAAAAGGAAAGAAAAATTATAATAATACAAATAAACTTATATGATTAAATCTTTAATAATTATAAATGTAAATTAAATATCAAATATTATTAAATGTATTATTAATATTATGCTATTAAAATTAAATTGTATTAATTATATAAAAACTTAAAAACTGAAACACAATTTCATATGATTTGAAAAAACAAAAAAAAAAAAAAACAAATTATTTTTATTAAAAATTGTTAATATTAAGTGAATAATCGAAGGTAGAACGCCAAAATACTGACAGATGCCCATGGATCTAGGAATAAAGAAAATTAATTATTACTAAATTACGAGATAAATAAACGACAAACGCCGTGCAGCATGTTATTTTATCAATTGTAGCGTTACAACAAATTTTGAAAGTAGATACAATTTTTTTCATTTTCAATTCCTTATTTTTAAAACAATATCGTTGCGAACGTTTAGTTTTTTCATTACATTAACATTTATTAATTTTCATTTGTCCTCTTTAATATTAACTTGTCAAATATTAATATTACTCAATGCTGATACAAAAATACTATTGGATTCTATTAAAATAAGTATTGGAATAGCAATATTGATAATTGATAAACAAATTGAAAATCACAGTATTGGAATGCACATTAGAACGTAATTTTACGTATCGATAATATAAACATTATATTACAAATGAAAATAATTATTTATATTCCTACATAGAATTATTATTAAATTATCGATATTATTAATAAGAGAAAATCTCATCATATAATGTATCACTGTATATTCCATTATTATTATGGTAAATAATATTCTATTTATGACAATTTATTTAAATACAAAATTAGTGATCCTATTCATGTTCGTCTTAATGATCAAATAATTTTTTGGAAATTATTAAATACTGAGAGTAGATAAAGATACAATGAATACTGACAAAAAAAAAGAGATTACTCAAGAGCAATGGAGCAATTATTGGAGCGTCATGCGTAAAATCAATTGCATAGAACATCTGTTCGAGACACGTTTCACCAAGATCTTATTTACAATCAGCTAATATTGAATGATGTACATTGTACTTAAATCATCTATTACTAATTGAAAAATAAATTAAGAATTACAGTGAATACATAGTGTGATATAATTATTCTCTCGATGCCTATCAGTTTTATTACTATTGCAAAGAGATAACCTACAGTACTAATACTACTGATAATACTACACTACTACTAATAATACTACACTACTAACTAATGGGGCGATCAATATTTATTTTGTGATTGAATAAATTGAGAAATAATTTATATTCACAAATTTTTAACAAATATTAACAGACTTTTTTTATGAAAACAATTTTCACTAATTTTTTTCATTTATCTGAATTAAAATTATTTCTTTCACTTATCTGAAATTATGTATACGTTCGTAAATAGTTGCATCAAATCAATTTGTAGCTTTTATTTAAGAATCTACTACTAGAGAATTTATACACGAGATATATAAAAATATTCCTGATAGAATAGTAATTCGGGAAAGGAGGTCAAGGAAAAGTAAGATAGCTCGGGATAACTAAACTTTCTTTTATGTCAAAACGAGTTAATTTTTGAAATGGTATTGAATAAATTTAAAAATACAATGTGTGGCAATTAATTCACAATGAAATTCAAATTCAAATTCAAATGAAATCAATAAGGCTTTAACTGCTTCGTACGTAATCTTATAAATGCTTATTAAACCATGAAAATAAAAATAAATGTATAATATAATTATTTTTAAAACTCCAATTAACTAATATATTCCATGCAAAGGTAAATCTTGAATATAAAATCAATTCTTAAACGCTTTAATATGTAAATTAGGAAACAAACGAATTTTTAGACTAAAAACAAAAATTTGCATGTCACTAATGAAAAGTTTAAATAATTTTTTATGAAAGAATTTTCAGATATTCATGAAACGTTAGAACTATTAAAATCTCTCGGCTAGGTAATTATTTTAATTTACATTTTTAGATAAAATAATTGGGAATATAATGTACAAAAATGAAAGTATTTTCATATCAAACGCGATAATTAAAATTTCATCTATAACTATGTAATCCAATGTCTAAATATATAAATATTAAACTAATGTTGAGGTAATTTATATAACTTATAAGTTAAAATTGTAAGAAAACGTGATAGAACATGTTCTGATTAAAAAATAATGAACAATAAAAATATTAGATATAAATTTGTATATACATTATTTGCTTAATATATTAGTGACGCGCTAAATGTCAAAATACAATGATATGACGGATATAATCATTATAAAACAGCTGTACACAAACAAAACAACAACAAGAAGAAAAATTGAAGAAGTTATGGAAATCAATAGAAAAACGAGGAATTGTACGGTATAAAGGAAAATGTCAAAATGTGTTTAATTGGTTATTTATTATTTTTGCTATACACATGAATATTGTCATTAAAAAATATCGGTTAAAATAAAAATCACCATTTCAAAAAATTCAATATAAAAATTCCAGTAAGAAAACATTAAAATATTTGTTTAAATACATAAATAAGTACACTTAATGAAAATCGCATATTTATGTCTTAATTGATACTTTCACTTCTTTATTGTTTATTCGGGTACTATAATTACTCTAAACATACGTTTGAATAAAACTATATTTGTTAAATAAAGTTAAGACAAAGTATCTTCAAAAAAGTTTCTTACATAAAGTAATTGTAAAGATCATTATTATGTATTATACAATTATATTATATATAATATATTATTTCGTTTAAAATTAAAAGTAAAATGAATCAAAATATTAATATGGGGGAAAAAAAACATTTTTAATATAAAATATATCATTTACAATTGAAGATAATTGGATTAAATTTGAATATCTTTGGACCATATATTTACAAATAAAAAATATTCTCAACAATCCAGTACTTTCATATTATTAAATAGGTAATGTATCTCAAAGTATATAGGTATTGATATAAGTGATGAAAATAGGTTGCATTAGACAAAAAAAAAAAACAGGTATGTAAATTGCAATGTATTTATTGTTTTATTTTCTATTCATAATACTGTATAACATACAAGAAATGCACTTTAGTGAAACCTACAGAAGAAGAGAATCTGAATGTCGAACAGTTATCTCATGTCCTTATCTTTTGTTGCCGAACCGTTATTACTTTCCTGCGGTGTTTAACGTTAATTTTTCTTTAGCTTTATTTAATTAGAAATTACAATTTATAATAAATGAGTTTGTCTCCACTAGTTCCACCTAAATCCTCCCAAAAACTTAAGCTCTTTCAATTTTTTTATTCTTTTATATATATATATATGTTTTTTTTTTGTTTTTTGCTTTCTTTTTTTTTTTAAGAGTACTTCTTATATCGTCTAAAAAGTCTTTCTTGTACAACTTACAACAAAAATAAAAAAAAAAAAAATTTTTTTTTTTTTTTTTTAAATGGTAATAACGATCGATCGCGTTAACGAGCAACTAAAATCTCCGGGCTTGACAAATTTTCTATTATTAAATTGTATCTTTGAACCTAATGTATCCGTTTCAAATTTTCATTCCACGCATTTCTTTCTCTCCCCTATAAAGTTGCGCGAAACTTATTGAACGAAGTAAAGGGACTGTTCACTTCTTCGCGTTCTATTATTATCTTCTTTCTTATCCTCCAATCTTAAGAATGTCATGGTCAAAAAATAAATACCCTTTCGATAAAGCGGAAGTCGCAAGAATTTGTGCACGATGGTTAACAAGTTTAAATATCGATAATCGCATTATCGCGTCATCCAACATAAAATAAAGCACCAAACTTGGAGTAGTTTGGCGAGAACTGGCGGCGTCTTGTCAATGGTTCTTCAAATGGCCAGAATCGCTAAGAGGTACGCGGACAACGCGATCGAAGCAGCTCCAACGAAGGAGTACCACCGAGGTCAGATGCTTAGGATCAAAGGTAAATCTATTTGTTTTCGACCGCCTCGTCAATCAAGCCTTCATACCACACGAGTACCTGAAGCCTCAAACTATTCAAGACGTCACACTCGCTCCACGCAACGATCCTCTTATAACGAGGCTATATTTCCGTCACTTGGTGCCAAGTAAAAGCCCGTGAATACAAATTAGGAATCTTTCCGAGCTGCATGGGTTGCGCATTCATTTCGTTGAATGAACTAGAAAAACTTGTAGCCAACGCAAAAAGTGTTTATGAAAACGTGCTCAAATCGGAATTTACAGTTAGAGTAATCATACTGCAATTTCAGGCAATAACCAACCACAAAGTATCGGACATGTTTCTGATATTATGCAGGTTTCCACTTGAAGGTTCCGAAGCAAAAATGCAGTGTTTTGCGATTGTTTAAACAACACTCATCAAGAAGTAATTCTAGATTGAACCTGGACCTATTTTTATTTTTTTTTTTCAAACTCTTGATGCAATCTCTCTCTCTCTCTCTCTTCCATTCTCGCTGTCTATATCACCCTATCACTCTGACTCACTCTTACCCTCACACACACACACACACACACACACACACACACACACACACACTCTCTCTCTCTCTCTCTCTCTCTCTCTCTCTCTCTCTATCCCCGAGCATTAAGACTGCGGTTTTTAATTTATCTCCTGTCATGGAGTAAAAGGTCATGGCAATTCTTTGTATTGTCTTCGTAGAAGACGTCATTTTGCTATTGTTGATCATCGGTCTTCTTTCCGGGGTCCTGCCACTCAAATCCTATATTTCACTGCAGAATAGACGCAGCGAGTAATAACGTATTTACGATCCAAGCTAATAAATAGCTCACTTGGAGGCGTTATTGACTCCCTCGTACCCTTCAACAGAGCACATGCGGAAATAGAGCTGGTAACATCTACAATTTGTCGAGCCATCATTATCCATTACCCATAAAAACCTATGCAGGTTTACTTTAAATCTCGAAGAGAGGCAGAAGAATTATAGTTGGAATTGCCCATTTTGCTGAGCCATTTGTCGCGCACGATTCCAATAACTTTTGATTACAGTGACATACCTTACGCATAGAAGGCGTTATGCGAATCTTTACGATTTACATTTTCTTCTGATGCTCTTCAACTCTTTTCTCGTCTCTTTCTCTTTAAAGTATAAAAAGTAAACACGCCTTTAGGGGGAGTAATAAGTCATTCTCTTTCCAACTCTTTCTTACAATACTTTCTTAGCACTTTCTCCACCATTTTCCATTATTTTACGTTTATGCTCGCATTTTTTTTCTATTTATTAAACTAGTATCAAATATATAAAAACATATATTATGGGCCCGTCAAGTCTGCTCGATTTACACGATATAATACCTCTTTTCCCTCCCTCTCTCTCTCTCTCTCTCTCTCTCTCCTCCCTCTCTTTCTCTTTCTCTCCTTATTAATTCTTGTTTACATATATTCGTAATATCACGTTTTTAACAACAGTTTGATTGTATTGAGCAAAATAACAGCTGCTCAAGAAAAAATATAACAAAGGCCTCTCTCTCTCTTTAGAAAAAACACCCTAATCTCGACCCCCTACCCCATTTTATCTCATTTTATCAAATATTTTATCATTTCTATTTCTTATATTCCACTATACGACTATTCTCTCGCCCTAAGGAAACGACCATCCATCCTTGTTACAAGTTTACATAAACACTTTGACCAAGACGAAAATAAGAGAATGCACGTTAAAATTAATATTTGATTTTTTAGAAATATAAAGAAAAATACGAAAAAACATTTTAATAATTTAAAATCAACTAGAAATACTATTTGATGTTAAGAAATATTGAATTGGAGAGTAACGCTTAACATTGGGGGAAGCATTGCGAATATTTAATGTATAAGAAAATGAGATAGAGGATCTTCGAATTAAGCGAACAGGTACATTATTATATATTATACGAGGGAAGGAAAAAAATCATATACTTTAAGGTCGCTGCGAGGCTCAAGTGAATATCCATTAGAAGAATATAAATTTTGACTAGAATCTGGCGTGTCGTCCTTCATCTTATACAAAAATGAAAATGGGCGACGTTATATAAAGAATTTTCCGCTGCGCTTATTTCATTTTAAACAAACCTCCATTACTACTTCATAGCGAAGGATACACAAGTTCCTATATGTATTCCGGCGAACGAATATACTTTATGCGTTATGATTTATATTTTACAAGTTAAAAGAAGGAAGGTAGTATGTTGTTATTAGAAATAGAAGAATACAAAGAAAAATATTTCGCGTTTATTAATGCTTCGTACGCTAAAGTCGTTTACAAAATAAACATGGGCGCTTCGTTTCCTCATCGAATCTACGATGAGCTTCTCTGATTCGAAGAATATCAACCTTGGCACGCTAGGGAATAAGACAAAGAAAACAAAGTTGAAACAATAAGATTTTTACGCTCTTGTAACATAACAGTGCTTAGATTTAATATAAAAAGAATTGAAAACACAACATAATAGTGTGTTTTGTTTTTTTTTTTATGCATTACGTGAAATCGTTCCGACTTATTCGCGAGACAAATACAAATGGTAGCTACACGACAATTACAAACCGATCGTGTCGCATTTTACATCTATGTAATCGCTGTAGGAAGAAGTATTGCTCATTTTATCTACTTTCGGTTAATTTGAACCAACAATATTTTTAAACACCGAAACTATAATTTCGAAAAAAGTTGTACTTAATATAAAAAAAAAATTTTTCTTTCATTATATATATTTATTATGAAAAATGAAACTAGCTTTGCCAGTATTTGTTAATTGACTAAAAAATTTTTATCACAACTATAAATATAAAAAAAAAAAAAAAAAAAAAAAAAAAATTTTTTAAAAAAAAAAAAAAAAAAAAAAAAAAAAAAAAAATTATTTAAGTATTGCTAAAACAGAAAAAAATTATAGTTATATATATAGTTATATATATATATATAACGCCAAAATATATTATAATTCACTATCCAAAACATGTATCTAATCTTTTTTGAAGTATTTCTTCAAGTTTACTTTTTACAAAATATCCAGTGTCAGTGCAGGTTTAAAATGTATGAATGTAATAAACATGTATATTTTATATACTTTAAATTAATATCTTTTTTTTTTTTTTTTTTTTTTTTTTTTAGGAGCGTATGTGTGTGGGTGCGCGCGCGCGTGTGTTTTTGTACAGTGTTCGTCATCCGTTCGAGAAAGGTAGGAGTTTTCATAAAACCAACCTCGATATCGTACATAACAATTAATTTAGTCAAAGAAAACACGTATGTTCAATATATATCGATATTTTTTCTTTAATTCATTACTCACTTATCGATTACTTATTATTCTCCATTTAGCAGTACACATATAACGAAAAGCTAGTGTGAAAAAAAAATTAAAATAAAACGAATCCATTCCGATTTTATTAAAAAGACAAAAAAAATTGCTTGTTTTACACGTTCCTGACTTTATTAAATGGCGTATTAACGAATTACCTAAGAGTTTATAAAAACAATTCGTAGAAAAAAATATGCGAACGCATCATTTCTTTCTTCATTTTCAAGTAATAGTCACTTAATCGCGGACGGCTTCAACCAATTTGGTTCCTCAAAAACCTTTTCTTTTATACATATGTATACGATAATGGCCATAGCGTACGAAACCTAAGCATCACTTTTTTCTCTCTTCTTTTAATGCACACGCACGCAAAGGTAAACATGTGTATTCATACTAAAATGTTTTATTTTACACGAGTTGGCGAGATTCAGTCTTCCTATTAAATATTTCTTGTTTTGCTTTATTACGTTACACGATTTAGAATTGATCTTTTTTTAAATCTTTAGTGTTGTTTAGTCTCTTTATCAACTGTCAACGGTGAGACTAAAATATTTTTAATTATAATAATGCTTATTATCCTTTAAATTCGTGCTTTTTTCTTTCTTTCTTTCTTTCTTTACTTTATCATAATAATAAAGCGTTTATTTATTTACGCGATTATCACAGCGGTCAACGTGCTATTTATCCCATTATAACGTCTTTAGTTAATGTTTGCTTGTAACTATAAAATGAAAAAATCAGATTAACAATCAAAAGTTTACGCGATACTTTTAAACCTCCTTCCGCTTATTACTCGGCCGTGGTCTCATCTACATTTCATTATTCTTAATAGACGCATACCGTATTGTTTAAAAAATTTTCAACTATATTTGTCATAATATCATCACTGGCATCTATATACCCACATCTCACACAATATATTCCTCGTACGAACATTATATATGCATTTTCTCAAGTTGTTCATATAATCGGTGTGCATATTTATTTATCGCAATTCTCGTGTAAATTTATGGAAAAAAGTGCAGAAATAAAAGTACTTTATAATATTGTATGCGTCAGTTTCGTCAAAATGCAAAATTTCCGCAATCGAGTATTCTTGCACTTGAGCTACGTATTTTTCAGTACGAAGTAATTACACCATAAATACAAGTACTTCTATTTTGTATATATAGATATATAAATATAAGGAAAAGCAGCACGCCTATCTTTCTCATCAGTTAGCGACACAATTTCTCATTAAGAGTATTGTTTTAAAAAATTCTTGTCTAAAAATGTAGTCTTTTAGATTCATTAATTTTTCATTTTAAAAATTTTTTTTCTTTTCTTTTGTCTTTATGCTTTCGTGTACGTAATGATTAATGTGTAAGCATGAGGTAAATGTGGTCAATTATTATTTAAGTTCATTTCACTTTATGCGTATATACATTATCTTTGCAGAAGAAAAAGAATAGTTCATTTGGAAAGTAATGTATGATTTAAAAATTTTGATTTATTGATTGATACTCTCTTATAAATTTTATTCAATTTCATGCACATTGTAAAAACATTTCGAGACTAAAGTTTTTATAAATTGTCGTGTAAGATTTACTGATCCTACACAAGAATTTTGAAAATGTGAAACATTGCATGTATATTTTAAATAAAAATATGATAATTGGATATTATTAGTAAAATAATGTATAAAACAGCCGTATTTTATACAAAAATTTTAAAAGTGTAGATAAATAAGAATCAAATTTAAAACAAAATTATACAATGATTAAGTTTGATAATATATTTCTTTCCATTACTGATATCTAGGCAAAAATTCAACGTTGAATGCTTAATAATTCAATGTTAAAAAAATTAAAATACAAATTGTGTATAAAAATTATAATAAAGCTCAATCGTGCAAAGTTTTTCAATGAAAAAGAAAACTATTCATCTATTTTCGATTATTTTATAAAGAGCTGCTGAAGTTCTGTAAAGAAGTTTATATCAACGTTTCTTTATCTCTCGTTTCTAGTGTACGAGCAACAATTTTCCACATTCCCTCAATTCTATGAATATATTATTATTTAAAAAAGGAAAGCAAAACGCAAAACGAAACGAGCAAATACACCGACAACGTAAGGGTTGATTCTAGTCGAGAAAAGGGACAAGAGTAATCGTCCCACTGCGAGTTTAAAAAAAATATATATATATATATATATATATATATATATATATATAAGAAAAACTAACGAACCACGTGAACATTATACAATCGCTGGGCTCTTGACGCGCGAATACTTATAATATACACGAGATAGAAGATTTTACAGAGATACACAGCGGAGGACCTTTCGCCACTATGCAGCCTCGTCTCGGATATTTTTCGCTCCGGTGTGTTTTATCACAATTACTTTTTTCTTTTTTTTTTAACGTTTGTGCACACTCGTCGAAAAATATATCGGTTGTTCTAACGATACACATATAAATTGTTACTAAATTATGCCTCGATTAAAGAGAGAGGAACGAGATGGGCGCGAAAGATTTCTCTTCCATCTATTAATTTTATCATAATCCATTTCTTCGGATCAATTTAATCGTGTATTTCATAGAGCGAATTCGATTGGCCTTTTACATTTTGTTACATTTTTTCATTTTTGTTTATCCTTCGCCGCGCACACAGTCAAAGCATATTATAGCTTACGATATATATATATATATATATATATATATATATATATATATATCTCTCTTCGAGAGACAAGTGTGTAACACATGATATGAACGTTATGTGTTCCGTAGCTTCCTTCTATTTGTAAATTCACATATTTCGTTTTATTTATTGTGTGCTGCCGAGAAACACCATTCACAGCTTCTATTTTTGTATTTATTTTTTTCTTCGATGAAACCGACGAGACGCGATATTCTGACCTTACGCTTATAACGAACGCGATGCACGATAGAAATAGTGGGCTACTGATTTCTTCTTCGTTTGTTTATTTTTCTTTAAACTTTTTAATAACGCTACATCATACATATCACAGAACTACGCGGTCACCCGCCCATCGCGATATTTCACACGGCGACACTATTGCGCTATTGGCCTTTTTTTTTCTTCTTCTTCTTCTTCTTCTTCATCTTAAATTGGAGTTAAAAATTTATTTTCATTTTATTTATTTCTGTTATCGATTCTGTGAACCCAAGAGCAGGCACTTCTCTGGCATTAATCTCGATAAGCTGTTAACTTTGAGATCAGTGCTAGGAGAAAAATTTTGATAACACACAGAGATAAATCTTCAATGAGAAATAATGGGGATATCCTTAGATCGGAATTCTTTGTTATTGTAGTAATATAATAAACGCCATTGAGGGAACTTGCTTATGCTGCGTTAACGAAGGTTTAAAATGGTGTGGCCGATGCCTCCTATTAAGTTTCATTTGCTCTTTAACTGGTTTCCCCCCTACTAGGAACTCACGATGCCAACACACAACATGGAACAATTGACAATTATTCCCTATATTCGCAATCCCAAGGAAACATTAACGTTGCCAAAGATGAAAAAATTTGCACACGCACGCGCGCACGCTCATCTTTTCTCTGTTAAAAAGAAAGGCCGCGCACGGAGTTGCCGGAAAAATTCGTGATTTTCGATAAGGGGTGCACGCAAATGTGCGAAAGCCTCCAGTTCGTTTCATTGTTTTCCTCGCTAATCCCATTATTCTGCTATGTCGAGCGTTCGAGAGAAAAAAAAAATATTATTATTTGTATGCATATTTGAAAGCATCGTCAATCGACTCTCTGCGCGAACGCATTTACTCGTGATCTGTGCGTTTCCAGTTTCGCAAAATAGGAGAAAAATTATATCCTCAAGGTCAGACAAAATTAACGTTAAAGGCAATAAGTCACGCATCATCGTATTACATTAATATTACTTATATTGCATTTGTACGCATACACACGTATGTATACGCATATGTATGTATATATATGTATATATACACACACACATACACATACAAATTTATCTCTACAAAATTAAAAAAAAAAAAATAAATAAAAAAAAACAAACAAACAAAAAATTGAACGAGAAAAACTGGAGGCTCACGAAAAAGCACTGAAAAGAGCAGCTACAGATCGTCGTCACTTCGTATTGTAATTTACCTAACATCTTTTAATGGCAAACTCAAAATTTTCGTTTTTATTTAACTTTTAATCGCTCGCTTAAGTTCTCATTCATCTCGTTAAATGTGACTTGCATGTGCGCGACACAACGCAAAGACTAAGCACGAATAGAGTACTCCGCAGCTTTTTAAAAATAAAAAATTACTTGACGTAAAAGTCGTTTAAACAAGGAGGCGTATAACAACATGTATGTAAGGATGAAAGGAAGAATTGAGACGCATTTGCACGATTTATGATTTGCTTACATATCGATATATCGTTGAGTTCGTTATTTACTTTACGCAATTAATCAATAAAGGACTTTCGGACCAGATATAAGAAAGTACGAAAGATACACGGGACGAAGTAATAATATATATTTAAAAAAAGTAATAATAATAATAATAAACAAGCAGGGAAAACATTATCTACACACGAATATTAAAGAAACACAGGTACACTTTGCAGTTCGTTTCCCTTAGAGATTGCATATCCTTTTGCATCACAGATGCACATATTTAATGAAAGCCAAAATCTCGAAATGCCCTAATTCCCTGGTGTTTTTTTTTTTATTTCGTGTCGTGGACATGGACATTACGCAAATATGTTAACCTTTGAACGCTTTCGTGATATTACTCGTCGCAAAAGTAGCGAGTACGTCATCTATTTTATAAGTTTGTGTGATTACCGTAATTATACTATTCGATTTTCATATTCTCATTTATTAAATTATTGTTTTGGGTGTAATAAAAAATTTTATTATTAATTCGTTCAAACATTGTTAAGTACTTTTTTTATTTTTTTTTTAGTTCTTTCTTGTTTTGTTTTTATTTTTGAACATTGGTGATCAATAAATAATCAATACTTTTTATAATAAAATAGTGTTTCATTTCATTTCTTTAAACAACGACCAATTATTCAATACTTTTGTAATTATTAATTATCGATCGCTGCTACTGCGACTAGCAATGGGAAAACCATTCACGCTCCTCCGTGGCTTAAACGAGACTACAGCGTTTTTACACTTTAACGGTATTGTTTCTTCTATTTGATAAAAAAAAAAAAAAAAAAAAAAAAAAAAAAAAAAAAAAAAAAAAATTCAAACGCTTTGTCCATTATTTAGAATCTGTTATATCTCTTTTTCTCCCTCTCTCACTCTCTCTTTCATTCTCATTTTTTAAACCATACTTTTTTAAACGTCATCGTTCGTTGGACTAACAATCGATTACTTGCAATACAAAAATAAGATACTGAGAGCTTCGCTCCAGTGAATGCACAGCCATATGAGACTACGCGACCGATTACTTCCTTCTTCCCTATGTTCTTCCTCGAGCAGCTACTTCTCGTCCATTATTCTTTTTAAACGCCTATCTTTCGCTTTTTGCATGATTAATAAACTTTTTAATTACAAATTACGCCTGTTTGCATCGACCATCGCGCAAGAAAAAATCTACTTCCCGACTAGTCGTCCGTCGATTTATTTACTTCCTTTATTATTTTTATCTTGAGATTGGAACAGCTCTGGAAGATCGAGATATTCCCTCGGCTTTATTATTTAAATTTCTCTGTTGCATAGAAATCTCATATTAAACTTTTAAACTAACTGTTAAAACGCTTTCTGTGTCATTTATATTTGCGTAGCATCTTTTTTCTTTACTTTACTTCTTTTTTTTTTTTTTTTTTTAAAGTTATATTCGTCATTTCTATTTATCACGTAAAGTAGAAGATCGAATTCGGTTCGAATGCATTAAATCATTTTTTCTTTTAAACATTCGCATTTTTAAATATGTAGTAACTTGTTATTACTTTGTTTTCTTGTAGGAAGAAAAGCTGCTTCTCTTCTAAGTCTGCGTGTACGTTATAAATACGGACACTCTTTACACTTTATAGTAGGTAAATAACGCGGGAACCTAACGAATTTCATTTACTTAATAATCGAGCTGTGTTGGCGTTAGTTACTTTCTCCTAAAAACGACTTTTACTTTACCTTTTCTGAGCATTTTAAATAAAAAATGAGCTCTTCGTGTGCTATTCTTTTATATCTCTCGTTTCGTCG
>NW_011948422.1:3133998-3146361 GCF_000503995.2 Ceratosolen solmsi marchali
CGTCGTCGTCTAGTTTCTTCATTGTTATACACTCGACAGATTATAAATAAATTATAAATTATTAATCCTATAACCCACGCCCCCCTTCTATATGTTTCGTGCATTTCAGAAAAGCATACAGGTAGTATACATAGTTTTAATCGCAAGAGGATTACGCTATCAATTACCACAGAGATGACCAAAATTGTGAGCTACACTTTTGTGGTCATGACCAATATTTAATATTAATATTATATAATATATATGCATATCGATATACCATCGCTAATTAGCTAAATCCCTACGTTCAAACTCGACTGGAATGTGCTTTGCGAGAAACGAATCTTTCGTTCGAATCATAAAACGAACGCGTTTTAATTTTTTACCGTTTTGTTTCTGTTCGTTCGATTACGATTTGATTAATTTATCCATATCTGCTTTTAAATTTCGCAGATCTCTACATGTACGTTTATCTTTATCTGCTTGCAGTCAATATAGGATTATTTTCAATCGCGTTAAAGACGATTAATAATTTGAGCACCATTCCAGAAAAGTACGATAGTAAAGAAAAAATATAAAAAATGAAATAAAGAACACGAGAACAAATAATTCAAATATTACGTTAAGAACACAAATTATAATAATAAAGATATCTATCAAGGTCGCAATTTTTTTTTCTTCTTTCAATATTTAATCAATTTAATGAGTTTAATTCTCAAGATTTAAACCGGGGTTCGTTGAATATGAAATTCATTAAAAAAAAAATTTTTTTTTTTTATATTAAAATAAATGTTACACGTTAACTTCCTACACAATATAACGAACCCACCTTCTGTTTCTTTTGTTTTTTTTTCAAATTAAAAAAAATCAAGAAGCTTTCCCTTTATTAAAACATCGCCAATTTAGGCGACGCATCACTGCTGCACGGGAGTTGGTGGATATGGATATCCATAGGGCGGTACGGCCTGGAACTGGCCGTAGCTCATAGCAGACTGATAGGCGCAGGGATTAGCCGTCGCAGGTGGTGGTCGATTCGTCTGAAAGAACTTATTGTTCACAAGATTCTGAATGCTCGAGTCCGCAGTATGAGCGCCTGATGGCATCATAAAGGCTTGAGGTATCGAATACATTCCTTGTTGTTGCTGTTGTTGTTGTTGTTGTTGCTGTTGTTGTTGCTGCTGCTGCTGTTGTTGTTGTTGTTGCTGCTGTTGTTGTTGCTGCTGCTGCCTAGTCTGCTGTCCGCTCGCGTATACGTTCTGTCGATTATTGTAACGATTGCTACCCTGGTAACCATTTCCAGTGTAGTTCTGGTAACGCTGCTGCTGTTGCTGATTGGCACTGTTCTGACCGTAGCCATTCTGAATCGAACCACCACTCGACTGATAAGCGCTGGTAATGTTTTGATAACCATTGGATTGTCTGTGCTGTAGCTGTTGCGATTGCGGCTGTTGTGGCTGCACCTGCTGCTGAGCCTGTACTTGCTGGTGCTGCGAGACCTGGAATCCATTGGGAGATGATGACTGTTGTTGCTGCTGCTGTTGCTGTTGCTGTTGATAGCCATTTTGGTAGCTGTTTTGATAGCTGTTTTGTCGGGCAGTTTGGTAGCAATTCTGCTGGCGCATCATCGGTCGACCGCCTGATATACCTTGTGACGGCTTTTGGCTCTGATGCCCAAAGTGATTCTGCCAGCTATTTTGCGAAGGACTGCTTCGATTGTTTCTTGGACTACCACCAGCCATCTGGCCATCTTTTACTCCGTTACTGTTACCGCGGCTGTGATTCCATCGTTGACGACCTTTACCATATTGATTTCTTTGAGAGTTGGCCATTTCGGCCAGTTGGGGATTGATCGATTGGCCGGCCTCTTCCAATACTGAAATCAGTTCCTTGGCTTGTCGTGCGTTGTTTGGTGTAAAGTACGCATACGCGGTACCCACGCTTTGACATCGGCCAGTCCTGCCTATCCTATGAATGTAATCTTCGCTACTGTTTGGATAATCGAAATTAACAACGTATTTAACGTCTTCGACGTCAAGACCACGAGCAGCGACATCCGTTGCCACCAGAATAGCTGTTTTTCCATTCCTGAACTCTGAAAGTACGTAGTCACGCTCTGGTTGCGACTTGTCACCGTGAATGGCTATTGCATGCCAACCATTTCGTTTGATAGCTTTCGTAATATCATCGACTTTTTTCTTTGTTTCCACGAAGATAATAGTTTTGTTGCCACGCTCGCAACCAATTTCCCTGAGTAAACCAGTTAATTTATTCTCTTTCTCATGCTCCTGGCAGATTTCGATAATTTGACGTATATTATGATTAGCAGCAAGCGTCAATGAGCCAATATTAATTTGAATATAGTCACTGAGAAAATCTTCGGCAAGGGCTTGGACCTCTTTAGGCCAGGTAGCCGACCACATAAGAACTTGCCTATCTGGCCTAATCTGTTCAATAATTTTACGAATCTGAGGTTCAAAGCCCATGTCCAGCATGCGGTCAGCCTCGTCGAGAACGAGGTACGTGCATCGACGTAGATTTGTTGTACCCCGCTCCAGAAAATCAATAAGACGTCCCGGTGTAGCGATACAGATTTCTACTCCGCGTTCCAGATCACGAGCTTGTGGGCCTTTTGGTGACCCACCGAAAATGCAGGTATTACGGATGCACGATGATGAACCAAAGTCTCGAGCAACGCTTTGAATCTGTTGAGCGAGTTCACGGGTTGGCGCAAGGACAAGTACAATAGGACCATCGCCTCGTGATAGACGTGGTTGGTTATTGATATGGACCGTTGCTGGAAGAATGTACTGAAAAAATTATAACATTAAAATTGTATAGCAATCAGAATTATGATATAAATAATATGGTATTCTATAGTAATTATTAAAGCACCTATTTCATAAATTAAAGGTAATTTCTCAATTAAATAGATTACGTGATTATTAGATTTATAATAAATGCAATATAATATTTTATCATAAGCTCTACACTTACAGCTAATGTCTTGCCAGATCCAGTTTGAGCAATGCCAACCATATCTCTACCACTAAGAGCAATTGGCCATCCTTGAGCTTGAATTGCAGTAGGTTCCAAAAATCCCTGCTTTCTGATTTCCTCCATTACATAATCGGGAAAGTTGCTTTCCTCAAACGCCTGTATTGGGAATGGTGTATTGTTGCCCTTGACAGTAATCTCTTTGCCAGAGTAATACTTGCTAACTTCATCAGGTGTACGACTTAGTATATTGACGTGAGGCACGTATAAATTTTTTGTAATAATCGGTAATGTCATCATTTCCCAGTTTGGTTTCTTTAAAAGGTCACCTGGTGATTTCTTCTGATTTTGTTTTTTGTTTACTCCAAACTCAATTTGAGATTGCTGTTGACTATTCCAATAGGTACCACCACCCCCTTTTCGATTGCCGTATTCCCTGTTCCCCCTAGGTCTGAAACTATAACATATAAAATTATAATGAATTATATTAATATTCTCTTATTAATTATTATATTATACTACTGTTATAATTATTCCTGTTTTAAATTTTCTACATATAGTAGAAAATACTATTCCATACAAAGCAGTTGGTATAATAAGTAAAGAAAATTTTATTTCTTGTAAACGCAAGTTTCTTATGACTTTACTTCAGAAACATCTTGATTATAATGGTTTAAGATTTTTAAATATGTCAGATTTTCGTATAAAAACAACCTTGTACCAAAGATAATTTACTTTAAATTTAAAAAAATCAAATAATAATGGATTTATTAATATATAGATATAATATTACAGCATAAATTGAAATTGAGAATAAAATCATCCGTTCGAACAACTTTCGATAAAATATATTTAACTTATTTAAAAATTTTTTAAATTTTTGTACAAATATTCAATATCAACGTGTATTTGTATTATCATTCTAATCATTCATAATAAAATAAAGATACCCAAAATAGATGTATAGGCTATTAAATAACAAAATTATTAAAGCATTTTCTAATTTCTAATTTCTAATAACATTTAGAACAGATAAAATTAAAGCAAATACATAGTACCATATTCTTTAAAAAAAATTATTTAAAGCTGAATGCCTGGCTACAGCATAATGAAGCTTCTATAGAAAGAAATTAATATTTATCATTAAAAATTAAACAAAATACATAATTCATTGTCTATTAAAAATATAGAATTTTTTTTTTTATATTTGCATTAATTAATAAATAAGCCAATCAATAGATAAGGTATATTTTGGATAAAAAAAAAAACTAATATAAGCAGCATTTTTATCGATATAAACATAGCGAAATGCGTTAAGAATTGACCAGAATAATAAATATTGGACAATGTAATACCCAAATACTTATTGTAAAATTGATTATTTGTTGTTTTACGCTATATTTCTTCCACAAGCGTCTACGTTATTTTTTTCTTTTTAATTAACAAGATAAAGGAAATGATAACAACTACGGCTAAATTCTTTCACATATGATGATTATTATCGAACGACGATGAAAGAAAATAGTGCGCGACAGGGAGTAATCGCGAATGAGACCTTAAGCAGTTGAAACAATTGATCGCGAGAATAAAGTTATTGACAATCTCATTTCACAAGGAATAATGGGAATGTGCGTATACAGTAGCTCGGCTTCAACAAAATGGCCGTAGTCATTATATTTCTCGTGCTTTGACGCTCAAACGGTATGTACATGGGAGAATCGAGAGATTGGTGCCAAAAAGGAAGGGAAGAGGCCACATCGTACGCCATATTATCGATTTCGTGTCCATGCGGACACAACGAATGGACAAATAACTCAACACAAACGCAACACTACAATAATACGAAATTCACAAAATTACTCACGAAGTTTGATTGGTGTAACTATTGCTATACATTTCGCACGACTAGACTGTGTGTGTGTGTGTGTTTATGTGTATAGTTCCTCTCGCGCAGAAATTGTCGGCTGAAAGAAACGTTCCACTTTCTCTTGGCCTCCTCAAGGCTCCCACCCTCTCTTTCTCTCTCTCTCTCTCTCACTTTCTTTCTCTTTCTCTCTCGATTTTTCTTTTTCTCGCTTTCACGCTGTCGTATCGTTCTCTCTGTCTGTCTTGTAGAACGGAGTATCTGGTCTGGTCACGATCTTCCGTGCGTCGAGCCCAATCAAACCTGCGAAACAAAGGCGTTAATTTTTCGTCTTGGACCTGTCGGACGCCTCCAGAACAACTTTCCCGACGAGCGACCGTCGCTCGCCTATTCAGGGACGTGCTCTTCGGTAAAAATAGAGGCCGGGATGTTGGCCGAAATTGCGATTCTCTTACCCAGAAACCCGGTGAACAGAGCGCTAATGGCTGACAGGCGCTCGGGAAGACGGAAGCGGGCAGCTGGCAGAGATTTCCGCTCGCGACTCGTCCCGAGCTCTCCCCCCACTCGTTCCGCGCCTTTCGCTTCGCCCGGGGTCGAGCACGTGACCTCGGCCACGTCAACCAATCGCGGAGATCCAGTATTCGGGAACGTCGGCGCGGACTGCGCACGCATGCCCCGAAGCCTCCAAATATTCCGCGAATGCATCCCGAAAATCGATATTGCTAGAGTGCGGGACCGGAGACACCCAGAAGCTCCTGGCGCCCTTTTATTTCCCGTTTGCTTCGCACGGGCCCAGATCCTCAAAAAGGTTCCCGCGACTGATTTTGCGCGCCCATTTGTCTTTCTACGATTCTCCATAATTGTTTATGCCTCTACGAGATATTCGATCTTGGTTCACCTCTAATGCGTTCGACTGCGCCCATTCACGATAAATTCTACCTCCCTTTCCTTTGGCGATTAAATAAATGTTTTGCCGTTCGATGATAGCGAGCAGCGCCATAAAATGCCTAATGCTATAAACTCGATCTTTCTCCCTCTGTTTTGGAAATTTAAAAAAAAAAAAACAAAAAAATAATTATTTCGATCGCAAACTGTCAGCCGACTAGCAGCCTCTTATGTAAAAATTATTTTGGATTTCATATACAACACAATAAGTTACAAATAGTCGACTTCTTTTTAAGAATCGTAAAGCTATCAAAGCTACTCTGACCATTTAAACAAATATTGAACAAAGAATCAATTAGATGTACGGTAAATTTTGCTATATATATTTAATATTTAATATTTAATATTGAATATTGTCTAGATATATTCTTTTCTTCTTTTTTTTTTTCTTACAAATCAAACAGTAATTTTCAAATTAATAATGAATTTATGAAATATTTGCCAATTGCCGAAGCTGATTTTCATATTTATTATTGGTGTTTGTTCATCAAAATCATTTTCTGTCCTCTGGAAGTATTTTTATTTGCAATTATAAAATAAACCTTTTAATGCGTAGCGCAATATACTTATTTATTTACTATATTTCTACTATATTTATTATTTACTTTTGTACATTTAAATGTAAATATATGTGCTTAATGAAATGGGCGTTTAACATAATTACATATAAATTATAATGTAATCTCTATCAAAGAGTAACCGTCAGACATCGAATCTAAGATTACTATTAATTGTCGAGAAAGTAAAAATAACAATGAAGAATATTTTATTGAATTCCTTAAACATTTGTGCAATTCCCATTTCTAATTGGAAGGGTATTAATATATATATATATATATATATATATATATATATATATATATAATATAGCAAAACTTACCATGTCTGATTGATTTTTTGTTCAATCGTAAACAACAAACTTTTAATTCGCTCCATTTCATTGGATAAATTTGATATAAATATTACATCACAAAAGATTTATCAAATGCCCATAATTTAGTAATACTACACTTCGGTACTGAAGGTTCTTAACAAATTATGTTCTAAGCAATTTATCTAAACATATTTAAAAATTATTTTATTCAAATAAGTTGATTAATTTAATAAAGAAGACTTTTCAACTAATCGCACCCAGTTTTATAAAAATAATAACTTATAAACAAATTTTTTAAATTGCTTTATAGATATAAGGTATATTTCTAAAGAATTAAATAAATTTTTAGTTAATTCAATTTATCCATTCGTTGTATACAGTGAAATTAAAATGACTATAAATCATTAGCAAAAAATACATTTATATGTATTTGTTTTAAAATCGAAATAATTTATATCATATGGATATATTTCGTATATATAAAATTCATAGATATATTTCATATAATATAAAATATATATGAAACTAAATAAATAATGCATTAATTGAAATTTTTTAATTAACTATGAATAACTTATAGAATATACATACTTTCTTAAATAAATTATCAACAGCCAATCTATTAAATATTTATTATTTAAAAAATTCGTTTAACATGTCGATAGGCATATAATACCATATGATAAAATATTAAAAGATGTAACGATCTACGAAAATTATTCATTTAATGTGACAAATATGTTTTATTATAATTATTTTATCATCTATGATAACTAAAGCATGTGTATAAAACATTCATGGCTTATAAATTAATATATTAACGCTTAGTTTTAATATTAAAATATAACTTTGCTAAATGCAAATTTTTTTTAATGTTTTAAGAATAAATTAAAAAAACAAAAATTTATAAAAAATAAAAGTTGTACTTACCATTTTGACGCAGTAGTAGTAATAAAAGATTTTACATCTGAAATCTTAAATTTCCATCTACTATATATAAGAATTCGTAATAAAATTAACGTGATATTTTTTTCTAATTGTAAATAATCATACGATAATAAAAGCTTATGTAAAATTATTATTAATAAAATTTAAAGCATGTATAAATTTGTCAATTTAATAATACTCGACGAGTCAACAAGATATCACTTTCTCGAGCTTCGTTCGCATTTGTAAAATGTTTGATTAATTGTACTGTACTACATATCGACTGATGTCATTAATTTGTTTTGATTAAGAATCAATAAAATTAATTGTCTGCCCAACAAATATTTGTAAAACTTTAAAATACAATGAGACATTTGATATAAAGGTCATTAAAGGTAAAAGGTAACGTTCCATTCTGTAGCTAACAAATTTTATTTTTGCAATTTTTATCTTAAATACTGTACATTTATAGTTTCCCAAACTAAACATAGGAATGAATATGGATTTTATTACATTGAAACACAAATACGCTCTATTCCCTGCTATACAATTGTGCTAAAAATTTATTTTTATATGTAGTCAGTAATGTATTATTATAACATAATGTTGACTGTTTAAAATAAGGACATTGAAGACATGCTTACAAATGTTAAATGATTGTTCATATTTTTTTAGCATAATCACTGCTAAAAAAAAAAGCTTAAATTAATTATGATGCATATCACTTTCATTTGACATTTCTCATTGCGCGACAACTGATTTTTCCATTGTAAACTTTTTTGGGAGTAATCATCTCTCACTACTCCAATAACTTTTTCCAATAACTTCTGGAAGGAAATACAACATTGCATTATTTATTCGCTTATCGAGCTGTGCGTTGGCATAACATTAATTTTTTAAAATAAATTAATGCTTGCCTGAACGGTTATTAAGGGGACTGCGACTTCGACTTCTGCTATAACTTCGACTTCGCGAATAACTACGACTGTAACTTCGGCGACCACTTTTACCGTTTCTTTCTTTGCTTAAACTACGACTTCGACTTCTCGACAAGCTACGTTCTTTTTCACGACGAGCGATTTTCGATCGCCACCTATTTCTGCCACCTGAAAATACGTAAATTGTCCATTTTTAATTGTTATTATATTGCTGAATTTCTGAAATTGTATGATTAAGACTGTTAATGCACGAGTGCATTAAACTTGCCAATAAGTTATTAAGTAAAAAAAAAAAAAAATGAAACTTTTCGTCATTAAAATCAACATTAAATCTGTATTTATAAATAAAATATTATAATTAATAAAATATAAAAGTGACATTTTACATTAAAAACTTTTTAGTGCGGTGCAAACGTGTTATAATTACACTTTACTCTGTTGTTAACTCTATATTTGATTTAAAGAGTGCGATACTAATTAAATGCATTGGTTTGGTAAATATGCATGCATGATTCAAACGTGAAATTACATCCAAAATAAATAGCAATAGGTAACGATATAATAAACAAACATTATGCATATAAAAAATTAAATGACAGAGAAGAATATGAACTTTATGATAAATTAAAAATTCATTGTAAATTTTCGTATGCAGCATAGGATAATGTTAAAGATAACATTTAACTTGGTAAATTTATAATTTAACAGAAATATATGATTATTATGCCTTTAAATTTTCTAAATTTAATATTGTTTTGACATTAAGAAATCATTAATATCCTCGCGTTATTAATTACATTATTAATTATGATTAAAAATATCTCTTTATGCTCTAAGAGATTATTTTAATAAGAAAATTCATCCATTTAAGAATTTTAAAATTTTATTATTGTAATGAAACAAAATTTGGTATATGGTCAGACAAATAACACATTAACGAATGATTTACTTTAATCTTAATCATTGGACTTGAGCTACTTCAAGATAAAACCAATGACATGCACATTTTAATACAATGTACGATGTTAGAATACAAACAGCAAGGAAATGGCTTAATACCTCTATGTCGTCCATAACCACCGCCTCTGTCCGCCAATTCCAAGAGCTTCGGATTGATGACTTGATTGGCTTCTTTGAGCACCTGGACCAAATCATTGGCCTTGTTCGCGTTGCTCGGTGTGAAAAACGTGTAAGCCGTGCCCGTTTTTTGCCTGCGACCAGTTCGTCCAATCCGATGAACGTAATCTTCCGAACACGATGGGTAATCAAAATTGATAACAAACTTGACATCTTCAACGTCTGAAATGAATAAGAATGATATTATAAAGTCGGCCCGATTTCCCGTCTCTCTCTTTGTGTATGAAAATGAGCATGAACTTAGTTATTTCTCTACGTTTGTTTATTGGCGTTTATGAGTGTTGCGAAAATGTTAAACATTTTGATAAATGCATAGTAGTTCTTTCTCACTCTTTCACTCGTTCACTCACACTCTCCTCTCTTACTTATCAATAATTGTGAGTCTCTGAATAATACGCTCGCAAAGAAAATGCCCTTTATGATTAAAATCTCAAAGTTTTACAACCAAGTTCTTCTAAACATAAAAAAGGTTATGCTTCTTGAGCGAGCGTATAGGATGTAAAACAAATATTAAAAAAAGTATATATGCGTATTGTAGACAACGCAGTAGTTTTCTTTTTCAAGCATTTACTATTGTAATCATAAGTTATTGACAAAATAATCCATTATTTTTACTTGAAAAAGAATACCAAGCGGATACAAGAATTAAGTGTTACTCTTTTAAACAATGTCAATCAATCAATAAATAGTGAAATGAAAACAATATATGTATGAAGTTATATTTATTTTGTATGTTTGGAAAAAAAAAAATCATCTTTCGAATGATAGAAATAAAGAAGAAAAAAAAATAAAAAAAAAATTTATAAAATTATATAATAAATATACCTTCATCTAATAGTACAGGAAAAAATGACAAGGGGATGGGAAAGCTTTTATTAAAACAATTACTAGATAACAATGAAAAACAAAGAATTTGCAATTTCTTCTTTATAATGTTTCTTTATGCACGTCGAGGGAACATTAATCGCGATTAAAATGAATATGAAACGAAATTACTAATAAAGTGCATTAATGATTAAAATTCAAACCGTAATGACCGTTATTTTTAGTAGATTTTTATTATTCGCATTGACACTGACGGACAGAAAAAATATAATTTCGAAACAATTGGGCCAGAAAATCGCGAATTGATTTCTTAAATGAAAACCTTATTTGCCGGAGTTTTTATGAGTTAGCGCGATCTTTAATCGGACTTTCGCATCCCCAGTAATAAACAAAAGCAATAAAAATAAAATCTAGCTGTTATATAAGTATTGAAATAATGGATGTAAGAGTAAAATCAATCGGTATTATATATTCATACTAAGATTGGTGCAGACGAATGCGTAGCTAAGGATATGTATCGAAGACGAGGCTGAGCTTTACTCCAGCTACAATAAGCCCGTCTCCAGGATGCTACAATCGCCAGTGATCTCTAATTGGCGGCTCGCTTTAATTCTATCGCTCTCTAACTCTCACACCTCATCTCTTTCGCTCTCTCGCTCTTTCGTATTCTCAGTTACTGTGTATTTTCTCGATTATCTCTCGGCGTCAGGATGAGAGAGAGAAGTCTGCGTGTGGGCCGTATGTGGGTCCGCGGGCATCGCAAAACACCGCCGCGAGAAGCGGGCAGCAGCAGCACCAGCGACCCGATCGGCTCGAGTCCCTTAAGCAGCTACCCAGCCGATTATTGAGTCGTGATCAGCGTGTGTGGAGAGGAGAGTAGATACTCGAACTTTCTCATTCGTTATCTCTCTCGCTTGAGCTCTCTGCTTGCTTGTCCGTCTGTCTCTCTATATCTCTTTCTCTCACTCACACGCTCTCTCTCACACACACACACACACACACTCTCTCACTCTTTCACTCACTCTCACTCTCACTCTCACTCTCTCGCTTTTTTTCTCTCTCGCTTTCTCTCATATTCGGCATCGGACATAACGAACTGCCTCGGCCGATTCGTGATGATCGTCGGCGGCGCGACACGACGCCAGGCGTGAGAGGACCAGACACAGTGTATATGTGCGCGGGTCATAATCTCTCGTGTCCGCCGGTGGCGGCGCCCCCAAATTGCAGGCCGCGGACCGGACACCACCTCGGGTCGCCCCCAACGTCTCTCTCTCTCTCTCTTTGTTTCTCACGTGCAAGAGCGCGGCAGCGGCACTTTGGCACCGATGTGTGATTAGAGGCACGCGCAGCAGCCTCAGCGCAGACAATGCAAACCAGAGTGCACCACCGAATAAAGAGACGGCGGGAGCACCTCCCAACGAATGCTATTTGCATTACCCGGCGTGGGCCTGCGCGCAATGTGCCTCTGCAATGCAAACAAACATCCAGCCGCTTAGTTCACCTTCCTCTGCTCGTCCTTATTATTTTGTTCAGCTTTTAAGCTCTTTTTTTTTTATTTTATTTTATTTTTTTTTTATATATATTTTTAACTTTTTACTTTATCACATGCTTTACTTTTCTTATATATCAAATTATAAAAACAATAATAACAGTTAACGTTAGAATAGGCAAATAAATTGAAGATTAGACTGAAAAGATTTAAATTCCCCACTGAGTTCCCAAAATTTAAGAGCAGCTAATGTTATTTCTTACGTAAATTACAACCGAATACAAACTCATCCTATTATCATATTTTTCGATTTGAAATTGAATGGAATCATTGCTTACCTAGTCCCCTGGCTGCTACATCGGTAGCAACAAGTATCGGAGCTTTGCCAGAT
>NW_011948422.1:3146484-3195136 GCF_000503995.2 Ceratosolen solmsi marchali
AGGGAAAGACAGATTGTTAATTTGTTAGTTAAATATTAATAATTCAAATGTATTGCTCGAGTGTTATGATTCGTACCTTGCAAAACCCAGTCTCTTTCTTGTTGAGTTTTATCCCCATGAATACAAACGGCTGGCCAGCCATCTCTCTTCATTTTTCTCGTAATTTCGTCCACGCGGCGCTTCGTTTCAATGAATACTATCGTCTTATTTTCCTTTTCTGCCATTATTTCCTTTAATAATGTGCTCAATCTGTAATTGCAAAATTAATTTACAAAATTACATAGAATGCCTAATTGTAAAATCAATTGCGCGACAAGCTAACAGATTCAATGATAACGCACTTGATTTCTTTTTCATATTCTTGACAGACGTCAATTATTTGAAGAATATTGTGATTCGCCGATAATTGTAAAGATCCAACATTGATTTGTGCATAATCCTTAAGGAATTCTTCCGCAAGATTCTTCACTTCCTTAGGCCAAGTTGCCGACCACATAAGCGTTTGTCTGTCGGGTCTAATTTGTTCGATAATTTTTCTGATTTGGGGCTCAAAACCCATGTCCAACATCCTGTCTGCCTCATCTAGTACTAAGTAAGTACATCTTTTCAAATTAGTTCTGCCAGATTCGAGGAAATCCAGTAGTCTGCCAGGTGTTGCGATAACAATTTCCACACCACTGTCTAAATCTCTTGCTTGGGAGCCCTTTGGAGCACCACCATAAAGACACGTATTTCTAATGCCAGATGAATGCCCAAAATCATCGGCGACTTGTTGAATTTGTTGCGCAAGTTCGCGCGTTGGGGCAAGCACTAAGGCAATGGGACCATCTTTACGACAAAGCTTGGGCTGACTGTTGATATGAACAATAGCCGGTAGAATGTACGATAAGGTTTTCCCTGAACCAGTAGATGCTATCCCAACCATATCCCTTCCACTTAAAGCTATGGGCCAACCTTGAGCCTGTATTGATGTTGGCTCTTTGAAGCTTTGCCTCCTAAAAAAATTTAATACATCCAAACGCGATAAAAAAAAAATTACACATTTTAATTTTCCTTTTTTTTAATACAATAATAAAAGAAATTATATTTTAGCAATATATTGCTTGGAAAAAATTGATTTTACTTGTTTAAAAAAAAATAAAAAAATCATTAACAACTTTCTAAATATTAAAATTATTATAAATAGTAATTACTTTATTTCTCTCATGACATATTCTGGAAATCCAGCTTCTTCGAAACTAAAAACTGGATTTGGAATTCCCTTCCCTCGCAGTGTGATTTCTTTGTCACTTCTATATTGTTCTACAATACGTGGATCTCTATTTTGTACAGCATCACAGGGTACGTAAAAATCTTTCTTGAAAGGCTCTAATCGATTCATGTCCCATCTTGGCTTCTTTAAATTTGCACCTGGTTGACTTCTACCGTTCCTGCCACCTCCACGATCTCTGAGGCCGCCACCCCAGCCTCTTCTGTCCCTTGGTGATCTGCTGCGAGAACGAGTACGAGACCTTCTTCTTCGATCTCTATCACGACTTCGACTACAAAGACAAATCGTTTTTTAAAATGAAGAAATACATTAGCAAAGCAAAATCCTCTTTGAAATAAAAGCTAAACGATTAAGATAAATGTCTTTTAAAAATATCTAAAATTATACTTTGCTAGCTTTAAGAATAGCAAGCTAGTCACGTATCATTTAAAATCTTTAATCGTTATTATTGTACATGTTAAATGTTTACGTGATGTCATTGTACTATTCCAAAAGAGGCATCATAAACAAAAACACTTTCTTTTATTAACAATGGATACTCGCACAATGATAATTATAATTAGCGACACTTTATACAATATAATAAATGTTTTCTAACGCTGGCCAAAGGCGAAAGCATAATAATATAAAAGTAAATTATTAAATACCGACTAGTAGGATAGAATTAATTAATCTCACAATAATTGTCAAACACTATTGTTGAAATAGAATAGACGAGTGGAGAGAAGTTTATTTCTCTGTAATATTCATCATAAATTCAAACTACATTATATCATATAATATAAGGCTTAAGAACAGATTGGCCCCAAGAACTTTCAATGACACACCTATTTTCTCAAATTCTCACCTTCTGTAACGACCCATGTTTCGTATGTTGTGGGTTCAAAGAACTGCTTCTTCTTAAATGTTAGCTACGCAGCAGCAAGCAATCAACTTAATAAGCTCAATTAGAAAACGGTCACTCGGCTCTCTCCGACCAGGCGAAGGTGATAATAATCAGCCTCTATTGAAATTCGTCAATATCTTCGATTAAAGTTGCAAGGGCGAGATGCGCACTCCTCGCGAACTTATGATGTTAGAGACCTTTCTTCGAACTCCATTAGGCTTGCTCGTTCCTTTCTGTGACAACGCGATGGCGGACACGAAGAGCACTCCCTCTCCTTTGCTCTTTCATTCCTCGTTGATCAAAACTGATCCCCAGTGCAATTTCCTCGCATTAGTGAGCGACGCGTACGCTTGGAGGCGCTACTGTTATTCTTCGCACTTCCGCTCTGCGAATTTTCATTCCTCCGTCCGAACGCACATTGAAAAACCATTTACTTCCTCCCGTCGCTTATTACATTTTCATTAATGACACACACTATATTATATCCCAATTGTCGCATTTATCTACCTACATAAAGCCCACCGGCGAACTGGCGCGAGAGTATAAAGCGCCAATGACGTCATCGTACTACTGTAGTGTAGTTTAGAGCATTGTGATGTCATAATATGCGGCGCTCTCGGCTCGAACCGAATGTCCGTCATGTTTGCATTGCGATTTTATATTTGTCAAAGTTACGGAATACGAACGTATGCGAAAGACGCTACGATGCCACAGCCTCAGCCGTATTTATCGATAAACGACATTTAAATGCTAATCGATAAGCCGAAGCATGAAGAACGGAGCGCTTCGTGTGATGGGGAGGGGCGAGATCTTAAAAATGTATCCTACACTAAGAAAATGGCGTAAAAGGCCATCATTTGATTAATATGCGCATTCGTAAGATTGTCTTGACGGTACATCATCCACTAACGTACGTACGAGTATGCAATGGCCGTATTAGCAATGAACCATTGCTATTTATGAATATTTCTGTAGATAAGTGAAAGACAATAACAATTTTCAAAATTACGAATTTCCTCTTTCGTGAAACGGAATAATTTGCGATGAACGAGTGCAAGGAAATTTGAATAAAATTTGAAAACTCAAGATTGGCTTTAATAAGAATGGTGATTGATTCGTCAAAAAGAGCAATAATATTACATTGATAGTTAAAACGCAAATTTTTGTTTCTTCGCACGATTGGGCCGTTGACTTATTTTTTGCATGTAATTATGAAAAATTGATTGTAATTCAAACTATTTGAAACAAAAATTGTTTACTTTAATTTAATTTCAATGGTAACCGATTTACTGCCTTTATCCCTTCTTATCGCGTAACATAATACTTTATTTCTTGATTAACTGTTTAAAAGATGCCTATACGAACGATAGTCTAGACACAATAAAATATTAGATATACTCTTTCTCTCTTTTCCTCCCTCACTCTCTCTCTCTCTCTCTCTCTCTCTCTCTCTCTCTCACTGTATCTCTGACACTATATATATATATATATGTATGCTTAAGCATGCATTATACTTGCGCGTGTGTATGTAACGTCTAAAATATGTCTAAATATAAAAGAAAATTAATGAATATTTTACAAAACTTTTAAAATTTTTATTTTATTTATGATATATTGCTAAATATAAGCATAAAAATTAATAATAATGTTCATAAACTACATTCGTTTCATAAAATGTTACAATTTTATAAGTATTAATTACTTTATGTTGTAAAATAAAAAAAATTATCAACATATCATTGTCGAGTATAATTCATTAATTTATTACTTTTAACTTAAATTAAAAGTTAAAACTTTTAATTTAAATATATAAATAAAATAATAATAACTTAAATCTTCTAACAAAAAACAGTTGTATAACTAAAATATTGTGCACAAAATTTATAAATAATCAAAGAAATATAATTATAACTTATTCTTATATTATAAATAAACAGTATATATAAATTTAATTTTAATTATATTATAAATTGCTTAAAAATTATATTTATTCAGAGTAAGCCAAAAATTCAAGAAAGAACAAAGATTGTGTTTTAATAGATTGCAGTTATCAATTTATAATTTCTTTAGCTGCGCCTTGAAAGTTACCCACAGAACTTTATAAAATACTTTAAAATAAATTTATCATATACATAGAAATGTCTAAGTATTAAAAATGATTAACAGACGCGGAAATACATGTAATTGAACATGTACAAAGTGAAATAAACATAAATCAAATACTTATTTACTTATATAATACAAATATATAGTAAAATTGATTATATGCGAGTTAAATTAAGTATACCGTTAAAGTAAGAGTCGTACATATTCTTTTGATAAAATAAAAAAAAAATAATTTTTATAAAGTGTTGTATAGTCGATGAACAATCGACAATTTTTAAATCCTTACAAATAATCTCCAAAATAAATAAACAAATGATTCGATGTTATCTTCGTATGAACAACAAAAAATAAAACTTTGTTATCGGATACTACAACTCTGAAATTAAATTTTGACAAAAATTACAGCATTACTTGTATTTTGCTTTATTTATTTATTAAATATTTTACATACTTAACGTCTAGTAAAAAGTATTAAATAAATTTAAAATACTAATTTGTAGATAAATGAATAAAAGATTATTCAAAGCTTTAATTATTTTTGTTTATTGTATTATACATGTCTTCCTGTTACATTATTATGTATAAACATCCTTTTTTGTTTTACCGATTAACATTATGTAAAAAGCAATAAGTTAATTGAATTAAAATTTAATAAATTAAATCGAGCTATATTACTATCTGAATTACATATATCTACATTTCTATGATTATAAAATATTTCAATTGCATAATAGCAAATTAATTTTTTCTTTTGTAAATAAACAAACTTATAAATATTTTCATTTTAAAAGAATGTTATATCAAATATAATAAAGCAACTTGTTCAAGTACTCAAAATTCATTCAATTTAAAAAATCACAAGAACAATTTAAAAATCTTTGTAATAGATTAGTTGTGCAGCGGTTTTCAATTATAATATTACAAAGTTATCGCTTAGAATAAAATTTTTTCATTTTTTTTTATAGCTTTTGCTGTTCAATAAGGTGTCTATACTCCTGATATTTTCCTCCTGATATTATTAAATTTCTAATATTCGAATAAAACTTCAATTTTTATTTTTATTACTTTCAATTTTTATAGATATTTTAATTAAAATTTTAATTTATTGAGTATAAAGGTAAAAAATTGACAAACAATAATAATACAAATATTTTTATGCAATGAGAAAAAAGTTTAGACTAATTCTGTAGATACACCTTCTAAATTCAATATGTGAAGAACTATTTATACAAATACACTTAATGGTGATGTAAATAATCAAATATAGATATATTTAATTGCTATATTAATGAATAATTGCTATATAAAGTTAAAATTATAATAACATTAAATAGACATTAAATTTAAAATTAAATTAACATTAAATCTCTTTTAAACTACCTTATTTAATAAAATGAGAAACTATAATTAATTCTGATGTCTTAAAATAAAATGTTTAATCTCCAAAATACAATTATATATTAATTTCTTGTTTAAATTTGTAATAAGTTTATTATTTATGCGATAATAGTTTAAAATAAAGGTTTGAAAATGACTAAAGATAAAATAATAAATTATGGATTTTTTTTCATAAAAATATATATTCTTTATTATTGATTACAAATCCTACTACAATTGATCTAATAGTAGAAAAATATATTATAATACACTATACATTCATTAGTCACTTGCTTTTTTCGTTTAATAAATTATTACTAATGAATTATAACAAAAATACAATTATTGTATTGCAAGGACCTGCCTTAATTTTTTTTTTAAAGAAAAGATAGTTATATAGAACAATATACATGAACGTTAAAAATATTTCCTAATGATATTTTTTATCTTTTCAATTAATGAAATGTGATTTATACAGTCATTATGGTAGTGTAATAAGATGCTTCTCAGATCAACTGAACTTCCATTGAGATAAAACAGTAGTAAAATATTTATATTTTTAATTTTTAATAACTTATTTATCACCATCACATTTGAATATAATTATGGCATTCGCCATTTAAAAATTCAAGAGAAAGGTTTAATCAATGATAGATTGCCTTTCACAAACGAATTATTAATTAGACAGCTCCGATGCTATTTGTAGACTCGATTGTTCTTTTTGATATCTATGTATAACATTTAATATGTACATTATAGATTAAGCCAATAAACGAACGTATTAACATGTAAAAATTACAGATATTTGGTTTAAACTTACTTAATTGCTCTAGCTATTTGATATATGGCAGTAAATGCTACAAAAACATTGACACTAAAAAGACTCCAATTTTTTGGGGTAATAGCTAATGAGTATCGAGTCCAAATAAGTCCAGCGGTTGACTGGCTGATTGAAATTTTTTCTGCAGGTCTTTGTAGATCCCCTAAACCTGCTAGAACAAGACCCTGAGCAAAAAAGTCTTCTATAGTATATAATTTTCTTAAAAATCGTATGGTAAATTAAATAATCGATAACAATTATTTATAGCTAAAAAATGATTTTTTTACGAGTCGCATAATTTTACATGCCTAAACAATTCCAATTAACTAAACATTAAAAAAATATATAATATTATAAAAAAAATTTCTTTTAATACAATTGAAAATATAAGAAAAAATTTACCCATTTGAATACTGGTGCCCAGAAAAAAATAGTTTGTGGACCTGAAAGTTAAAAATCAATTATAATAATTTTTCTCACATAAAGAATAAAATTTAATTCAATAATTATTATATTTCTTGCACTTCTTATGATTACCAATATCGATCTTTATAATTTGATAAAAATGTATTTTATTAAGCAGATAATTTTATGTAATTCTTAAAAATATTTATATAAATTGGTAAATTTATATAAATACTAATGTATTTATCAATGAATATCAGTGTGCCTACTGTGAAAGAATGTTAAATAATTACTTATTGAATTAATTTTTTATGATAAGCAAATAATTAATGATAAGTTCATAAAATTAACATTACATAATATGTTTTTCATTCAATATCTTTAACAATAAATTTATAAAGCTTATATCAGTAAGCAATTAGAATAAAAAATTTGTCTGAGGAAAAACATTATTTAACACAAATGGAGAATATACTAAAAGCACATTAATATTTACTTAATAACTCAATTATTAACATATAAAAGAAAACAAAATGTTCATAGCGAGGCTCAAACAACAGCGAAAACATTCAAATAAAGGGTCTCACGCTTATTGATTCGGCATAACCTTGACCGAGATAATGAACGATGAAATCTAGTTAAAAAAAAAAAAATATATATATATATATATATATAAATAAAATAATAATAATAGTAATGATAAATCTTGAAATCCGTAAGACACGACACACGTATCATTCTTGTACTCTTCTTTACAGATAGTAAATAAAACTGACATGTCACGATGATTACACACTGTATAAACCATAGGAAGTGCTTCGAATTTATATACATCTATCGTACAACAACACAACACATACCTGCTGGATGATTCCACAGTGGTTGTAATTTCCCGGGAACAAGCTTCCCAATTGTTTCTATCGAGTTTTTATAGATAATCGAAGGCATGATTATGGCTTATTTAGTTCGGCGACTAATATGAATAACAACAATTGGTTTAGTGGAGAGAAGAGGAGAAGGGAAGAGGAGATATTATAAAATGAAGAGGAACCAAGTGTCGAGCCACGCGGTGTTGACTGGCTGACGTCGATTTGATGATTCGCTCATTAGTATAGAACGTTTGAAAGTTTAAATCGTTCTTTTCTTGTTGCCCCCACTATCAGTCAGAAAACAACGTTGCTGCCCTGCCCCTCTCCCCTCATCCCATTACCGCCCCTTACTAGCGATCGGCACTGTTCATAATCTATAGTATTACATATTATATATTTATATATTTATTATAAATGTATTGGAAATGATGTGACGAAGATTGATTAAAATTATTATAGCTCTAACCAGTTTTTATTACAGTTTGTACATTGTATTCATAAATTGGAATAATTAAATTAAAAAAAAATTTTATAATCGATTGTATGATTAATTTGAATAATGTTCTCCAGGAAATGCATAATCACACGATTATAATAATCACAAATATGTTTAAATACGGATATAATCAGTTCTAAATTACATAAATAATACATAAATAATTTTAAAAATTGTTTAATAATATACAGTTAATATATACACGATTTAATATGATACATTGACAAAATATACCTATTTAAAATGTGGTAACGTGTAATTAAAATGCCGACTTTGCTTTAGTACGAATAAGAGAATTACAAAATTTAAGCAATAATTAAAATTAAATGTACTCCCCTTTAAGGAAGACTAATTCAATATAACATTTTTAAATTAACTTCTTCGTTAACTTCTATTAGGGATTTAAGTGTTTATTATTAATTATGTACAAAATGAATTAAAAAATAAAACAACAACAACAAAATAATAATAATAGCAAGCAGCTGTACACATTTCAATTTTTCACTTTCAGAATGCCTTCTTATCAATCAACTATACGTTAAAGGTATGCTTGTAGGTATTATAATGTTTATCTCGAGTAATATCAATACATTTTTTACATGTTCAAGAGGGTATGCAATGAATGCATATAGTAAAGTTTGACATTGGCCTCTACACATCTGTCTGTGACCTACAGTTTGCAAACAAATGCCTTAAAGCATGCCAAGTGTTAAGTTTTTATGTAATGGATTGGGATATAAGTGCTAATAATAAATGTGAAGTGTACTATATGTTACTAAAACTACATTTACTTTTCTGATTGATTGAATAATTGTATTTACATGCTTGTATACCCGATCATATATGCACGCCATCGTATATGCATATATTTTTTTTTATATGCGCGCGCACACGAAACTCACAGATCCATGTATACATACGCTACTGCTTTTTCCATCAGATTTAAAGAGAGTTGAATGAACTTTCCAATGAATTTGTATAAAATTTTTATTGATTTTCTTTTATAAAAATTACTGTGTATACATAACAATTTTATTTACAATTATGATGTACAATATTATATATATATATATATATATATATATACACACACAATATTATTCATCAAATTTTATTAAAACTTGAGCTTGACAGTTTGGCATCTAAAATGCTATTTTATAAATGCAATTACAATAATTATTACACATTCCCACAAATTATTGCAACGCAGTAAAATGCATCATGCAGAATCAATATAGAACCAGTAATCATCTTATCACAATATATGTTTCATTAGGATTTATGTACATATATAATTATTATATAAACACATATAAAATTTTTTACTTATAACTAAAATTATTTATAAACAATATATTGACAATACAAGAAATACATAAAAGTGTCTAAAAATTCAAAAAAGCAGGAATCATACATAATTCTGAAATATATATATATATATATATATATATATCTTTATATTTTTTTATCAAAAAAAATGATAAAAATGACTTAAATGCATAATAGAGATCTTGCTTTAAAACATCTAAATTCGCATTTAGCAGTATTATAATATTTTTAAGGCACTATTTGTTTTTTTTTACAAAATATTATAATATAATTATAATTATTATTTAATCGAATTATTTCTACTTTATATTTTATGAAGAAATTTATTTATTTACAGTTCATAATACTAATAAAAGTAATTATTAATAATTTTATTTATATTATTAATATAAATTAAAGTTACTTGAGTCATATTTATTCGAAAAATATAATAATTTGTAAGAAATACTAATTGTAAATAAAACATTATTGATTAAATGTAATCTGAAAATATTTATAGTTAAGTTAGTTGTAATAATCTCATTTAATAATATTTTCATATAATAATTTTGTACATACCACTGCATTCATAAATTCTAATTTTGTTCGTTTTATTTTTTTTGAATTAAAAAATAATCTTGTTTTATATAAATATTAATTATGACTCAAGATTTTTATCTATTATTGTGTTAACTAAACTTTCCAAATTTTTATGTTAATTATCTAGTAAAATACAATCTTTGACGAACTAATATTGACCAATCGAATAATGAATTAAAAAATAAGCATTTGATTTGAAATTATTATAATACTCAAAATTTTGAATAAATTTTAATTAATTTGAGCAGTTAGGAACGCAAATGTATTATATTTTTCAATATAATATTCAAAACCAATATTCATTACAGTTCAATTAAACTGTGAGTCCAAGATTGTACTTTTCTACTCTTTCATTTGTTAAGTAAGATATAGCTATAATAGATTAATTGTCATGTAATTTAAATTAAAGAATAACGTAAAATTATAATCTCATTAATTTTTGTAAATTTAATCTTATATCAAAATGGCACAATTCCTAAGTTGCCACTCTAATTGAATTTTAAGAATTTTGCCTAGGGTTTTAGCACTTATAATTTTATCATTATATTTCACTCTGCGTTAAATGCTTTTCTAAAATCTAAAGTCTAAAAAATGCAATTAAACAGTGAATATTTTGTTACGTATAAATTTTTTAATACTTCTTGTTTTAAATAAACAAAGAAATAGTTTTAAATTTTTCTATCTTAGGCTATCACATATATCATTATATAATTTAAACAATTATCTACAAATGTCATCATAACTCGATTTCATCTTCTATTATATTACTAATAAACTTTACTATTGTAATATCACAATAGAATATCTCAGAATATTGTTCATATTCTTTGTTCTCGTGTGTCAACAAAATATGTACATTTTTTGTCACTTTAAAACGTGTAAAATTAACAATTATATTTTTTTTTTCTAGTATTTATCTGGTAGATAAATATTTTTTTTATTTTTTTACCTCTAGTCATAAAAGTACTTGAATTGATGTCAATAGATAATTATTAATAAATTTGTAATGGTATTACCTCTCGACTAAAACATAATGCATTCAAAGCAGTAATCAAAATGCATAATAATGAATGTTCAATAGTACTATTTTGTATTAAAAATTACATATTTACATGAATATTGTTTTACTCGTGGTGATTTTAACTTACTTTATAAAGTCATTAAGATTGACAAAGGCAATTAAAATGAAATGAAACACATTTCAAAGTAACAAAAACTGACAATGGCTTTATAGGTGTTCAAGTAGCAACCCAATAATTATCCTTATTAAGCATTAAAAATTCAAGCTACAAAAGGAAGTTCCCGAAAAGGGTATAATTACTGACTGTGCCGTGAATGTCAACAGTAAGAAATTTAGAAAAGTCGTCAGACACACAAGCGCTAACCTTGTCCGTACAACTCGAGGGAAGTTGCACGCAACCGAGTAACGCTGGTCTTTCAGGATTACCGCTCTTAGCCAGTTTGCGATTCCAGTATTCATCAACGTTTAGTAATAGCGTCGAGACTTTCTCCCCAACAGCTGATAATTCGGCACTCTGGCTGCTTGGAATCTTGCAGCTTGAACGCGGACTTATGCCAACAGTCGGATTACTAATACTACGACTGAAACCCATCCGACTACGTCGATTTTGACTTTTGTCGGGACTCTTGAGAAAAGCCACATTCCACCAGGCCAACTCGTCACAATTTACAGACAGAAGAATAGGCACACCAATCGATACGGGCGACCAGTGCAGCTGTGTAACGGTACTGCAGTGTAATGATAATCTGCCCAATTCAGCTTGTGCCAAAACGTCGATTATCTGATAAATTGAATTAAATAAATTAAGGATACACGCGACAATAATTTTTTTTTAAATATTTAAAACAAAAAAAAAAAAAAAAGGAAGAAGATTGAATTCAACAATGCATACAAAACATAAAATTTTTGTCAATAAGTTTGTGCAATCATGACCTTAGCAATTGAAAAAATCTTTAATTTCTTAATCTTATTGCACGATGTATTTGAATTTACAATGATGCTCAAACTAATCAAATTTTGTATATTCAAGATTCACCAATGCCCTTAATTAAATCAATACTTACACATATGTCTCCACCATCTAGTGCCAAAGCCAAATATTTCTCATCTTGAGAAAATTGACATGAATTTAATTGCTGTTTGTAACGATATTTCATGTAACATTCTATTTTCATATTGTCTGATTGTTCATTTTCAATATTTGGCATTTTATAAATTACTACTTTCGATTCATCTTTCAACACTGCTAAGAATAATTTAAGACTACTTAAACAACTATATATAATCGTGCCATCGTTATCCGTAAATTCGTATAATTCTCGCCATTTAAAATCTTCAATAATCCAATATTTCATCTTGCCACTTTTCGCTACAGTCAATGCGCAATTTTCAGTTATTTTATGTACAAAAATGACATGACCAGAGCCCTCGATCAATTGAGATATTTTGATGTTTCTCCATACCTGATTGGAAACAAAATATTTATAAATATACTTGCGCACATGTATACATAAAATGTAGCTTCTTTGTAAACACTAAATTAATGATTAACATTTGAACAAATATTTACCTGTAAACTATTATTTATAGCTCTGCACAACACCATATAATTATTCTCAATTTTTATCACATTAATAAAACTATCAACGGAATCAAGCTTTGATATTTGTGTTGATTTTTCAGTGAGCATACTGTATATGACAACGGAACCTGTTTCTGTAATGTAAATAAGTTTTTGTGCATTATCATAAAGATTTATGCTCATAATTTTCCCATGATGTGACTCAATCTTAGTAATTATTTTTTTCCCGTTATAAGCAGTTATTGTACTTGGAGATGTTTTTAACACTACTGTATTTTCCTTGCCTAAATTTTCCATTTTTGCGTCAAACAATAGTTTTTTAACTGACTTTGGTTTTTCATCAGCTCCAATTCTCCATCTATAAATCCATCTTTTCTCACTACCACATATCTGAAATAATGAAAAATAATGAAACGAGTTTTCGAAATGATTAAAAATTAACGAATAAATCAAATTTGACGTTTCTCACTAAATGAAAATCTTCGTAATCCATCCAATATGAATCCAATGATGTAACGTAACCTTTAAAATATGTTATCAAATCATCAGGATTAAATGCCTTCATCACACTAATTATGCCTTTTGAGTTACCGATAATTAAATATCTTGCATCGTAAGTTAATGTTGCGGCAACATAATGTGTATGTTTATTTTTTTCTTCGGTTTTTATATATTTCTCGTAACTATGAATATGCTCGTTGTTATTGTAGAACCATTTGAAATATAAGGCTGTTTTATCAGTGACAATAACTAAGCAATTATCTTCCATTGGATGTTTAGAAAAATAAATGACTCTTGGATTATTAAGTTGTAAATTAAATTGAGAAACATATGTATAACCACGTTCTTGGTTCTTTTTGTAAATTCTAACAACAGAAATTGTCTCATCCATTACGTGAAGTAAATTGTCCATTGTAGTAAAAGATACACCTCCAAAACGATGACTAAAAAGTTAATAAAAATTATACAGACCACTGTTTAAATTGTCAAAATAAAAATTATAATTCATGTAATAAATAAAATTTACTAACTGTTTGTACTTGTCTTGCCACTCAAAATTTCCATTTTCATCCCACAACTAAAAAACAAATGATAAAATTAATTATTATTAATTTATAAAAAAAAAAAAAAAAAACATATATTAACGATTTAATGTGCGTAATATAATTATTTATCAACAAAACAATCTTGTTTTTTTTTTTCGAATTTAAATACAATTATACATACCATTACAGTTCCTACAGTTGTACAAACAGCAATTTTATTATTTGTTTGGGCAAATTTCATGTCAGTAATTATCTCATTATGAACAGAAAATGTTTTCAAACTATCATCGTGCGTAGTTTCAAAGAAGCCAGTCCAAAATGTTTGCTTATGGCGGGGATTTTGCACGGGAATGTTCAGGCCATTACTTGTATATTCATTTTCACTCAATGCAAACAATTTTAAAACACCATCTTCACTCAACGCCAGAAAGTAATCACCAGGCAAAGATAAAACAATTTTTTTAATAGCATATTTTTTATTATGACCGCTAAAAATTTTTGGTTTACGATTGTCACAGTCCCAAAGAATTATTTGTCCATCGTGACTTCCAACTAATATGTGATTTGGTTCATTAGTAAAGACTACAGTGCTTGCATTAGTGATGACTTCTTCGCAAAAATTCAAGTACGGATTAGTCATGACATTTCTTTGATGAGATAAGTATAGAGAAAATGATCTAGATAAAGCTAATCTTTTAGCAGTATCTTTAACAAATCCTTTATCTGGATGATCTAAAGCAATCTGAACTAAATCTAAGCACTTCATAAGTCGATGTTTTGCTAAGGTATTTGCTTGACTCTCTAAAAATTTTTCTAGATCTACAAGATTTGATTCTATAATTTTATCTCCATTATTTGTTATGTATTTTCTATATTTTTTTAAATCGATGAACAAATCACTCAAACCGGTGTAATTAATCTTTGCTTGAAGAAAATCAAAATTCATATACAGCGATGCAAACTCTTCAAACATTTCTGCTTGCTCGAGGTGGTGCCCAATGTAAGATAAACTATAATTGTCATTTGGTAATTTTGAAAAATCTCCATTACAATATTTTCTATATTTTTCAATGAATACCCTGTGCTTATCTCGTAATTGTGTAGAGGTTAGCTTCTTTCTAAGATGGCACAATAACAAATCATGAACACCATATATATAGCTTCGTAAATCGTCGTTCCATTTTTTTGCAGCTAGTGATTTATGGCAAAAATCTAACATTTGATCATCGACAGAATATGGTTCCTCTTCCCATAAAATTTCTAAAGTCTAAAATTAATAACATAAAAGTAATATTGAAACTATTGATTTATAAATGATATGTAGAGTAATGTGATGTGAAAAAAATTAGTAACTAACGCGTACTCAAATATTTTATTACCTTAGGCATTATATTAACATCTTCGCTAAATATAGCAAGATTTTCATAGCGCTCTTTCATTTCTTTTTTCAATTGATCGATACACATGTCAAACGTTGCTTCTTGAATCTTCATAAATTCTTCGATAACTCTGTAACGAAATAGAATAGTTATTATTCTTATTCATAAATACCAGTAGAATAAGTATTTAAAAATAATATAGTTACATACTTGTTTTTTGCATTTTTAGTGCGTAAGCAATTGAGATAATATTCCCATCGTCCATTATGGTGTTTCATATCATGTTTAAAGTTTTCAAATTGTGCAGCAAACATAGCAATAAGTAATGGCATTCCTTTGCATTCTTCATGAATTAATCTTGCTTCTAAAGGTAATCGATCAACACTGATATCAAGAACTTTAGCGAATAGGCCTAAAGTTTCCCCTTCGGTAAAGCCATGATCCATCTAATATTATAAAAATCCTAATTATTATTAAATACTATGACTATTAAGATTAAAACGAATAAACTTACAGTTACAACGATATAACTTCTTTTACTTAATACTCCAATGTCAGGAGTTATAACTAGTGTTTTACATGCAAAATCAAATTTATCAACAATTTCTTTATGGCAAACATCATCTAAAATTAATAAAGCATGCTGATGAACTGGTTTTCTGAAATGATTTTCTAATGTTTGCTTTAACGATTTCTCCAGTGGTTCTGAATTTACAGTCTCTATTAAAGTATTTAAATTTTTAATTTGATGATAAAGATTATTTAATTGAATTAGTATTTCTTCATTAATACTACGTTTGTATCCAAATTTAATCCAATAAATTTCGTTCTGTAAAGTAATAATTGATTAATTTATGTTTACAATAGTAACAGTTGTAAAATGTAAGAATCATTGGAAAAACAATTCATAAAACCAAATTCAAAAATATATTAACAATCATTTTGTAATCATTATTTTTATTTCAATTAATTATATTACGATGTAAATAAAATTTCTATTACTTTTAAATATAAGTAAAATAATAAAAATCATTAAAGACATTTTCTTTTTAAGACTATATAAAATTTCTGCCTTTAAAACATAATTATAACTATATTTAAAATCTTTTATATCAACTATAATTTACGATTATTTTAATAATAATAATTTCATGAGACTTAAAAATAGAAAAATACATTTTTCTCTTACAGTACATTATAGATCACAAATTAAAATAAGAAATTTATTTAATTATTGTTTCTGTGTATATGATGAAAAAAAATAATGACAACCTAATACAATAACAAATTGAATTTGCTATATAATTACAAAATAATTTGGCTATTATTTATTTTATTAGTATAAAAATTATATTTATCTTACGTTAAATAGTTTCAATGTCAAATTTTTATCCTTTAGTGTACTAGCAGTAAGACAAGACTTTCCAAAACCTTTCATTCCATGAAGAGCTATATATCCGTTAGGTTGTAAATCGCATAATGCATTTTTCAACTTTTCCACCTATTTATGAAATAATAACAATTAATAATGGAAACAGATTCTTAATTACTAGTATTATTAGTACTTATATGAATGCAACATTTAAGAAAATGAGAAGAAAAACTTACATCGATTATTCCAAAAGCATAAGAGGAAAGAATAATATAAGTTCCAATATATTATTATGTAGTTATTTCAAAGACTTAAATTTAATAAAAATCATTTCAAATCTTAAATCTTACCATTTCATCTCTTGTTACTGTTAATGGCGATACTGGTTGCATATTTGGATAAACGAATAGGGTGTCACTGGAAGTAATCCCAGATGCAGTTGGTTCCAGTAATTTATCAATTTCATCACTTAACCACCAATATTGATGTCTTAATGATTGATGAAAGACTTCAAATGCATGAGATCCACGTCTATAAAACAAAGGCAAAATATTTGAATATTTATGATTTTACGCTACATTATACATTAAACTAATACAGGGAATAATGATTTTACTGTAATTACAATTATTAATTATTTTGGCAATTTTATTAAATTGTATACATATATTCAAGCAAAACAAATTGGTAAACATAATTATTAAATAAAATAATTTTTTAAACAAAACAGCTATTAAATAAAACATACTTGGGAAGTAAATCTAGTAACATCTGAGCCCTCTCTTCCTTTGTTTTTCCCCTTTTGATATCATTTACATCTTCTTCTCTTAAAATATATTCGGTTGTTAAAGGCAATATTATTCCATTGTAAACATCCAAGTCATCGATTATGTTCTGTCGCATTTGCCTTAAGACATCTTGGTGTTTTTGATCCATGGTAAAAGGCATTTATACCTAATCCATGTATTTGCTAGTATCACAACTCTATAAAAAAAAATAAAATAAAAAAAAATAAATAAATAAAAAAATTTAATTTTCTAAACTATTCTGCTTCATTCCACTATGATTAATCAAGGAATAAATCATTTTTTATCACAATAAAATTGTTTATAGACTATTTTTTGCAAATATTAAGAAAATAATATTTAAAAATTTCGATTTTATCTATTTATTTATATGCATGGATAGGCGCGCGCGCGCGAGTGCACGCGCACACGCGCACGCACAGCCATATGCACATGCATGCGTATATGACATGCCAAACTAAGAGAACAAATTAAAATTAAATTTATTTTTAGAATTTTAATGACTAAAATTTTGTTATATGTGATCTGGAGCGAGCCTAAAACTTTAAATATTTTTTTAAGATCTCATTGCAGAATTGTCAATGGATACAGTATAAGACATCAAGGTGCAAGACATTAGACACACACTGACATTTAAAGTGAATGCAAAAACTGCAAATTACATTATATTACATGTTATTTGTACAAATGATAAATTAGTTTTTTCTTAATTCGTTACATTCGATTGATTAATTGTTCAAAATGTTGAACACAAAAAACAGCATGATCGAGAACATTTAATATTATACGATGTTTATTAAGAAAATAAAAATAATAATAACGATCACAAAAAAAAAAAAAAAAAAAAAAAAAAAAAAAAAAAAAAAAGATGAAATAATTGCTCAACAACCATCGTCGAAAAAAAAAACATTTATAAAAAAAGTCTAAAACTATCTACACACATATTTCCAACCTCATCTGACTCAACTCAACTGCATTGCAGTGCTCAGCTGCGCTCTACGACCTCCTCTAACAAAAAAACAAAGCCGTCCCATCTAAAACGACAAATTTATCATACTCACACGCACGAGATCAAACATTTTAACGAAACTTTGCACTGCCCGAAGCCTCGCGCGATGGCTTTCACTCACATAATAATATTGCTTTATAATCTTCCCCGCGAACGGAAAAAACAACACACAAGGTTATAGAATGCAACGCGTGGTCTTTGTTCAAAAAGTTCGACGAGCGCGTCTATGTCATCGCCCGACTGCATCCGCGTCGATGCTGCCGATAATCGTGTGTTGCAACTCACCCGCGTATACATACACGCTTCGCACACATAGTAGATACTATGCAGTCGAAGGAGTAAACTTGTCAATGCATTGCGGTCTGCGGATGATGATGGCGCATGCGCGCGCGCGCACGTATGGCACTCGCGCATGCGAAGCCCATACGCTCGCGACCGTCGGCTCGCACACAATTGCGTTCTATGCTATACGACGCGCGTCACTCACGCACGCACGCACTCGCTTATGCAACGCTAAACCAATGACTATTAATTAATTACGTAGTAAACGAAATTTTCGTTTATAAAAGCGATGCAGTTCCCCGAGACGCATGCGACGTGTATTATATGTAAACGCACAAATGTGTTCGGCGGAGTAAATACGACGGCGGTGCCACATTTTGCACGAAGCACCTTGGAAATTGGCGCTTGCAAACGGTCACTACTACACATACCAATTACGCTTAACATTATCGTTACATTATAATTATCAATGCAATGAAAATAAAAGAAACGAGTCTGTCTGTCGCGCTCGCATCGCAGATCCGCGCAAAGACGGGATAACGAGGAGACACCGGCGTCGACTAGAGTCTAATGATGATACACGCGTTCGGGCGCCGGCAATCGCCGCGCTCGTAAAAACCTCCGTGTTTCTTTTTTGTTTCTTTTTTGCTGCGTTTTTGAAGCATAAAACTGGGACCAACGCACTCGTGGAGGAGCCCCGGGCAAGAGCGAGTCGAGTAATTTTCTCAGGCTGCCTCTCGCCTCCTTCCACGCACTCCGCCGAGACGTTCGCGAAGCAGCGACGACCCCCCAACGTGGATACGACCAAGTCCGAGCAGTGCACGCATCGTTCACCCCGAGTCACACGCGGCCTGGGGATCTCTTCCCGCGGGATGATAATGCACCCGCTCGCATCCTCTCGAGTCTCGAGCGCACAAAGGCACTGCACTCGTAACTTGACAAGGGTACCTGAGACAAAATCAATTGCGAGGGAGGGGATCTTCCACGAGACGCGAATTCTTAACGAAGGTGAATTATTGGCCTGTGTGCAAAAATACATTAACATAGCCATTGCGAGGTCGTCGACTGTGATATGGCACATCTTCCGTCACTGCCAGTGAGTGCGTCGTGTTTATTTTTAATACGCGGTTCGGCATGTGCAGCAGCACGGCTGTGGTGGTGACCGGTTGCCGGTGACCTAATAACAATATGAACAAATATTCCAAGTTCAATTGGCACGGGAAGGCGAATAAAATATTGCTCCGACTTGGATTTACGCTGGTGGAGGCTCAGGAGGATAGATAAGAATGGGCCCTACGACACAATAAAATCAAGGCGTGAGCCATCTTAGTTCTTATTCGTTACATTTTCTGTTTTTTCTTCTTCTTTTTCTCCTGATGAACAAAATTATGGAATAAGTTAGGTTTAACTAGACCCTGGATTCTGTATTTGGCCGCGTAACAATGATATGATGATAAGATCGTTGAGAATTCAAAGTGACCGCGGCCACGAAGCGCGACTTTTCGGGCATTTTTGTTTCTTTCTTTTGTTTTATCACAAAATCAACCTCCAGAAATTATAAAAACCATTACTGGCAGCTGTAGTATTCTACCGATCGAGGAATGGTATTTTACTCAAAGTGTACGAGTTGGAGAAGAAGTAGACTTCTTAGCTAAATGCATTTTAATCGTTCGATTGTTAAGGATTATCACACCCGGGGCCCGACTAATTACGTAAAATTATGTCAATCGAGTCATAAAATAAAGTTTAAGTCGTGAAGTGTGTAAGCAAAATATTTCTTCCTCTACACAAATCGTAAGATTCCACAATTATTTGATTGGATGGAAATTCGATCTGATATCGTTGGTTTTTAAATTTTATAGTTTTAAATATTAATTATGATTAATATTTGAATCGACAATAGCGGCAAAATAGTAACAGTAGTAGCAGCAGCAACAACGACAATGACAACGACAACAATGAATTTTGAGCAATTTTTGTAAATTTCAATGAATTAAAAAGAAAGTAAAATTATTTCATCTTAAGTACGTTATCAAAGTGAATAAATAATACGCTTAGCTATTGATAATTAATTGGCATTATAGGAAAGGAACGATCGCGTATAAGATTCGTGCGTAAAAAGTGCAACAAATTGGATTTAATAATTATTAACTAAAAAAATTTATATTAACTCAAAGAATTATTTGAAAAATTTGAGATTCTATAAAATTCTATAAAATTATGCTTATATTCAAAATTGGTATGGAATTTATTAATCGACGTTTTATGCTTGAAATATAATTAGTAGATGGAATTTTTATAAATGACATTAGTAAAATTGTATGCATCCCGGCCTTTGGTCTTCTGCATATTCGTAACGAGATTATTAAAACTATCTAAAATGATATCGAAGACGTACGTCATTATAATATGCAAAATAAAGTAGAAGAAGATGGAGCTGAAAAAGAGGTGAACTTTTTTTTTTTTTTTTTTTTTTTTTGAAAAGTGAATTTCCCAAAGTTAAAGGGTAAATTTCTCGCTATACACGACCATATTATCGTCTTTATTTTTAATGATAATTTATGCAGTACAATATGAAATTTATTAAGTAGTATTATTAGACCAAACTGACGTAACAATCGTTTAAAGAATGATAAACTGCTAATTAAAAATTAAAATCAAGCCAAGAGTGTAGATCGGGGTAACTAAAATGTTAAATCATATTGCAAAGAAATATCTTTGCTTATATTGTTTTAACATTTGAAAATGTGTTTTATATTAAATGGCTTTATTTAATTATATATCAATAATTAATTACATTCAATTTTTTATTAATTCAATTTCAGAATAATTTTCTTATTAAGCTTGCGAAAAATATTTTTCAAATTCTCTACGTTTTTATGTTGATACTTTCACGGGAATTAATCCTTTTTATTCCAAGTCAATAAATAGTTAATACCTCGCGGCAGAGCTACAGAGTATCTTTTAAAAAATATTCTACCATAAAAACCATTTCACAATTTCTTTTCTAAATCATTGTAATAAATTTGATTAAATATTAATATATGTAATAAATAATGCATGTGCTCATTTTAATGTTAAATCTTTTTTTTGTACATATGTTAAAAATATTAACAATAAGTTTAATTTGAATAACATATTGGACCAATCAATTTCTTTTAAACTGAATATATTTCATTTAGTATATTAATTTGGAACCAGAGTACAATTTTATTGACTAATAAAAAATATTTTATTACAATAATTAAAATCAGAATAATTGATAATATTAAACTACTTTTCGTACCAATATCTTTATTGGTAAAATTATTATTTCTAATTTCGTGAGTGTGATTGATCGTACTTAATAATAACTTTAAAGTAGATTTATACTTAAATGATATAATTCTTAATTAATCGCATAATTCTATATTTACCAAATGACAATTTTATTTCATTACTTAATATTACAAAATATTTACATAGAAAGATCGGTTAATATTATATTATCAATGGAAAAACAATCATCTTCCGAAAAAAATTATAATATTTTTTTACTTAAATTCAATGCATGTCAAGTATATTTATTTAATATCAATAGAGATATAATATTTTTGACATTTTTATATTATATTATAAATAACTAATCTTTTAAGCTATAAAATTAAATTATTTCTTTACTATTTCAAATCAAAGTAGTCTCATGAACAAATTATAACAAAATATTAATTCTGAAACTCTAAGTAGAAAAAAGTAATATTATATAAATATATTCTTAATCACAATATTTTTAAATGCAAAAGTACAATTATTCAATGAAATTTGATTTTAAGCTAGTTACATTAAACAATTGTTTCTTACAATTAATCTGTATGCACACTAAGAATCTTTCTTTTTCTTTTTCTTTGTTGTTTTAAACTTTTTCTTCTTTACACTACGTTTCTCGCTGCTGCTAGTATTGGTTTTTTGGTTTTTCTGGATCTTTTCTTGTATTGGTTTGTAATCAGGTGGCTTGATATCATAAAATGGATCGTAAAAATTTCCATTTAAAATATTATAAATTGAACTTTCATTCTTCAAGCGTTCATCATTTAGAAATTTATCATTTAACATATCTTCTAAATTGGGTATCCTTAAATAAAAGTCAAATGCAAGATAAACTATTTTATCTATTCAATTAATAAATAAAGACTTTAAAAAGAAATTATTATATTAATATATTAAAGTATGAAAATAATATTATTATAACTGATGGTTACATGTTCGTAATAAGAAGGATGGCTGTATATTTATAACCTCATTCTGTGATAATTTAGTTTATAGCTTACCAATCAAGATTTTCAAATATCTCCATATGTGCAGATTTGCTTATAAGTTAAAATGATTCTTATTTAAGTTCTTCTTAATTAAATTTGAAAATGTTTGTGCTGAAGTATATTTTATTTTAGTAGTTTTGCATTTACCCTTTTTTTGACGAATTATGAAAATTTAACCTTAAAACTTGCATTTGACTATCATTTGATTGATTTGTTCAATTTTTTTTTACAATAATATATTGAGAAATTTTTGTTGCAAAGTATATTTTTTAAGCTATAGTATAATTTGATGGTAATTACATTAAATATGATTGATCGTTGGAACGTTTATTTATATTTACTTTTTTTTCATCTTGTATATTATTTAACTTGTGGAGAAAAAATGCCATCAGATGTAGAGAAATTACAATCTTCTATAGCTTCATTTGTAAGTATAAAGTGTCAAAAATGTTGTATTTAAATTTTTTTTTAATAATTTAATTAAATATATCTAATACTTCTTTATAATACAAAATTTTAGAAAACTGAAAATGTTACGCCAATTAATTCATTGGAAAATATGGGATTTTTTCATGCTTTTGTAGCAACTCTTTCAGTAATTCTAGTTTCCGAATTAGGCGATAAAACATTTTTTATTGCTGCAATAATGGCTATGAGACACCCCAGGCTAATTATATTTTGTGGTGCAATTAGTGCTCTTACAGTTATGACTATTTTATCAGGTATTTTTGATAATTATGATTTTATGTAACTTTATCAAATGAATTAATTTAATATTCAATTATTTTACAGTTATTTTTGGATACGCAGCTAATATAATTCCACGAGCTTACACTTATTATATTTCCACAGCTTTATTCGCTTTATTTGGCTTAAAAATGTTAAAAGATGGATATTATATGTCACCAAACGAAGGTCAAGAAGAACTTGAAGAAGTACAATCAGATCTTAGAAAGCGAGAAGATGAAGTAAGATAAAAAAAAATATTTGTTCTGTTATTTAAACTTTAAATGTTTTCTAGATTTTGTAAAATCATTAAGTAAAAACTATATAAGTTTTTTTATTCTTGCTACCATCAATATTTTAATATTTTAGTTTCAAAAAGAAAGCAGTTCTACGCTCGTTCAAGATCCTGAAACCGGTATTATTAGGAAATCTCAGAAAATAAGTACTCTTGTAGTACTTTCAAGAATATTTCTACAAGCATTCTCTCTTACGTTTCTGGCTGAATGGGGAGATCGTTCTCAATTAACAACGATAATTCTTGCAGCACGAGAGGTAGTACTTAAATTCGTAATTATATACAACATATAATTGTGATTATATGATATTTAAAGTAATGGAAGAAGCATTATTTCATTGTAATATTAAACATTTTTAGGATGTTTTTGGTGTTGTACTTGGTGGAGTTTTAGGACATTCTTTTTGCACTGGGTTAGCTATTCTCGGTGGTCGCATGATTGCACAAAGAATATCAGTGCGAACTGGTTAGTATTAGTTTTATAGTAACATTTTATAGTATTAGCAACAGCTAATGAATTAAAATTCTTTTTTTTTCAATTTCAGTAACAATTATTGGAGGAATTGTATTTCTTATCTTTGCATTGACAGTTTTATTTGTCAAACCAGCAGATGAAATCTACTGAAATAAGCTTTAAAAAATGAAGTATATCTTAATGCTAAATGCAGATGTTTGTACAGTATTATGAAAATTTATTTTTTTAATCAATAATCATCAATACCATTTTATTGATATTTATTAGCAAGAATTTTTAATTGTGTAAAATTAAGAAAGGGAAAGGGTATTATCTATTTTATTGTAATAGTATAATTTTAAAGTTGAAATGGTATCGATGTGGATTATAATACTGATAAATTTCAGCATTGAAATTTTTGTTTATTGATAGTCAATACTGAGAATTATTTGTACATAGTTTTTTATTCAATAGTGATGTGTTTTAGTCCAGTGTGAATTTAATTCTTTAATAAGGAATTGAAGAAAAATAATATAAATATTTGTTAGTCATAATTTTTGTGACATTTTCTATTTGAAAATGTCACGAATACATGTATTTCATGATGAATTATGCAAGTTGTACTTTGAGATATAGTTTACTTTTAAGATATTTTTTTTAATTATTAGAAAATATTAAAAGTTACATATATTTTATACAGATGAATAACAATAAAAATTATTTTAATGAAAGAATTAATCTTACATATAATTTTTATATATTTAAATATATGTTAAGACATTTTTGACATTATTTAATATTTTTTAATGATAGTGATATCTATAATAATAATTTACAATTTTAATACAACAAAATAAAACAATTATATAATTACATTAAATAACATTCATTATACAAGATAGATTGTATTTTATCTATATATATTTTAGTTATATGTTAATTATTTAAACCATTAATATTTAATGGTCGTAATATTAATATTTGCTTTTTATTTTTATTTCTATCTTATTATAAGTAACCAAATTCATAAGTATCACAATAGCAAAAGTACAAAAATTTTTTTAATATTCTTTAACCTAAAAGTTTATTTATGTAAATTGACTCTTACAATAATTTATTTGTATGAAGAATTATTTTCAGAGAGTAGAGCTTGTTTAAATATTAATTTCAATCTTTGGTAGAAAAGGCAGTATTTGGTAACCATCGATATACTGATGCTAATAAGTTAATGTAATTTAATTATTACATTGGTAAAAAGAAATCATTTATAATTCTTAGCATTGTGCAAGCTATTGGCTTATAATTTTTGAAACGAAAAGTTATAAAAACTGAATTATTTCTACAAAAATTGAAATTAATGATAAAAATAGGCAACTATTCCCTGCTTAAAAGATACATTATAGCTTAAGAAGCAAATCTTAAATCTATTAGCTTGTTTTTGATTCTTTATCTAACTCATCTACTGCTACCACATCACTTGAACTTTGTATCGTATTATCCAAATCGTTTGAATTTGAAATTAATATTGAATCAGCTTCCTTAACTTTGTCAGCATTACTACAGGTATACTCTGTACTCAAAGGAATTACATTGTTTTCACCTTGTTCAGTTAAAATAGTAACTGGATGTTTTTTCATATGCGTTGTTAAATTTCCACTGTGATAAAATTCTTTGCCACAAACTTTACATTGAAAAGGTTTGATACCAGAGTGAATTCTTTCGTGTATGGAAAGATTTCCACTATGGCGAAATTCTTTAGCACAAACGTTGCATTTGTAAGGCTTAACACCAGAGTGTGTTCGTAAATGTGTAGATAAATTTCCACTGTGACTGAACATCTTTCCACAAACCTGACAAGCATATGGCCTTTCTCCAGAATGCGTTCTCATATGAATTGCTAAATTTCCACTGTGTGTAAAACACTTATCACACTGTTTACACTTATATGGTCTTTCGCCATTATGAGTTCTCATATGAATAAAAAGATTACTTTTATGTCCAAACTCTTTAAAACAAATTTCACATTGACATTTAAGTTTTTTTCCAGGACTGCCGCTCGAATTTGTCGATTTTGATGGTCTACCAGGAGTACTACGTTTAATAATTGAAGAACTTGATTGAGACGCTGTAAGCGATGGACTTATTAAAGTACTATTGTTGATAGAAGGAGTAACTCTAGATTCTATGCGTCCAGCTTCCATATTTGATTGATTTATTTGATTTATTTGAGACTGATCTTCGTCAGTTTGTTGATTTGCAGTGAAGGAATTATGTTGCTGCTGCTGCTGCTGTTGTTGTTGTTGTTGTTGTTGTTGTTGTTGTTGTTGTTGTTGCTGCTGCTGTTGATATTGTTGTATATGATGATTTATGTAATTCGAAGGTATGCTTTGCTGAAAATATAAAGAAAATTCATTTTTATACAAGGCTTCATTTTTACATTTAAATTTTATATAAATCCTTAAAAGACTATAATTAGGCCATAGTTATAAAATAATTAAAAATGTTGATATTAGTAAAATAGCAATTATAATAATTAAATATATAAAAAATCATTTGACCTAATTAGGACTGTACGTCAGTTATTCCATTGGAAGAAACAAGTGAAATATTGGCTTAACTGAAATTTGTTATACCTTTATATAAAGAAAAAAATCATATTTTAAATAGATTGATTATTTTAAATATAATAATACATGTTCAAATTGTCTATTTTACTAACATTAACTCGAGGTGTATCCTGTCGTGAAATCCCATCAACTTTTTGGGAAAAATCTTTAGGATATTGATTAGTTTGAACTTGGAGCGCTTGATCCCAAAAATGTGGCAATTGATGGTATGTGTATTCAACATTTTGATTATTAAATACAGAATAATCAATATTTCCTTGCCCACCAACCATATTTTGATTTCTATCATCCACGCTATTGTATTCCTGTTTTATTTGAATCGAGCTGAACATCTAGCACAAAAAAAAAAAAAAAACAACTTCTTTCAACACAACTTTTATTTTTATTAAGGATTAACAAACAGTTTTTATTGTCACTTTAACAATACAATACCTTAATATACTTGTAATTAATAAAACTCTAATTTCAACTTATTTTTTATTTGAATGTAAGGATAATTTCGATTATTTATTATCTTCAAAAAATTATGTATACTTAACATTAAAATATTATTATTTCGATGAAATATTTTGCAATACTATAATATAATTATGGCGATCGTTGATGTGTTTTACGCGGACATTCTCAATTACTTGTTGAGCAGCTGCTACGTACAATTCGGTAGGTAATACACGACAAATTGGCTTATAAAATGCATTCTAGCCGTCGAATTTTTCATTGTTGCGGTGAACAGCACAAAATTAAAATGAAAAATATGTGAGCTCCAAATACGAGATAACCAAATGGCAGCTTCAACTCTTTGTGTGGTATAAACAAACACTTGCACAGATCAGCTCACAGATAAAGAGAAAACTGACAGAAAAACCTTAATTTTTTTGTCCTTTGACGCCGCCATAGTGTACATAAGAGTTCTTAGAGTTCTTTCTTATTATAAACAGTGCTACCATACAAAAAATGAGTTCACTAAATTTAATTATCCATTAATATTCCTTGTACGTATATTTTCGTCATTTATTTTAATTGAATGTTTTAATCCGGGATGGGTTTATATTTTTATTAAAAGATTAAATTTTAATTGTCCCGTGCCCCGATCACACGGGCTTAATCGAAATTTTAACTGCCATTCTATATAATAATAGTATTTTATTATTTTTATAGGGAACAAACAGACAAAAAAAAGTTTTAATAAATTATAATGATAAAATGTTTATTGTTTATAAGAATATTATGAAAATGTTAATATGATATTTGAATTAAGCGCTGTCTCGACAAAATGTTAATATTGGTATGAATGAGCCAACAAGTCGATAACACAGAATTGTAGAAATATAAAGTTTCTCAATAAGATAATGTACTATGAAGTGTTTTAGTAAAAAAAAAGAAAGAAAATGTCCATATCAAATTAAAAAACTGCAATAATCATATTATAGACTTAAAGGACATGCATTCGTGAATTGTCGTCCTAATTTTATATCACAATTTTATCTTCATCATGAGTAAAATAAAAAACGTATTTTTTTTTGTAATTAGTTAGAGCTGACCGCCTGCTGTTTATAACTGTTTTTAATATAGAAATAGTTTACATAGAATCATCAAAGCTTATTTATTTAACAAAAATGAATGTTTCAGACGTTATAAAAGTTCAAAAGGTTTTAATTTCATTTATTTATTTCAACGGCTGCAATTAACAACTCTGTTTTCATTATTATTATTACGTTTCGTTTAACAATTATTTGTATTAAAATTATTGTAAATATATGTTCATACGTTAATTCATTCGTATTTCAGGTAGAAAATGTGTTAATGCCCGACAAATATGGATTAAAAAATACTTTAGGCACATTTTATTTAACTGAAACACATTTTATCTTTATGGAATTAAATGGCAAGAAGAAAATTTGGGTAACATATTTATATTTTATGCATTTTATTAATAACTGAAAATACTTATTTTATAATATTTCAGGTTCTAAATTCACATGTCGCCAATACGCAAAAATTGCCATTACTCTCAATTGGTTCTCCACTTCGTATTAAGTGTAAAAATTTTTTCGTCGTTACATTTATAATACCAAAAGAACGAGACTGTCACGAAGTATTTTTAACATTATTAAGATTATCGTTTCCAAGTAATATATAAAGGCTAATGCGCACATTTTTCACTATTAATTGCATTTAATTTAAATTTCACAATTGCATTAATTGTGCCAATTTTTAATTTATAGCAAGAATAGAAGACTTATATTGTTTTAATTATAAGGGCAATAACGAGAGACTTACACAAGATTTTGGTTGGAACTTTTTCAGTATTCAAGATGAATTTCAAAGACAAGGTGTTCCAAATGAAGAATGGTCACTGTCTTATCTTAATGTGAATCACGAGGTTATTGTTCTATTAATTTTCAAATAAATTTAATGTTCATGGGTTTCTTTTTTTTGTTATCCATTCATAAATGTATATTCAATTTCAAAACAGAAAGCTTATTTATTCATAATAAAATTCATTCAAAACTTTAAACCAACGGAAAGATAAAAAAAATCTATGTGTAATATTATAAAATATAAATATGAATTAAACAGCATAAATGAATTTATGTAATTATACATCCGTATATTGTATTATTCACTAAACCAGTTCAAATGCTTTTACCAATGTATGCCGTGTGCAATATTAAACAAATGTTAACTAAGTAATATAAAATAAGAAAATATATAATATGATATGTAAGGATGAGTAGATAATAGATTTTAACTATTATTTAAGTATTATTCCATTAATACTGTTTTTTTTTTTTAATTTTAGCTCTGCGAAACTTACCCAAAATATATCTATGTTCCCAGTTCATGCAGTAACACTGTATTAATGGGTAGTGCTAAATTTCGTAGTAAAGGAAGACTACCAGTATTAACTTATTTATATAACAATAAGGTAAATAATAAGACATTTAAACTGAAAAGTTTGTGAAATTAACCATAAGTCATATTTATTATAATTGATTATAATTTCTTTAATCTTTTACTTTTTAAAATTTATCGATAAATTAGTTGAACGAAATAAGAATTATTATTTATATATATATATATATATATATATATATATATATATATATATATGTATGTTATTATATAACACGAACATAAAATAATTTAAAATTTTTGCAGGCATCCATTTGCCGATGCAGTCAACCATTGTCTGGCTTTAATGCTCGCTGTTTAAAGGATGAACAAATGCTTTACTATTTACTTTGCACAAATCCCAATTCAAAATACCTTTACGTAGTTGATACAAGACCGCGAGTAAGTTATTGAGTTTCTTTATTTATATCGCAGTTTTTATTTACCATTTTTAAGGACAAATATTCTTTTAATATTTCATATACAGATTAATGCTATGGCTAATCGTGCTGCGGGAAAAGGCTATGAAAATGAAAATTTTTATGATAATATTAAATTTCAATTCTTTGGAATAGAAAATATTCATGTTATGAGATCAAGCTTAACTAAATTAATCGAGTGTATGTAAAGTTTAAATGTATTTTAATAATAAATGCCGTTTTTTTTTCTTCACATTAATATTTTACTCCGTGTAGTGCAAAAAATCACCTCGATGAATGAATTTCTCAGCGGACTCGAAAGCAGTGGATGGCTAAAACACATTCGTGCAATACTAGAAACATCTTGGTTTATAGCACGTAATGTAGCTAATGGGATTAGTGTCGTGGTACATTGTAGTGATGGATGGGACAGAACGGCACAAGTTTGTTCATTGGCTGCTTTAATGTTAGATCCGTTTTATAGAACTATTCATGGTTTCCAAGTGAATACTTTATATTATTACTGTAATTAATTATAATACAATATAATATAATAAGTAAGAAAAAAAAAAAATTGTTTTCCAATTTATAGGTTTTAATAGAAAAAGATTGGCTTGCATTCGGTCATAAATTTAACGATCGTTGTGGATTTGTAACAAACGCTGATGGTAAAGAATTAGCACCAATATTCACCCAATTTATCGATGCAATTTACCAACTTCTGCAACAATTTCCTTATATGTTCCAATTTAATGAACAATATTTGGTTACGCTACATGATCACGTACACAGCTGCCAGCATGGAACATTTATTGGAAATTGCGAAAAAGATAGACAATTTTTAAAGTCAGTATTAAGTATTTATTAGTAGATATAAAAATATTTTATTTTACAAATATCGTTTAGACTTTCAGAAAGAACCTATTGCCTCTGGGGCTATATGGCTCAGCACATAAATGAATTTATAAATCCATTGTATTCAAGTATCCAATATAAAGAAGAAACTAGTCGCATTCTTAAGCCAAAACTTTATCCGCAAAGTATTGTGTAAGTGTATACGAGTATTATATTAAAAAGTATGTAAACACTTTTTCACGTACCGTTTAATTCATTATAGATTGTGGCGAGGACTTTACTTCAGATTTGAAAATGGTGTTCATCCTAGGGAATCTTACGAAGATATTCTTTTAACAATGAACAACCATATCAGTTCCATAGAAGATCATAATAAATTTCTTGCTAAAGTAAGATTATATTATTAAGTATTTAATAATAGTGTTTAAGATCTATGGCATTATTATGTTTTATAAAAAAAAAAAATTTTATTTTGCAGAGGATAAATTCAATAGGACAATTAAATACATCAAATAATATAGAGCTAACGTCTCCAAATAAGTGCAAATTAGACAATGAATATCTAAAGGAATGCCCTCTTAAAGAAAAATTAATTAATATTAAGAACGATACAAATAGTAGAAATAAAGAGGAAATAAAGGAATTAGTTAGCGAATTGAATGTCATAGCATTGGAATGGAAATCCTCTAGAAACATGAGTGAATGTAAATGTGCTACTACTTTTGATGCTTTTAATAAAAAGGTAAAATATATTTGTACAATATAATTATTCTAGTTGTTAATTTTTATTAAATACAGCATTTGTTCAATGTTATTCATCTATTAAAATTTTCTTATTATTTTTCAATTAAAATATTCGTGTGTTAAAATTTTATTAAGTAAATTATACCAATTAAAAAATTATAATTTTACAAGAAAATCTGGAATAAAGTCTTCGGTGGTATAGTTCCCGTAATAAGACATTTTCAATCTGTCTATTAAATGACATAAATTACTATAACTTTCACTTATTATATAAAAGAACGTCTTATTCCTTTAACATATATAACAATTTGTTAAGCATTTGGTTTTGTAAAATTTCAGTATCATTGTTGGTCGTGTGGAAACGTATTATGTCAGCGATGCATGGGTATGAACAGTCCACATGCAAAATATTCGACTCAGCGTGCAGTTCCAACTTGTAAATTTTGTTCTCAAAAATCGACAGCATTAACGTCTATAACACCTTAAAAATAGATCTACTTTAAACATTTCATAATCAGAGAAACTATTATCTTTATTATCGAAATTATTTAATATTTAATCCAACATTTATTACACTTTTCAAGTTCAGATCTCGGAATAGGAACTTTCATTAATCTTAACTTGTCACTCAATTTCAAATGTGCTTGAATTTGAATTTGATTTTTTTTTTTATCTGTATATTTTATAATATAACGATGTTGGACTAAATATTACATTGATTATAGAAATTTTATTTGCACATTTATATAATTTGATTATTTTGAAAACATTAAAAAAAATAATAAGAATTAATTATATAAGTACGATTGTGTCTAAATGTGATTCTTTTAACTATGTAAATAATTATTTTTATTGAAGTACACTTGTAAGTTTATCATGATAAAGATATTAAATATTATTAGGAGATTAGAGAAAGGTGATTATTTTTTACTCGTTTAATTAATGATGAATAAATTATTACCACAGTGTAAATACTTTGATTTTAAGCCAATAACTTTATTTTTGAAAAACTTCAAAATATTAGTACATCATACACAATAATAACATTCACACTTAACATAGTTTGTTCATCAAAAATAATTATCAATTGCTTGAATAACAATGTCTTTCTCTTTTGATTAATTTCTTTCGAAAATCAATATTTTCACATAAAACGGTACTTGTAAATAAAAGCATTTAAATAATAACGTAAAAGAATCTAAATCCTAAAGTATACTTCTTCTTAAACTTAAAGAATTTTGTATAAGTTTCTAATGAAGTTGCTACATGTTTTAAAAGGGATTGTATTATAATTGGAAAAAACTAATTTTCAATTATTTATTATAGTATTTAACGCTAGTTTAAAATGATGTTTGAATGCAAGAAAATTTAAACACACAACCCTAACGTAAAACGAATCATATATCGATAAAACTGTGATAATAAAAATATATATGCATTAATTGATAAAAATTGTAATAATGTAATTTATGTCCGCATAAACACCGCATGTTTTAATAAAAATTCAAGGCCAGCTTGTGTAGGTTAAAAATAAAATGTACGACTTTTAAAAGTGTGGAGGATTATGAATTCTAGAAGTTTAAGAATCATCGTATGTCGTAATTGTAAATTGGTTCTGACGCATTTTTAAATTCTGTAATCGTTCTTACAAATCTTAATAAAGCATGCAAGATTCTTGTGAAATATGTATCATTCGTTATCATAATTTTATTCAATGTAAATGGTCGTTATTCAGCAAACGCATTTGTTATAATTACGCGAATCAATAGTCGGTAAAAGCGATATAACGGTTTTTATTCATCGAAAATAAAGAATTTTATCATTTCTATACGTATACATTGTATACGTAATTGTTAACAATTGCGTTTACCCAAAGTCAATATGAAAAATTATTTTAACAATTCTATATTACAAAATTATTTAACTGCACTTTATCAAGTGCTAATCGTTAACAACACGTCTGTATTTCCTATTCGGTGGAAACACATCTTCATCTTCTTCGCCTTCTGCGACGAGGAACGGATCATCGTACGCGTAACTTGGGGCCCATTTCAATAATAACTTTTCGAAAAAATCTTCTAAACTTCTTGCTTCCTGATATACCTGCGAGTCCACCTTCAAAAATAGATATTTTAAAATACATACTCGGAACAATATGGACTTATAACTCGTGATAATTGTTTTACTTACGGGATTATAAATGAACGCATTTTTAAACATTAGTCTGATATCAGCCATCACTTGTTTTAAGTCTACATAATGACTTTCATTTTCGAGTTTAAGCTTGTCTTTTATAATATCTAAAGCAATGGGCTTTTTTATAATTCGATGATATTCAACAATCTATTAATAAAAAGTTTTGGTTAAAAAAAAATGTGCAAGAAACTTGGACTGTTTTATGCGAGATAATATAGATTTAAAGAAAAACAAAAAAGATGAAGAACTTTACAGTTAATAATGAAAGTAAATTTACTCGCTATCTTATTCTGAGCTTTTTAAAAATTCCCTACCAAATACGTGAATTCGGTGATAAATGAGAAAATTTCATATGATTCCTTAAAGCGTTTAAGTTAATTTTAATGCAATTGCGATTAAAAATAATGACGAGTTTTTGTGAAATATATACCTCTGGTGATACAACTTCTCTGAAAGGTAAACTTTGTTCGTATTGGCAATATAATTCTAAAACTATTCGCTGAGCTATTCTTAAATCACGGGCGCTTAATTGGTTTGACCTCTTTTCCCCGGGAGGGTCCTCCGAACAATCAAGTACATTAGTGCAAAGCATGCACTGCCATGTTTCACTTTCACTGCAGAAAGTAAAGCGCAGGTTTAGTATTGTTTTCATAATCATAATCATCATCATCATCATCATTACTTTATTTTAATTCAATTTTGGATGCTTTGATTGGATGAATGATTGTATATATGTATGTATGTATGTATATAAAGCCAACCAATTGTTCAATAATTTGATTATGCATACAAACGTACATATTCTTCTCAATGCATTTATGTAGGAATATTTTAATAGGAAAAACTATGAAAGCGTTCCGTTTGTTCCGATTGAACTTACTGTGGAAATGATTTTAAATTCGGTATATGACAATATAAATGGAAGACCTTTGGACACTTATCACAACAAAGCACAGCGTCACCTCCATCCATACATACTGCACACCAGTCTTCGTTCGGATCATCTTTTGTCATGGATGTTGCTAAATTATTTTTAATAAATCAATCAAATTTCATTTAACTTTTAAATCACAATTTACAAAATCAACTCACTTGTTTTTATAATAATGACAAAATAATATTTTTATTTCTTAAATCGTTCGACGAATAGAACGACGTTATAATAATTATAACGAACCAACGACTTATAAATAAGGGTTATACACATTCCTAATATAATGCGAGTAATAATACTTCGAGATTTTTCTTTTTTTAATTGTATTCGTACAAATTCAATGTTTACACTAGACGAAAAAGTGTAAGGCGTCATGTAAACGACATGTTTTGATATTATACATTTTATTATTAAATTATAAATTACACAATTAATAAATTGTAAGATTTTACAATTTCAAATTTCAAAATCTTGTAATTTAAATTAATAAATAAAACAAAGATAATAATAATAATAATAATAATAATAATAATAATAATAATAATAACAACAACAACAACAACAACAACAACAACAACAACAATAACAATAATAATAAGTAGATAAAGTAAAAGTAGAAAAGGAGGAGGAGGAGGAGGAGGAAGAGGAAGAAGAAGAAGAAAAAGATAAAGAAAAAGAAATAAAGATAATAGATACAAAAAATCGTAACGACTTCACAGCTTCGAAATAAGAATAAAATCAGATAACTGTAATATACAAGTTTCACTTATGGCCAGCACTTTTAAAAAGAGCACATTAACGACGTCTTATGTAAAATTTAATAAATGTTCATTATTCTTCGTTAAAGAGAGATATTACTTTTTTACAGATCATAAAAAAGATATCGAATTGCAGTTAACGAATGTAAAAAAGATAAGTAAAATGAGAAACGGTGTACACGGACAAAACATCTTTTCCTCGATGTTCGTTTGAACTTTTATGAAAAATAATTGTAAATGAGGAAGCTTAGCTGCGAGTCTGTTTACATTATTAATTCATAATTTATGTATAAACTATATTGGTCAAACTGATTTTAATAATGCAATAGAGAAATTCTTACCGGAAGAATTGTCGGTCATAGCATGGATCCCTTCATCCGTTGAACTATCAACTTGAGCTGAGTCCAGTTGATTTTTTTGAGTCTCCGGAATAACCATAATGCCATTACTATCCAATTTGGCGATCGTGAGCATCAAATCATTTAATGATTTTTGACAAAATTTGTCAAGGCTCTTTTGCGTTTCGTCCGTCTTTTCATGGGGTGCGGGACTCGGTGTTTTCGGCATTGACGAGCTAACCGTGTGACTGACAGACGTGGAATTTTGAGAAATCGACGACGGGGCATCACTGCTCACTGGCGGACTCGCTGTATTGTTGTTACTTTTCTATTTAACAATAAATAATAGCGCTTGTATACAATGTGCACACGCCGTTAAGGCAACCTTATCAACCAACTATTCAACGTCTTATGGAAATTCAGGACTTTCGATAAACTTACTCTATATTCTATTCTTATAATACTTTCAAGTGCACAATAGCTCGGAATTAAGGAATTACCAGTTTTTCTCTCTTTAAACTTAAAATTCGTAAAATTTTATCGTTAAAAAAATAAAAAAAAAGAAAGAAAGAAAAAAAAAACAAAACAAAACAACAACAACAACAACAACAAAACAACAACAAAAATGGATAAAAATTTTAAGTTAAAATGGTCTCGTCGACATCGATCTCCTCTGCATTAGACTTACCGTATGGGACGCTATAGTCACGGCGGACTGATTCTTTAATGTGATCTTATATGTGTCGTTGACAGGTACATTGGACGTGGATTGATGTTGCATTGGGCTTCTAGATGTGTAAGACGGTGGTACGGAAGTGTTCACATTTTGCGGAATATGCCAACGGGCGGATTGCATAGCTTGCACTTGTTGTTGCTGCTGCTGATGCTGATGCTGATGTTGCTGCTGCTGTTGTTGTTGTTGCTGTTGCTGTTGTTGTTGCTGCTGCTGTTGCTGTTGCTGTTGCTGCTGATAAACGTTGAGCATTTGCTGAGTAGACTGACTCGGCTGACGAATTTGCATTCCAGTGAGCAGCGAAGTACTGCCTTGGTAGTTCTGAAGCGGACCTATAGGTCTCTGGGGGTTGTTTATGGGGTATCGATATCTGGGGGGAAATCTATACTGCACTGCATTGGCAGAGGGTCTATATGCAGGTGGATTATGGGCGAGTAAGCCGCGAAGACTGGCGTTTTGATTTAGATGGGGATCGGGGACAGGTACGTGTAACTGCTGCTGATGCGGATGCGTCGACGAAGTTACCTGTTAGAACAAAAATGTCATTTCTTTAATTATGAATGGAATTGGTTTAGCGTGAGTCAGAGTCGAACATTTTTAAGCTTAAGTCGTTTTCGTCTCCTCGATTAATTTGGATGCGCAATGGTCTCGTGTGTGTAGGCAAATAATTTATCTCGTATCGGTAATGAGTTAAGTAGCAAATAAAACTAATTCTCTAGTAATTAATGTATTATTAAGGAGTGTAATTAGTATAGGATGTCAAATTATTATAAGCTTTTTCAGGAAATAAATAAAAATCTAAATATTACAGTTTTGTGTTTGATTTATTAAAAATATTACATTAGTGAATATAAAAATTCAAGTAAATATAAAATTAATTCATAAGCCGTACAGCAGAATATTGAAACGAATGTTCACTAACATATTATTTAATTTAAAGTCATGTATTTAAGTAATTTAACACTTTTAAGTACTGTTTACTGTAATGTTTTTTAGGTTCAATTTGAAAGTTCAATTCGATAGTTCTTATGCATGAAAAATAGCATATTTGGATATTTCAAAATTATGTATTAAACTCCATGTCTTATTTAATGTAAATGTAATCAATGCTTTACTAATACTATTAGTTTTTGATTAATATAATATAATATATATATATATATATATATATATATATATATATAAAAAAAGTAAAAAAATAAGAACAAAAAAAAAAAAAATAATAATATGGTACTAATCTACATTAACTATGTCAACTTAAAAATTAATACAAATTTGATGAACAAAACAAAGCCTATTCGATCTATTGCCAGTGTACCTGTTGGTGACAATTTCCAAGTCCTGGACGCTGAGCCATCATCATTTGTTGCTGTTGCTGCATATGTCCGTTGTAATTAACATTAAATGTAGCTATCCTCTGATTCTGAGGTGACGAACGCTGTTGCAAATTATGTGCATTATAATGTTGCATATAATTTTGAGTTTGAGCCTGCATTTGTTGTTGACTCGCTATGTGTTGTTGAGTTTGCATTGTTAATTGTTGATGAGATGTAATGGGAATGTTCATAGGCTGATTGATGTATGCATTATGTGGGATATTGCTCGAAGAGCTTGTGTCGCAGATGAATTTTCCATGCCTATATTCATTGCACATGTATTTAACTGCTTTTGTTCCATTGGCTCGCTTAAGGGTGTCGTAGGTGCACTTGGTTCCGTAGGAGGAGTAACCGAAGGATAGACTCTACCGTCGACAACTATTGCCCCAATTGACGTTATAACTGTGAAATCATTTTAAAAAAATATACATTTCAATTCAAATGCGCGGCTTATGTATTTATAAATTACTTTGCTAACCTTTAATTAAATCTTGCACTTTTTCCATAGATAAATGTATTCTAACAGGTATTTCGGGATTTGGAATATCCGCTCTTCTGCTTTTTATTCGTTGCAAATGATTTGTAACTGACTTTTTACTATAAAGTAATTCCATATCAGTGCCTTTGTCAAGCGCATAATTAACAAAGTCTATGCAATGATCGGTCAATTTAGATAGTTGATCTAAGGCTACTTTTTTCTCGTTTAGAGTATTTTGTTTTTGATCACAAACTTCACTTAAGCGCATTACTAATTGCTTTCCTCTGGAACTTATTGCGTTTGTCAATCTAAAAATCATCATACTTTGTTATTTTAATATGTAAAGTAGAGCGCATTGTAATAACTTTTTTTTTCTTTTTTTCTTACTATATTTACAGTTCATTAAAATCTATTAAAATCTATTAAAAAGTAAGAAATGAAAAAATTATGAACCAATATAAAATGAGAAAAATAGTTTAGATTAACTTTAGTCTGTATAGTCATATTAGATATTCTTTTATTTCTCACTAATTTACAATCTTACAAAAAATTTATACAAAATAAAAGATTAATAATGTTGATGCGCGCGCGCGCGCGTGTGTGTCTCAGCGCACGCGCATATAAATGCGTTTACGTATGCATGCATGTATATTAATTAGATAATTACTTACTGCACAACCATTTGCGTTATTTCTTGTACAAGGCTTTTCTTTTTCTCAGATATTAATACTTGACGATCCTCGATAACTTTCATCGCACTTTTCAATAGTTCCCTCTTATAACTAACGTCAAATTATACAAGTTAATTCTCTCAGTTTATTCGTGGTAATGTAAAATTAATTATTCATCTAATATTCTTACCTAACTTCATTCAATAATGTTTTCACAGAGGTACGAGTTTCTGCAGCTATTTCATGTATAAATTTATATTTATGTTCTCTATGCTCTGTAAGTTGACAGTCTCTGCATGTTAATCGATCACAAGTTTGACAAAATAAAGACAATTGTTCGTGTGGATGAAGCGTACAAAACAAATAAACTGGCAACTTCTTTTCTCCTTTTTTGACATTTTCTGTATCGTTAGTAATCTCCTCTTTAGGCTTTATCGTGTGATCCTTGGTTATTTTCAACCTCTGATGTGCCTGTAAATTTAAATCATTTAAATAATCAAATATTTCGCTTTGATATTAACGAATTATGAATGAATAAGTAAAATATCTTGCCATAACACAATTTTGACAGATTAGCTCTTCGCATTCCACGCACCAACTTGTTGCAATTGCATTTTCAGTACAATTTGTACATTTCTTTTCTTCTTCAACATCCTTAGATTCATCATCACAAGAAGCATTCATATCATCTTCCCAAAATTTAGAAAAAAAACGATTTTCAATTAAATTCTCCGACTGGCTGATAACATTGCAAAGTTGGCATACAATAACATTGGTTTCAGCTATAACAGAATAAATCAAGCATTAAATTATATGTGCCACACTCAGTCATATATACATATATCGTAATCAATACATATGGTAATAATAATGATATAGATGCGTGTATATATACATGTGTAAAACTTTATATACTTATGCTTACAAATTACAAACTATAGTTATATATATATATATATACGTAGCAAATTTTTAAATAAGTACTACGCTATAATTACTCAAGTTGAAGTTATTTTGCAAATAAATATTACACGACTGATTCGCATTACCAATATATTACTTAATCTTTCTTTTCGCTTTAAGAAAATAAGAATCTAAGTGATATAAAAATTTTATAAATGACCCCGCACCCGAGTACTGAATTATTCAAACGTTCTCATGTAAAATGGTTTTGCCATTAGCATACAAAGGGGCTAAATTAGTTATAAGACACTAAACCAAGATAATTGTTGTAATATTTAGAAATGTATGCATACATTAGCATATAAAGTGTCAAGTGGTGTGGGCAGGGTCAAGCTTAATTAGAACGATGCTTACGCAGAATCTCAGCATCGACCGAGGTACTGTGTTGTTCGTTGAGTTTGCTGTTGATACAAGTGGAGCAGGCCGCGTGAAGACACTCGAGGAGTTTCGGATTGTCCTCGATGACGAAGGCTTTGCAGCAGAGTGCGCACTTTGACAAACTGCTCTTGATCTCTGATTCTTGGCCCTGCTCCGTTGTGCATTCGGCCTCCTCGTCCTCCTCGGTATTGCTGTCGGTGCTCATCGCGTATCCCGCTGGCAGCTGTGCCTGTTGCTTCGCGTTAGTAGCCGTTGGTATCGCTTGCTCCGAAACTTCTTCCTTCACGACGGTGAAGGAAGCGAGGGCGGCATTATTGGTCACCGAGACCTCGTTGCGCGAATCCATGGTCAGCAACGGGCAACGATAAGGTCTCCGAGGTCGTTGAGAGACTATTGTATCATCGTCCCCTGGATAAGGGACCGCTCATGGCTCTCTTCCTTCTTCACGAGCGAATTTGCAATGAAATTGAACGTAAAAAAGACGCAACTCATTCGCTACGTCCAGCGCAGAAACGGAAAAAGGGACGGATAGTGCAAGAAAAAATTGGAGAAAGCTACCATCAGAGGGCCAGCAATGCCAACATGTCCGATATATTTTTACGAGCTCCTCTCTGTGTGGCTATGTGTGTGTGCTGTGCTTATGGGCAAGTACGTGTTCGACGAATAGCGTGCGTGCCCGCGAAGACTTTTGTTAGTGTGCGTTTAAATAAGAGAGAAAGGAAAGTTTAATGGAATTTCTTCTCATCCTTCCCTTTCCGATGCGCGTTCTTTTGTCTTGTTAATTTTTCTTTCTGTCTGCCTGTGTAAGTTGGAATTTTAAAGGGTGTTTGTTTCATAAGATTTTGACATTGATAATTTTCAATTTGCTTGAAATGTTTTGCAGAGTCGAAGTAGCTAGACTGCCAATGGGAATTATATTTGTAACTTAGGTCTTTATTTAACCAGCGCATCAGTTATAAATATTACACAAGGAGCTTCGTGTAAGCTTGTCACTTAAATTAGTCATTCGGGCACTTTATTCAACAATAATAATATAAATTATTTTATTAATTAGGATTATTATTTACATCCATTATCATGGATCGCTTATCAAATTGTAGAGTTTGATAAGTGGTTTGGTTACAAGCCAAGTTTCACTTTTATTAAACAGAATTCATTTCACTTTAAACTTTGTTCCCTTTGGACTTGCAAACACTCGATTAATATTTTAACGCGTTTACTCTTTTTTTTTTATCGATTCGTCGTATTGTGCACCAAAGAACGGATGTCTGATTTTTATATTTTGCAAATCTGGTATTCCTATGAATTTTTCAAATTGGAAGTCTTTCTTCGATAATCCAGAAAGTTTTCTCCTTATGTTCATTGTCCCAGTGGTTTGTATATTCACTAAAATTATTTCACCACAATATAAGCATTAAAGCGTCATTTACACAAGAATTAAATAAAATAAAAATTCCTTATATGAATGTTATACCTGCTTTATAGATCTCTGAATCGTCATCGGCACGTAATACGCATGTAAGATTAGGCTTGCAATCTCTATTTACAGCGCAATAACGATCTTTACCAAACTTAAGTTTTGATTTTTCACCTAAATTTAGGACTTGATTTTTCAACTCCATTGGATCAACCTGTATAATTAATTTCATTAATAAAATGAAATAAATTGAAAAACAAATTAAATTATTTCAATTCGTTTTGTTTGCATATGTCGAACAATGAGTTATCTTACGGTAATTGGAATCTCGACAATCCAAATTTCATCATCTTCGTCAAGATCGTCTAAGTTTAACGTGGATTTTAAATTAGAAATTTCTGTTAAGGATTCTTGCTCTTTGAAAGCTTCTAACTACAAAAGAGAAAAATTATTAATCCCTTATCGATAATATTATATAAATAAGAAAAATTAGTCGATTTTGCATTGCATTCGAATTGAAAGGCATTAAACGGATTAAAAGGGAAGGATTTTCATTAAAATTATTCATTAATGTTAATCAATTTACAAACTTATAATTATTATTATGAATCACAACATATTTTTATTTTAACATACGGTACGTGGCCTTTGTATTAAATCATAATTGGACGTTTCATCCGAAACTTTCCCATGAACTTTATCGGTCTGAGTATCTTCTTCGATGCAGCTATCGTTAGATACTTTCACCTTGGATGGGTGTAATGCTGAAGAAGCATCCAAAGCTCCTATCGAATTTTCAGCCGTACGACACGGTACAGTGTCAATTTGACTTTTTAAATCATTGATTTCCAGGGCAGACATTTAATGTTTGTACTTTAATATAAATCTTTAATCGTGAATGTTCGCTAACCTGAAAGTTACGCACGAGTTACAAAATACGTCCTCAATAATATACGATGACAAAATAAATCACAAACAATAATTACGCTTTAGAGCTTAATTATTCAATAAATCGTTTGCCTTTATTAATCTCAATCGCTTCATTTACAATAATGGAAATTTAACTTTGCTAGGAATAATATTTTTAGCCAACACATTGCCGAAAAAAACTAAACACAAGGCAATTTCCACCGAGAATTAAAAATTGCTGCTCACATACAAAATAAGTAATGCTATTTGTATTTCTAGTTAATCAACAATTTAGCTCATTCGCGTCTATTTATTATAATTATTTTATTACCATCGACGCAACGCACACTTTAATCAACGCCGCATGAAATTGGCTCAAAAGTGGAAAACAAAATTGTTAAATAAACGTTGGATAAGCAGAGCTAGATAAACTACGAATTTACATGTGACTGGGGAGTAAAGAAAAATCTCTCAAGTGATATCGCAAGAGATGTCTCTGCTATCACTGCCATCTGATATGACGCACTATGCAGTTCTGTGCAATTTTTTTACGTGACAGGAGCCGGGGGATGGCACATGGCACATCCTCCTACTATTTGCACATATAATTAATCGATCGTTAACTGAGCTTTCTATGTATGGCCTTTGCAAATCCAGCAAATATTCGTATTATTGATTGTGAGCGACGAATGTTAATTACGTTACATGAAAATAGATGGGATATCGTTGCACGGCCTATTTATAGAACAATTGTTCGAGATCTGGATGTGGCTAAAGATTAATACCTCTCATGTCTTATTTTTGAATTTTCATACGCCATTAAACAAGTTTAACCTACATCGGGTTATTGTATATTGGTTGGATATCTGGCATACGGAATGACGACTAACACCGTGTACCGACTAGTCACGCACACACGCGCACGCAAGCATGCGTGTGTATATTTATGAGATAATAATTTTTTTTCATAATAATTTTACTTGAAACGAAAAGAGAATCTATAATGAAATTATATTATTGTTAAGTAATTGCTTAGGGATTTTTTAAATAATATTTTCTTTCGCATTCATTTTGAATGCCCAAAATTATATTTAATCGAAACAAACATTTTTGTCGCAGTAGAGATCGCTCGTAGCACAATAATCGTTAAGGGTCTTATTTTACATCAGTTTATTCATTCTTCGTCATTCATTCGTTCGTTCGTTCGTTCGTTCGTTCGTTCGTTCGTTCGTTCTACGATCGTTCATTTATTTATTTATTTATTTATTTATCTACCTACTTACCTATCTACTTAATTGCTTACCTACCTACCTATCAAGCTATTTATCTATACCATCTACACTATCGGTACAATCTATACTATCTATACTATCTATATTATCTATATTATCTATCTGCACATCCACTCATCCACCCATCCATTCATCAATTTATTTATCTTTCTCTCTCTCTCACTCTCTCACTCTCTCTCTCACTCTCTCTCTCTCTCTCTCTCTCTCTCTGTCAAGTTTTTATTTAAATGCAACTAAGGCCATTATAGAGTCGCCTTCCGTTTTATATGCACTCTGACTTGCTTTCCTAAAGACACGGACGATCATAAAACTTTCGTCAAACGCTCATGATTTCCTTTGTCGTGGAAGGATGCGCAAGCAAAATTGCTCATCGTCGACCCCAATTAGCTAGGAAAGCTTACGACGCTCGAAGCCTCGAGGCAAAGCGAAAGCTTCATTAACTGCGGCCGCAAATTAAGCCTACAATTGCTATGTCAGTGCATTAAGCAGGAGACTTTCGAGTAACGTTCGATCCGCCCTTGCAGAAAAATCGAACATTAAAAAGATTAAGCGCGGCGCTACTGTCTACGCGCGCTTTCCTACGATCGCGAGCGATAGTGGCGGCGCGCATTTCCAACACACGCTCGAGTTGCGCTGCGCTCTCACACGCACTGGGTCCGCGCACACCGTGCACCCCTGCGCTCGTGTGGCGTACGCACGGAGGCCGTAACGAGCTTTTGCGCGCATGTGTGCAGGCACTGATGCACGCACGCCAGTGCAGATAGATAGGCAAATAGATAGATGGATAGATAGGCGAATGTACGTAAGTACGAACGTACGTAAGCAAGCAAGCATGTATATAAGGACGCATGCACGCGCGCACGTATGAATGCATGAATGCAGTAGTCGCATTTATGCGCGAACGACCCTCTTTGCCGTGTGCGTGCGCCTATGCCTCAATGCGCGCGCGCGCGCGCATTCGCGTGCCCGCGTGTCCGTGTGTCCGTGCGTGCGTGCGCGCGCGCTTGTAACTCGTCGGGTCGACCATAAAAATTCACCAGTGTAGAGAGAGACGATTCGTGGTGCAAAAGTATATATAGGGGCTTCGTAAGTAAACAAACGTCTGTCGAGCTTATTTAGCATTAATGCGAATCGCGAACGGGATGTCCGTGACGTCAGTGTGCTGGAGTGTCCAGGAGAAATGTTCCGGTCTGCTCCTATCGCTCGCTATTGTCCGAAAATTAAGGTTAAAACGGTGCTGCTAATCTGTGCCTTTCTCTGCTGTGTCTCTCCTGAACGCCATCTCTGTCTTTCATTAATTCGCGCGATGTAACATGCACGGAGTGCCCCGAGGAGGAGAATCTCGTATATGTTACATCCGCCTCTCGCCCCATCCTCCTCCGTCCCGTCGACTCGCAACTCGGCGGCGAGAATCCTCGGGGGTAATATATCCGCGCAGTGCTGAAGAGGCATCGCGTGTAGGCTTTACGCTTTTTCCGCCTCCGCCTCTCAGCGCGCTTATAGCTCGGCTCACCTCGTCGTAGCTCGAGTGACGGGCCACTATAGTACTAACCGAGATCATCCTCAACATTCCGTAGAGATTTCCTCTCGCTGCGCTCTACTGCGCTCGCACGCATAATATGCGCGCGTAAAAAGAGGTGGAAGAGAAGTAGCATTGTGAAGGGTGGAGAAGGAGGTGGGCCAGGTGCTGGGGTAGGGTTGGGCAGGGGGGACGAAGGCGAAGAAGGAGGAGGAAGAGGAGGAGGAGGAGGAGGAGGAGGTGGAGGAAGGAAAAGAACGGGAAAAAAGTGGCTGTACGACGCTGTCTATTCTCTTTCTCTTAAAGCTACAGCAGTATAGCCAGTGCCTCCGACAAAGACAGAGAGTTTCGATATATAGTGTTGCATATATAAAATATATCATTATAGCGTAAGAGCATTAATGTATAGTGTTCAATATGCTTTTCTCCGCTGTCGCCCTCCCCGTCCGTCTATCCGTCCATCCGTCCGTCCGTCCGTCCGTTCGTTCGTTCGTTCGTTCGTTCGTTCGTTCGTCCGTTCGTCCGTTCGTCCGTTCGTTCGTCCGTTCGTCCGTCCGTTCGTCCGTCCGTTCGTTCGTTCGTTCGTTCGTTCGTTCGTTCGTTCGTTCGTTCGTTCGTTCGTTCGTTCGTTCGTTCGTTCGTTCGTTCGTTCGTTCGTTCGTTCGTTCGTTCGTTCGTTCGTTCGTTCGTTCGTTCGTTCGTTCGTTCGTTCGTTCGTTCGTTCGTTCGTTCGTTCGTTCGTTCGTTCGTTCGTTCGTTCGTTCGTTCGTTCGTTCGTTCGTTCGTTCGTTCGTTCGTTCGTTCGTTCGTTCGTTCGTTCGTTCGTTCGTTCGTTCGTTCGTTCGTTCGTTCGTTCGTTCGTTCGTTCGTTCGTTCGTTCGTTCGTTCGTTCGTTCGTTCGTTCGTTCGTTCGTTCGTTCGTTCGTTCGTTCGTTCGTTCGTTCGTTCGTTCGTTCGTTCGTTCGTTCGTTCGTTCGTTCGTTCGTTCGTTCGTTCGTTCGTTCGTTCGTTCGTTCGTTCGTTCGTTCGTTCGTTCGTTCGTTCGTTCGTTCGTTCGTTCGTTCGTTCGTTCGTTCGTTCGTTCGTTCGTTCGTTCGTTCGTTCGTTCGTTCGTTCGTTCGTTCGTTCGTTCGTTCGTTCGTTCGTTCGTTCGTTCGTTCGTTCGTTCGTTCGTTCGTCTGTCCGCCCGTCTCTCTCTCTCTCTCTCTCTCTCTCTCTCTCTCTTTACGCGTACGTAGTCGAATTTAAAGAGTGCTTATAATAAGTGCGTGCGTTGCCTGCTCTGTGCTTTGGCTTTCCTTCATTTTTCTCCGTCTTTGTCTTGCGCAGAGTTGATCTCCGGGAGGAGGCATTTATGCGATTGAAATACAGAGAGACTACGCGAGCACGAGCGAGATAGATGGAGAAGGGTTACAGGGTGGGGGTGCAAGAGAGAGGAAGCAAGAGGGACACAAAGGTGGACGTTCTTTCATGCGGGTGTATTGTACGTGCAGGAATATGTGTGCGCGCGTGCGTAGCATAACACGCCTCTCTAGCCGCGCAAGTGTAAGTGAGCTGACACGAACGAGAGCGCGTACGTACGCGCGTTAGAGAAGGACGAAGATAGTCAGCGAGAAACAGAGTGAATGATAAAAGAAATAATAATTTCCCGGACTTTTCATTTTCTCTCTGGGATCAGAGTTTCATCAGACCATTGTAGAACTGACGCTAGTTGTACCTCCGTACATACTCCAAGTGCGTCCTGAAATTGTGCTATCTTTGAGTTGTTCAACACTTTTCCATCGAAGTGTAGAATCTTTAAATTTTCTATCGTGTAGTAACTGCAGCAGTAACAGCACGGCATAACAGTCGTACGTTTATAGTGTACTCGAGAAAAGAGAGAGAGAGAGAGAGAGAGAGAGAGAGAGAAAGAGAGAGAGACTAAATGAGTGAGTGAGTGTCGAGGCGAAGACCAGTGGTGTGGGGTGGGAGAGGGGGGTCACAGTGTATGTACGTGAAAGGTATAATGAGACACACGGTTGTCTATCTTTCTGTGTCGGCGATTATTGCGGGAATTCCATCGCTTATTACGCCCTCACTGTATTGTATATCTATATATTCTTGGTGCGCGCGTATATGTGTGTCTCATTTATTCGTGCTCTGACGTTTCTTCCAAAGCACTTTTATCATCACTAACCAACAGCTGTTTCGCCCTGACTTTCGTGTACATAAGCTCCCTTTCGTCCTTTTTGCGTAATTGTTCAGCGACGATGACAACGTCAACGACGACAACGTCAACGAGGACAGTGGGGACGTTGTCCAGGCTTTCATAATATTTCTTTTGCTTTTATATACATGTTGATTGAGTGAACGAGAAGACGCGCGTTCTCGATGGCCGTTGAATGCATGGGAAATGTAAGCGAGAGCCTGGCGTCGTCGTCCTTTGTTCTTCTCTGTGATCTCTCAATGCAATGTGCGTGATAACTCTCCCTTTCCCTCCCTCCCACCTTTCCTTCTCTATCTCACATTTGCTCCTCACGCCCCCCGCCCGCCCCTCGTTATCCCTGCTCACCTCATGCCTCTCTCACTCTCTCTCTCACTCACTCTCTCTCTCTCTCTCTTTCTCTCTCTCTCCCTTTTATCTTTGCCCGTTTATTCTTTTTTCTCTTATGCTATAACTTCTTTCTATCACCCTTTTTTTTCTCCCCCATCCCTCCGCCTCTCCTGCCATTTAGTCCGTCACCCCCCCCCCCCCCCCCCCCCCCCC
>NW_011948422.1:3195154-3250449 GCF_000503995.2 Ceratosolen solmsi marchali
TTCCCTCCCCCCCCCCCCCCTCCCCCATCGTCAAACTCACTCTCTCTCTCTCTCTCTCTCTCTCTCGTGTCTCTGTTTCTGTCTCGCACTTTCATGTTCGTTTTCTCGTTTTATCACAAATCGTCGCGAATGTGTGACACTTTTTCTCGCACGATACTAATGACGAGCCGAAGATTTTGTAGTTCGTTTTATTTACGTTGACGGACGGACAAGATTCTTCTCTCTTTTTTATTATTCGAGGTTCCATTTCGTAGCGAGTCGCTAGATTTTTTCTGCCCTTTTTTTTCTTGCATTCGGAGTGCATTCAAGTTTTTTTTCATTTTTTACGCGGGTTGAGGGCGAATTGTCATTTATTCATTTTATCGGGTGTTTACAAACACAGACAGATGTACCATGCAGATATGATTGCGAGGTGCACTGGGAATAAGAAGTTATTTGTGCTGGAGAAATTTGTTGAAAAGGTAGTAAATGCGAGTTATCTATTAATACAAATACCATATTTTATTCGTATTTATTTTTATTCATCAATGCAGAAAATTCAAATTTCTTTTCATCTAGTGCTAATTATAAGACACATAGCCCTTAATGTCATTGAGTGACACTTGTATAATTTATTCAAGGAATTTTTTACCTACAAAAATGTCAATAATGAGTTTTCGTGTTTGGTAAATGATTTTTTATGGTTATGAATTAAAAAGTTCATAACCATTCTGTGTACTATTTATAATTTTCATAACCAAATTTAACAGCTATCAACAAATTTCTTCATTACTAATAAATTTTTATCTCAGTGTGTTTAGTTAATAATATTAATGTGAATTTAATGTTTATTTATATTTTATGTTTAGATTACCAGAAAAAGGCAATTTTGTAGGAGAAAAGTTTAGATACGATTTCTTTGCCACTATTAAGAAATTTGTACATAATCAGAAGTGAGTTAAAAATAATAAATAAATTATAGAAGTTATTATAACCTAGATAGGATTTTGTTCAAAAATTCGATATGACAGTTTATCAGTTTTCTAAAGTTGCTCATTTGTGCGAGATCATTAATTAATTATCTGTACTTAATTCCTATCTGGGATATTTTATACTTTAATAGTGATAATGAAGTGAGTGTGATTTTGTTTTTGTATTATATTTAGATTTCGAAAGGTGTAGCTTGTTTGTTTTTCTTAATTAAAAAGAGTTAACAAACAAATAGAATGTCAGTATTGAATCAGAGTGGGGATGAAGTGGTCGAGTGTCCTTTGTGTATGGAACCACTGGAGGTCGACGACTTAAATTTTTTTCCGTGTACTTGTGGTTATCAAATTTGCCGGTTTTGCTGGCATAGAATTCGAACCGATGAAAATGGTTTATGTCCAGCCTGTCGCAAAGCTTACTCGGAAAATCCTGCTGATTTTAAACCTCTTTCAAAAGAAGAAATATCTAGGTAAGTAATGCTTAATATAATCTAGGCACTAAGTATACTAATACCATCTTTACCATCGTACTTTTAACTTTAATAAACTTTATTCTATAATTTAGGTTGAAGGCGGAAAAAAGATTAAAAGATCAGCAGCGAAAGCAACGTGTTACTGAAAATCGCAAACACCTAGCAAATGTAAGAGTAGTTCAGAAAAATCTTGTTTTCGTAGTGGGATTACCTATGCGATTGGCAGATGCTGATGTAAGACAGTTATATTTATTTATCCCTTTTTAAACAAAATTACAAATAATACGATAATATAATATTTTAATTAATATTTAGGTCTTGAAAAAAAACGAGTATTTCGGAAAATTCGGAAAAATACACAAAGTAGTAATAAATCAGAGTACTTCGTATGCAGGATCACAAGGTCCTAGTGCTTCAGCCTACGTTACTTATCAGGTATTTATTCCTTTATGCACAATTTAAATAATCCTTTGAAAATACAATTGAATTTATTTTAAAGTTGTTTGAAAAATCATTTTATATTCACTTGACTATGATTTATCTTAAAAATAACTATTCGCTATCTTGTAATAGTATATTTCTTACGTTCTAGTAATGTATATATATTTATTTAATTAATCAAAACATACGTCTTGGAATTATTTATTGAATATATATTGATAATGAATTGGATGAATTACTATTTAAATTAATTTATTACTCCTAAATAGCGTCAAGAAGATGCGTTACGTGCGATAGAAGCTGTAAATAATATAGTTGTGGATGGTCGGACAATAAAAACATCCCTTGGTACCACAAAGTACTGTTCGCATTTTATGCGAAATCAGAGTTGTCCAAAGCCTGACTGCATGTATTTACATGACCTTGGAGACCAGGAAGCATCATTTACTAAAGAGGAGATGCATCAGGGTAAACATCAGGAATATGAAAGGAAACTTGTGCAATCTTTACATATTAACAGTACATCCCAGCGGTGAGTGAGAAGGAGTCTATATTTTAGACATATATTTTAAGCGTTCAAATTGATTATTAAAAATTTAATTGTAATTATACAATTTATTTAAAAATCTTTTATAAAATTATCTCGAACAAAACTTGCTTTACCACAATTGATTTACGTATTAGAAAATGTATGTTTTGCCATTAAATTGATAAAAAATATAAAAATTATTATTTTAGAAAACCGACACCCTCACCACCAGTTACCGGAGGTGGTACACGGGACAATGGTCCAAATTCACAAGCCAAAGAAGCTTGGCCATCGTTACAACCGGGTCAAACGAAAGGTTTGTTATAAAACCGATTTTCCGTTTTGGCCATATAAGATTCCATTTAATAATTAAATTCTTTTAATAAGCAAAATTTATAATATAATAATATTGTAATTGTAGAGACGCAATCGAATTTGAAAGAATCCTCGCCCACGCAAGCTTCTACGCAGCTGAACAATGTGACGAATCTTGAGAATGGTACGAATGGCATCGTTGTACAAAATAATTCCACACCTGCGTCACAGAAGCATAATAATAATAACAAAGGGGAAAGTGTCGTAAGTTCGCGACGAGGGAAGAGCACCAGTGAGAGCAAAGCTCAGGCGGCACGGAATAAGCACAAAAATTCGCAGAACAAGGAAAAACACAGCAATACGAGGCTGACGTCGCGATCGGAATCCAATTCCAACATCACGACGCATGGTAGTAGTACCGTGCAACCTCAAGTGAACGGCCAGAAGGAAATCTCAAGCCTTGTAAATGATTCGACAGTGACTACGACGACAACGGCAACGAGTGCTGAAGTGCTGGTGCAAAAATTGAGTGCTGCTAGATTAAAGGTCGACCAGCCAACCCAACAACAGACTATGCAGAATAATAAAGGATCGAAATTAGTGCAGCAGATGGATAAGGTGAATGGGATTGTACAAAACGGAGAGCAATGTCATTCTGAGAATGATGAGCCTCAGAGAGAAGCTGGTACTCCGGCAAGTACAATCTCTAGCTCTGAGGACTCAAATACGAACCACCAAGTGGAGCGTTTAGCTGAGTCAAGTGAAGAGACTAATAGCACAGCTATTTTAGGTGAGTTCATCAGAATCATTGTAGTCTTATTGGCACTGCTGGTCTATTGGATTTGGAGTATCTCCTTTAAAATTTGACTTTTGAGAAGCAATTAGTGGTACTAATTGTACTATCACATTTTAAGAAAAGTACTTTTGTTACATCGTTATATTTATCAAAAACGTCAATCCGCTAAAATAGCAAATCGTTTCCGTTATCGCTGTGTACTTTCAAAGATGAATTTGAAACAAGTCGTCAAGAAAGATTTTGTTTATAGAGTTGAAAGAATTTATTATAATATCAACTGCTGATATTAACTTTGCTGTGATTTTGTGTTAAAAACGAACTTGACAAATGCTTGGAACTCATGCACATGGAATACATTAACAATTTATATATGCCAAAATAAAGAGAGTTTCTCAATGGTTAGTGTTTTTTCTTTTCATTTTTAAGAAATAATGATCAGCACTGAAGGTAAGAAACAATATTAACAACACAGAAATTAGTAATGACTAGGAAAATTTACGTTAAAACATAACGTTTATATCAATGCAAAAATTATAAAATGCATGCTTTTTTTATTCTATGCATTGATGATACATTATTTATTAATTTGAAAGTAATCTTTTATACGTGCTTAACTTTAATATTGTTTTAATTAAAAATTAATGAATAATCGTGTTTATAATCAGCTGTTTATTCTGGCATTGTGAGAAAATGATTAATAACAATCTATGATCATTTTGTAGTGTAGAAAGTATTTATCGTTGTTTAGGTTCTTCGCCAGTCAGTACAAATTCATCACAAGGCATTAGTCAGCAACCACCTCCCGGATTACATTCCACGAATAGTATCAATGGTGCTCCAGTTCAACAAATCAATCACAGATCTATCTTTCGATCTGATAATAACAGTTTCTTTAGTTCAAACACCTTCCAAAAAATTCCTACTACAACGACAACCACACCTCCAACAACACAAGCAGGTAAGTTATTTAAAACATTAGAATAAGTTTTACTTTACATTCCATAACTACATTGCATCAGTGGACTTTCTTTTCAAAAACATTAAAAATTATGAAAATAATAACTTGACTAATCATTCTTTCAATATATAAAGTGTAATGGAGAAATGTTTATACAGGTATACACAATCTTTATACATTCTATATATAAATATATAAATATATATGTATGTATGTGTGTGTGTGTGTGTGTGTGTGTGTGTGTGTGTGTGTATGTAATATAATTAAAAGTCAGTTGCTACTTGTTCCTACAGAATTTTCATAATACTTTCAAAAAAAAAACTAACTAGCAAATAAGAGTTAGAGAGCGTAAAAATGGGTAATATTTATTGAAAGCCATTAATATTAACTATGCCTATTGTTTTTTAAAAAAAATTACAAAATAGGAAAACTAACCTCCAAACTTTTTACATTTGCCAGTTTATACTATTAAATATTTTTAAAAATTTAATATTCTAATGATTTGACTTTATATATCAACAGATTTTGTTACTTTAAAACATTAAAAAAAAGAAAAAATAAGATTAAATAAGCTATAGAATTCATAAAATTAGATTCTGAGAATTAATTAATTTATTGATCCAAATATGTTGTCTTGAGATACAAAATAATAGTATTTTCTAAAAACAAATATGAAAAATTAGATATTGATTCTAATTATACAAAAATAAGAGTGAAATTATACTTAAACTTATATGTTAATAGATTATTCATTTATAAATTAATAGATTGATTTAGAAAGAACTTAATGCAAAATCCATAAGATCACGAGAAAAAAATAATGATGAATATTTATTACTTATTAAGAAAACTTATAATAGTAATTGTATATAAATATTTTTATACAATATTTATAATACAAAATAAACATAAGTATTGCTACATATAAGTAAATAGATAATATTAAATATTTTTTATTCATCGTGATTTATTTTGTCATTGTTTTCTTAAATCAATTAATCTATAAAATTCCTGTAAGTGAATAAAATCTATACATAATTTTAAGTGTATATATATATATATATATATATATATATATATGTTGTGTTTATATGCGCATGGGTATTGCCTGCATGTGTGGGCGCGCGCGCGTGTATCTATTTAAGACGCCATATTTACTTGGCGATTACTAAAATTGTATTTGCCAAAATATTAGATGGAGTAATTTCGGTCTGTTTAGTTTGTTTAAAGTAAATACTAAAATTTCTTGACAAATTATGGTATTATTTTGGTTTCTTACAAATTACAGTTGAATTTCGAAGATAAAATTTGTAGAATAGAAAATTTTGAAGATAAAATTAAAATCCATACTTCGTATGTAAAAACTATTTATTTAGGTAAGTTATTACTGATATTTGAGACTCTTAATTTAGCGTTCAAAAATGTAAACAAAATTTGTGAGTATACAAACTCATTAATACTGTACGACACTGTGTTGATAATATTAAATTAAATGTAGATTGGAATTTTATTTTTCATTTAAAACAATATATATTTTTTCATAACAATATATATTTATACATTGTTAGAAAAGTACATTATCAATTACGTTGTAGAGATTTCAACACTTGTTCGCGCGATTCTGTGTATATAAAAGGATCAATAATTGTATTTACCCTTTAGTTTTAAATTTATATATTTTTCTAGATGATGAAACTTTAAAAATTTATTTATATAATAAGATAATAAAAAAAGTTAATTTACGATACAAATTTTATATATCAAAAGTCATTACGGATAATGTTAGTACAATACTTGAAAATCTACATATAATAAGTTGTAAATATAAATTTGTGTGGATTTATATTTTTTAAATTATATCGAGATTAATTAGATTAAATAATAAAATGTAAGGAGTAATAATTATTTAAAGATTGCTACTAAAATGCCTGAAAAAATTAGATAGTTAACGCAATGTATTTAATATTATGGAGTCATATTTTTCAGAAAATATAATATCAGTAATCGATATAATTAATGTATGAATTAGATTAAAAAGCAAATAATTGAGTTCCATTGTGCTTACGCTACTATATTATATTTATATTATATTATATTATATTATATATATATATATATATATATATATATATATATCTATATATATTATACTTTGTATAAAATAAATTTTTGCTTTATAAATAAATTAAAATAAATATAAATGTGTAATCGAAGAAATCCTTAATCAATTACAATGGAAGAGTAAACGTTAAAAATATTTCAACTATTAATGACGCTTTTGCATGATTATCTTATAAATGCTGATTTATCAGGTAGTTTACGTGTCGTTTTGCTTTTGTATATTTATGTATAATATAGAATCAGTTAGCAATAGAGATATAAATAATGTAAGTAGAATGTATTATCAAATTTTATGAATTATGAACTAATTATAATTATAATGTTTTACAATCTCTTTTACGTTGTATTATTATTTCAATTTTCGCAAATGTTTATTACAACATAAGGTTTTGATAATTTTGTGTAATTTGAATTTGAATTTGAATTTGAATAATTCAATTTATTATACATTTACTAATTTTTACTAATATTTTTTTAGAATAAGAGCCTTATTTACCATTGTTTCAAAATTTTCCGTTATCGCGAATGGTAGATGAGCATGTAGAATGAAAAAGACATCAGAATTGGTTGAATAACATTTAATGAAAATAATGTACGAATCGATTGAATGAAATTTCATTTCTTAATTAGAAAAGCATTTTGATATATACAGCAGATGAATTGACGATGGTCAGTAGTGCGGAAGGGCCAGAATTTGTTAAAAAAAAAAATAATAAAAAAAAATAAATTCAGGCAAATATAGTAATTATATATATATATCTTATACAATACACAACATTTGTGGCGAAAGAAATGTGATATATCTTGCGGTACTTAATACTCGATTGATCTAACGTTATTATTCGCCTATGTAAATGTCAATTTCGAAAGGTGGAATTTTGTAAAACTCAACCAACAATCCGATCATAATCACTGAACATTAAATGCTCGTGCTTCGCGAATACTCGTGATAACTTTGTTCGACCTTTTATTTTCAGCGAATACGGGAGTAGATTGGACGAATTCGGGTATCACACCGATTCCAGACTCCTTGCCGACGGTTTACTCAAGCGAAGATTGGCAAGCAGCCTTTGGCTTCCAGACGGAGCTCTCGCGCTCGTCTCTCCACATTTCGCCAAAGTCCAGTCCCACGCCGTCGCCCCGAATATCCTTCAGTAACGAGGATTTCATCGATACCGAGGAAACTTACACGAGCGTTGCCCAATTCAATTCCTCGATATCGGACAATCCTGCGAGTAGTATAGCGTCCAGCTTACTTGTCAATACACCCGCATCCAAATTTATGGCAGACTTCCAGCAGAACTCGTTGCAGCAAAGGTTAGCCATGCAGGTGAGGCTGATGGAGGCATTTATTTTTTCCTTTCATTCTCGAATGAGAAAGAAAAAGTTTTTCATCCCCCGAGTCGCCTTCAACATGAATAATAAATGTCGTTTAAGAACGAAATTTCATCACCCTCGAATTCTAAAACTAATAAATTTAAAAAATATTAATATATATTTAGAGCACGAGATTTATTATTTTTATTCATTTTAATCGATACAATAGCGAGTTCTTTGTATCGCAACTTTTTGCAAGTCAGGCTATTACGGATATTGGCATGTACAATGACGAAAATAAGCGCTAGAGAACCGTTTGTTTTCATATTGTTCGAAGTTTGATGGGTCGCCAAAAAAAAAAAAAAAAAAAAAAAAAAAAAAAAAAAAAAAAAAAAAAAAAAAAACTATCATACAAGACAAACGAAATAATAGACATTACCATACGATGTTTTTCAGGCGAATCAGAACCAGGAGAACAGTAACTATATAAAGCAAAACGGACACGCGACGTTGAGCGAGTTGCAAAAACAACAAGAGCAGCAGCAACAACAACAACAACAGCAGCAGCAGCAGCAGCAGCATCAGCAACAACAACAAGGGGGTTCGGAAACAATGAAGGCGGATGACGAATTAGGCTTCGATCCATTTCACGAAACGCAGAAAGCTTTGGCGGAACTCATGGAGAACGAAATACAGATTCAACAGCAGAGGCTTTTTCAACAACAGCAGCAGAGAGAGAGGGAGGAACAGACGAGGGTACAGCATCAGCAAGGATCCGTTGGACTCGGTCCACACCATTTCACACAAGTACGCTTTTACTACCATAATAAATTAGCTAATGCGAAGATTAATAAATATGAATTTTTTTTTCAATTGTAATGGAAACTAATATTCTATGTTAAGTTTTAAAATTAATGTACATCTATTTCAACATAAGCATTCTTGTAATACACATTTTACATTTTAAAAATTATTTAACGAAAATTTTGTTCGAAATATAATTTAATTAATCTATATGTTATTACAATTTAATTGCAGCGGATGTTAATAATTTATATGACAGCATAATTTAAGAGAACACGACGACATTGTTTTGGATCTAAAAAAAAATCTATGCAATGTTAATAAACAAAGAGATTAAAGTTGCAGTTGAAAAAATTTTTATTTATCGAATCGACGCTAGATTTTCCGAATATTAAAATTACGACAATTTTTAATTGTAAAAACACGCTTTAACTCAATATATTAATTATTTTAACCAAACAATGTAAATGCCGATAATTCCAATTTATTTGAGCACGGCCCGTAATATTTCCATGCTCCCATGCTTGAATTAACTCGGCATCATTTTGAGTCAAAACAAGACGTTTGGTTATAAAGAAACAGTTTGTTGATGTTTCCGTTAATTCATTTACCCTCGTTCGCGGTACGATGAATTTGCGACTAAAAAATTTATCGACACGTTGCAGGTCACTCACCTGGCGCATTTGCAGCAGCAGGCGCAGCATCTACAAAATCTACAGGTGCTGCAGCAACCGCATTCCCTATTGTCGCGGCTGCCGCAGACGCTGCTGCAGCAGAACGGCGGTACCCAGAGTCCGGTGCAGGGCTCTGTGACGGTTGCCGCGCTGGGCCAGCGGAGCAGACTGCCACCACCAGGTTTCCCGAGCTCGACACCCAACCACATGAATTCTTTTGGCCTCGGGATTCCACGTCCGGCTCCCACGGCCAACACACTCACAGGTAGCTATTGCAATCGGAATCCTTTCGCTACGCTTTATCCCGTGCTACTTGCTCTCTCGCGCATGCGTGTAGGCGCGAGCGTGTGCTTGTGTGCGTGTGCATGCCCGTGGATGCGTTGAAATTGGGTGGTTGGGCGAGTGTTCGCGTTGTCGCAAACGACGCGTTAGCCAATTATTTATTAACTGTTCATCCTCTTTTACCATCATATACCGATACTCGCATCGAATATTGTGAGTATCAATTTTACATCGCAATTAAATCACCGTACTTGGTCCATGTACATGTGTTTATTTGTTGTTACGAGTTAATTGCCTTTGTGCTTTTGTATTTTATATTTTATAAATTAAATTAAAACGGCTCGTGAATTGATAGAATGATTTGGAGAATTATTTGGAAAAACTTTTTTTTGTTTTTTTTTTTTCTTGTGTCTTGACAACCCTTTATCACAGACAAACTTAACGGCTGTAATTTTTCTAAATCATGAACTTCCTCATGATCGATATCATAATCTCTTTGTTTGTTCTTTTAATTTATTTATTAATTGTGTTATTTATTATTATTATTTTGCTCGCCGCTGCTAAAATGCCCCTACTTAATTCAAACAATACGAATAAAACGCATCGTTACATATGTGACTGGCGTTTCTGTTACAGACTTACTTATGTCTACAGGTAGTAAGATACTGCCATTTGTGAGTCATTCGTCCGGGGTCTTATTCACGGGAGGACAACAGACTTCGCAAACTTCGTTTCTTCAAAACCAAAATCCTCTCCTCAGTTCCCAAGGTAATTCATTTGCTTTTACTCTTCGCTTTGTTTCTTTATTCAATCCTTGAAAGCACGACACTACAATCACTTGATTAATAATACTCTAATTTTCAATTAATACACAATCACCTTTAGTAAGTTTTGGGCCTTAAATTTTGTAAATAATATAGCCAATATTAGCGTATTTAAAATAATAACGGATTCAAGAATAAGTAAGCATAATAAATGCAAGGGAATGCGAAGGCAATAGTTTTTGTATAAACTAATTGAATAATAGACGTTATAGATTAGCGTTGAGCATTGAATTAAAATTTGATATCGTGTGCATTTTTACAAGTAGTGAATTTTTAATGAAAGCCAATTTTTACGATGTGCTCAATTATAAACAAATAAATATTTTTTTCACAGGGGTTGGCAAGTGTGCCAGTGACGCGATTTACACTCTAAAAGATTGGTGTGAAATAAGTACTCAACAGCAGCAGTCACAGCAGCAGCAATTTCATCATCAGGCGCTGTATCAAAAAGGTGGCTGGAATAACTTCGGATCAATTTCAGACTTGAATCCGGTTGATCCAGCCATAGTGAGTTCCCGGCTACTTCCATTCCAGAGTACTACCAGCACATGGCAATTTCCTCATGCGCACCCTTCACACAATGTGTCTCACAATGCCCAGCAGGTACTTGAAAGTTTATCCGTTGCATTTCCAAAGGGAATCAAGGGCTAATGCAAATTTAAAAGTACCATGCTGAAGCTTTCTGACATTCCGATTTCCAATAATAATGGTTCCTTTCTTTAGTTGACCTCCCATTGATTTATTATTATTATTATTGTTATTATTATTATTAATATTATTATTATAAATTACTTATGGACATTGCCGGAACGCGGCAAAAGTAATAAAAAAATTATAATATCAAATCTAATAATAATGAAAACTTAGCACGCGATAAAAGTGACAAAAATATTATGAAAATTGCCGCTCGCTAAGCGTCAAATGAAGAATTATTAAATTTCCTGTGCATAGGCAGACTGTGTGAATTCATTGGTTAACTAAAAGATTATTTCAAATTTTCAATTTAGCTTAATCGCGTCTAAGATATATTTACAACATACTGCACATCTTAAGGATATCCTGAATTCTTATTACGATGCAATATTAACGTTAATGTCAAATAATATTTATCGCGGTAATGGTTGAAAAGCACGTATAGTGTAAGTTAATCGCCAACAAGATAATCGATAAATTTGAATAATCTTTTGGGATTCCGGAAGAGTATTAAATTACAAGTTGGATGAAAATTTTTTAGGAGCAGGGTGCATCTCCGGCGCAGCACTGGGCAATGCAACCGCCACCTGGTTTTGGAGCACCAACACCAAGCGTCCCTCTAAATGTCCAACAAGCCAGCACAGCTGTTCAAGCGCACACAAAGTTCATATCTGCGGGATCAGAAATCGAGAGTAAGACATTAATTTTCTTTAATGTTAAAAGTGCGAGGAACAAATTCAAATAAGTTTGATCGTTACAGAAAAGTGATGGCATAGGAAATAATAGTGACCTTGACAAAAAAACAGTTTAAAATTCGTATAAGTTATTTTAATGCGCAATACCTTCAATGGAGAATTCTGGATGTTTATTATTCTTTAAATTATTGTAAATTATGCTATTGATCAGAATTCTTAATTAATGTACGATATTAAGCACTTAAATAGTTTTAACAAAAAATGTCGGTGTTATTACAGCAAAAGTGTCACTAGTTTGTTTAAATGGTAACTTAACAAGTCAAAATTATAATATTACAAGGAAATCTTTAAAGATTTTTTTTCTCTCTCTATAAATCCTTATAACGAATGACAAATAACAATCTCGACGGCGTTTATAAATCCGTTTGCCATAATAAATGACATCCATCAAATACTGTTAAACTATGAAGTAATAAATTTTCTGATTTTCATTTTATTTATTTGTTTCAGATATATAGATGTGTCGAATATAAATGGGGAAAAAGTACTAGCACGGCGAAGAGTGCAGCTTTTTGATATAAGAAAAATATATGACAAAAGTCTGGAAAGCAGCAAAAAAAATAAGAAGTATAAGTCAATATCGTACCGTACGTTTTCCCTGACTTGTGCCTATGTCTGCCCTCCCCTCCCTCCCCCGCCCCCCATTCCGTAATATTTTATCGGCATTCAATGAGTATTTAATATTTACTGAAAAAGAGAATATATGAGTTATCGATAAAAAAAAAAAAAAAAAACTTTTACTTTACTATTTCACGATATCCGATATTATCATGTCAATCTTCAACATAAAAATTATACAGAAAATTTTAGAAAAACATCTCAATTCTAAATTGATTTCATATTAAATTAATTAACAAATGTATGCAGATATATCTATACATATTTAAGCATTGTGCTTTTACAATTTGATTTATTAAGCAAATTGCATTTAGTCATTGGTTGAAAAGACGTTCCTCGTAAAAAGAGTTGGTATTGAAAGGGGACCGGAATATATGTATATGGTAAAAAAAAAAAAAAAAAAAAAAAAAAAAAAAAAAAATTATGCAAGTACTGCTGCAATATACTTGCAACAATGATGAAGAAAGCGTACTAATTAACAACAGAGCTATGTAATTTATAAATTTCTTTTCTCTTGGGCAATTTGCAGGTGTGCGTTATTAAAGTTCGAAGGCTCTGATGAAAATGCTGAGCATAGATACTTTTTGTATATAGAGATTACAATTTTCCTAAAGTTATTTATAATAAATTAACAAAAAGTGAATAAATTCTTCATACTATTGAATTATTTTGCTTTATAATTCGATAATTATATAAATTGTAAAAATTGTAAAATTTCTAAAATATATCAGTAATTGGTAAACTAATTATGTGTAATTCAATTGCTTACAATCGACTATGTACAAGCTTATAATAGAAAACGAGATGCCAGTTTGTCGCATTTGAGCCTCTAACTTATTTAACTGAATAAATACATCGTATCTGGTACTGTCTTTGTGGAAATTGTTGTTTTGTTAAAACTTAACGTAATTGAAAAATTAAATTATAATAATTATATCAATGTCTATTTGAAATGTATGGTAATCAAGTCACATTTTAATCAATATTGAAACGCGTGAACAACAAAATAAGAAAAGTCCAGTTATACATCATGAATAATAGAGATTTGTATTAATTGCTGACTATCCAGACGATTATGTCATTAAAACTCCAACACTCGTGCTTACTAAATTGTTTATTTTCTGAAACAAATTTTAATTGTAGATTTTACACGGAAAAATAATTGAATCATCAAAAGCTAAAAAGAGTAAGAGTAAGAGTAAGAGTAAGAGTAAGAGAGAGAGAGAGAGAGAGAGAGAGAGAGAAAGAGAGAGAAATAAAGAGCAAGAATATATTCGACGTCCCACATATGAAACTTATATTTGCTATAAGGAACTTAACGTTCGGATGTACATGCAACGTAAAATCATCAGTCGATTAAAGTTTGCTTGCGACTACGTTTTATAAATAATGAAAATTAACACGATAAAAAAAATTAATATGAGAACCCAATGATCAGCGTAAATGCTATTGACCGTACTGTGCTATGTTGCACTTGTTGACGCGAACAATAAAATAGAAAAATGTGAAAAAAAAATTAAGTGGAAAATCTATGGACGGACGGCTATCGGGGACTTAAAACGCTGAAATTATTGATAGCTTTATTTGCAATTCTCCCATGTAAAGATGTAATTGAACGAGTTGTGTCGATATTTAACGGCATAATAGTTTGATGCGTTGCGACAATGATTAAATTGATTAATCTTGCGACGGCCGTATTAGTGTTGTGCATCGAGTACGGCAAACGGTCGTTCTGAACACAATTAAGGTATGATACACTCATGCGAAAATAAAGAGCAAAAACGATTGAGGTACATAATGAACATATGATTATATTATAGATACAATTGATTTAAGATAATCGAAAAATATATAATATGCGAAATGAAATATTAAAACAAAATCGAGTAATTTTTATACATACTACCTCCTTTCTTTATGTTTAATAATTTTTATAGTTTTCTTCAAACGTCCCTTTAATCTATTATTCAATAACATTTTTAAAGTCCTCTGTGAAATATTGGCTATGTAGAATAATAACAGATTAATTATTTCACAAATAACTAGATAATTTTTTAAATTGATTTAAATATATATTATTTTTTCAAGAATATATAAGAATTCGTCAATAATACTAAATATTATTCAATAATTACTTTAATGCCAATTTTTAGTTGCTAAAATTATATCATTTCTATGAAGGTTTTACATATACTTTGTATACTTTTTTATTTTTATTTTCTATTAAAAATATAAATTGTTTAGATGGATGAACCCAAGATATTTATAGTAGCATTTAAATATATATATATATATATATAATGTTTAATTTTTGCATATAACTTTTAGTAAGAAAGAAAAATTAGATAATTAAAAAATTTTAACATAAAATTTTTTTTTCTTTCATATACGTTATTAAATTTATTACATCATTTAATAATTGTATTAAATACATTGCTTTGACACTAAATTATCAGAGTATCATTTATATGTGTTTGGATCTTAAACCATTTCTCGTTAAGCCCCAAAAGAATGTAGGGTTTAAAATCTTCTTTTTGTTAGTTTTAAATAGCCATCCCATGTGACATCTACATCTTTCACATACTGTAACAGTCCAATAGTAGCTATAAAAAGAAAAAAAATAGATATATATATATATATGTACATATAATTATTTTCATGTTGAAAAAGCATACTAAGTTCCATTTATATTATTAACTTATTTTTTAGCATTTTATAGATTTTTTATACAAAACAAAAATATGTATGCTTAATCTTAGACTCGCTCATCTAATTACGTTACAAATCTCTGAATATATTTCAATCGATATATTTGATTATTATAAATGATAAATTTATATGTTAATTACCCTGGGAACCAGCTGTAATGGTAAGAAGGGTAACCTATAAGCACAAGATTTTTGGCTTTAGATAAAGTTATGGTATCGTGAACTTCTCCATTTGCGTTACAAAACGTACTTTGCGGGCCTTCTTTATTCATTACGATTATGTCACACGGTCTTCCAATGTATTTGTCACAATTTTTGCATACAATTATTCGGTCCTTAATCGACGTTAAAAAGCATACATTAATTACAATTTTGAGTAAACATAATTTTAAGCCGATGGTTGAAAAAAGCTAATTGAACGTTACTCACTGTTATTAGATAATTTAATTCCCATCGTAATCGAGAAATAGCGCAGTCAAACTTTAATAGTATAATTTTTTGATTGTTGCTCAATGGTAAATTTTCAGCGACCCAAAAAGATAATTCCGTTGGATCTCTAGGTATACATTTTCCTTCTACAAATTTCATTAAAATACATTGCAATTATTAGATTTCTAATGTAATACGATACAATTCGTTTAAAATTCATAATCATAATGAAAGTATTACTAGTTTCTATAAATTGAAGTTGTTGTCTGATCTTAAATGCCAATTTATATATATCGTATTGCCTGTAAATCCAAGCAGGCCAATGAGTCATTAGAGCTTCCACGCTTTCTACTTTGTCTAGTATTCTATGCTCTCGGTCAGTCGGATCTAATCTTTGATTATCTAGCGATGTTAATTTGTATTCAATAAATGGATGTGGAAGCATTTTTTCTGGCAATATTTTAACATTTGCCAATGTAACTTCTCCACCCTATAAATGTACACCGATTACTTATGTAAAATATAAGAAATGAAACACCAATTTATTTATAATACAAGTTGATATTTGAAGGATACATTATTAATTGGATTGGTCTGTAAAATCTGGAATCGCTGCCTTCCTTTCGCTTTTACACAAAATCCCTCTATAGGATTAGCACGCGTGTATTCATATATTTCTGCCGTTGTGCCTAGTGATGCTAATTTAACGCCATTACGATTGACAACGCCAAATGTACGGTTTTTCTCGATACAATTTGAAAGCATATCGATAACTTTTGTATTATATACAGTCAGTGGTAAGGTTTGTCCAGGAAATAAAATTATAGATTCTTTTATGAGTAACGGGAGATTCAAGTATATACCATCATCCAGTAACGTTCGACCTCTCAACTCTTTTAAATTGGCACCCAAATACTATGAAACATTACGTTGTTTATTAAGCGTTTGTTCTTAATGTAAAACGAATGATAAAAACGTACCGAATGCGACGCTGGTAAATTCAAATCAAAGTCGCTAGTGGAGGATGACGACGACGCTTGATTATCTTCATTAATATTCACATTCTCATTTAAATTTAAGCTTACATCGATTGCTAGTCCTACAAAATAACATTTCCTTCGTTTACTTCTATTATTCTAAATTCGTTATTTAGCTACTCATATGTTTTTGGCATAAAAAAAAAATTGTTAAAAAATTTGAAGTTACAAAGTAAATGTTCGACATTATGGATTTATAACATAATGCGTTTAAAAGAAATGAATTCTTATTGTTACTTAGTTTATGAGAAACTAACCTAAAATTCAATTACAACAATGATACATTAAATAGATATTTTGAGAAAATTAACATACCTAATTCACTCGGTTCATTGGAATCAACTGTTTCTTGAGCATCATTACCCTCATTATTAAACCTATTTTCCATTTTCCACTCGTAATCACTTCAAACAATAAAACTCCGATGACAAAGCTATCAATTAAAGAAGATATACCGATTTATAATTTTAATTCAATCGGGTATTTTATTTACACAAATCATGCAATAATCAAACATAATAAATCCTATTTGTTATTAAAATTAAATTATCTGCAAAAATATTTGCGTACTTAAGATGGGCTTCGTAAATGAATTGAGTGAGGATTTTGTTTGCACATGCAAGTAATTACATTCGACTGAGCACGGAAATTTAAATACAATAGAGAACGAGCTTCGTCGAAAATTTGTAAGCTATAATTATATTGCGCAATTGTATCTTAAGTATAAACTCGGAATGCTGTTTATTATGAAATTTCACGAAAAAGCATTGATATTAAGCTTCACATAATAAGTTTGTAAGTAGAAGTTTGTAACTGTTCGTATTAATTGTTATTTATGAAATAACAGGCAGTTTCACATACGGACCACACTTCAAAGTAATTATCGTTCCTACGAAATTTCACTAAATGTGTTAAAATACTCTGATAAATATTGGGCATATTTTATTTTATAATAAGTTACATTTCAATTATAACCGTCTAAATCGCATAAATGAAAAAGTCGCTTTAACAATGAAATGTTATATATTATTTATTAATGAAAGTATGTGCGCTGTTCTTTTTTTTTTTTTTTTTTTTTTTTTTTTTTTTTTTTAAATTCAGGTTAGCCGAGTGTTGCAAAAATGCAGAATATTCTTTTGATTTTCACTAATTAAAAATTTTTTTTTTTTTCAGTGTATTTCGTTGGATTTATTTTAATTATAATATTGTCCAATTTTATGTACGTTATTCGATTGGTTAATCATAATATTTATGTTAATAGGAAGACAACAGTCTGCAACGACATTTGATGTAAGATTTTTTGAAAATCAAAGACAACAGTTATAATCAATGACATAATGTATAATCAATCGGTTGTAGAAATTGCGTAAAAATTATATAAAAAGAAACAAACAAATTGACACTCATGACTGAATCGATAGAGATTTTGTAAAGATAGTCACATTATTCATTTGTCCATTATTGATTTTATATGTGTTATATATATTTAATATATATATATATAATTTTCTATAAAGGCATTCTCATATTTGAATAATAATTTAATGCAACTTTAATTGGAAGACTTTGGTCATAGTACTATATTTAAAAAGGAAAAAAATTTATTCATATTCTCATATTAAAATACAAAATATTAATGATTAAATTTAATACTAATAGACGGCAATTCATTTTGTTAATGCGATAATGCTATTATTGTATCCCGAAGCACATAAGTTACGAAAAGTGATATTTAACTTTCATGTTTAAAAACATACTTTGCAAATGTTATGGTTTACGAAGATTATTGATTTAAAGAAACTACGTGCAGAACTTAATTGGTAGATATTTAAATAAAATTAAGTCATATATATATATATATATATATATATATATATATATGCACATATAATTACATTAAACATTATATATGTATTATAATATAATAAATTATATTGACTATAATATTCTATGTATTATTATTTATGTACACGCTCGTTTAATTTAATTAATTTCTTAGATAATAATTTTTTCATGTAAAGATGAAAGTCATATAGAATTACTGGAATATTCGTTACATAACGTACCTAATAATAAATGTATTTGAACATTATTTAACAATAATTTAATGATTATAAACATTTCATAAAAAAAAAAAAACTTTTCCAAATGAAATTTTTTAATAAGACATTATTAAAATGGTAATCTTTGTAAAAAAATTTGAAAATAAATATTTAATAATTATATTTCTGTACTATTATTAGAAGTATTATTAAAATGCCTAGGAAATTTTGGAATTAAAAATACATTTGTCGGCGGATAATTAGTTTAAAATATTGAAATTTCGATAATCTAATAAAAATCAATACTCGATCAATCTAAAAATTGACTCTTTCCTATGACCTATGAAAAATTTTACTAAAATGAGCAATTGCTTCAGCGTCTCATTAATTTTGTTATACAAGCTACATAATTATAGTACAATTTAATTTATTTATATTTCTAATATATATATATATATATATATATATATATATATATATATATATATATATACAATTTTCATGGAAATTTATGGATAGACTTGACTCTAAAATATATTGCAATGTACTAAAAACGTCATATTTATCATAATGTCATCGACAAATAAACGGGCTAAACAAGCCGGCTAAAAACTGTTTATGATTACTAAGAACAATATAATAGTATATTATATGTAAAGGGACTTATTTATGTATAAAATAATACTGTTTATGAAAACATAAATCTATTTATTTCATCATATTTTTTATCTTTTAACATTCATGTTACTTGTTTTGGTTTCATTGAATGATGAAACTTTTGCGTTTATAAAATCATACCGTAATACATCTGATTATAGATGCCGAGAGAAATGTGATTTTTTTTTTTTTTTTTTTTAATATTTTTTCCTAATATATTTACTTCCTCATCTACGCATATGGATATAAATTAAAAAAAAAAAAAAAAAAAAATGTTCTTAAATAACAAGTTAGAATTGTATTTTATTTTTTTTATTCAACAATACTTAAATGTCCACTCAATCGAAATTTGCCATTGTAAATGATAATAGTTATTGAACCTTTTCTTTATTAACTTAAATGACCTACTATAAACGTACTGTATACGACAAAATTTTATTCCACTATGTAGTTTCAAGAGTGATTTTTTAGAGTTGTTTTCCACAATTTATATGTGGCCGGACAATTATTTAATTAAATTCCACAACATGCACAATTTACCCAATGTATCAGACATTTCAATTAAAAACAAAAAAAAAAAAAAATTATAATATATAAAAATGCGACAATATTTTCTAATTGATTGTTTAGTAAAATTTTACGTATTATTTTGTATTTTATTTTTTCTAATTTCAATTCTTTTATTAATAAATTCTATATAATATATTGATAATAATTTTTTTTTTTTCCTATTCAGTAAATGTTTCTGTCAATTCAGAGATACTAAAAATGTAGTAATTAATAATTATTGGTGACATAATATCTGTCCTCCTTTAAATGATACCATAATTTTATGTTTACTATAGACTACAATAAAACGACAAAATACAATTTTCACGAGAATTTATATATCGTATTTCATAATATATTAATATCTATTATTAATATCTCAAAAAATTAAAAAGAATCTGTTTACAGTGTGGTCGTGTGTAATGTATTAAATTAAATACTAAAGAAAAATATTGCAAACGGAACAAATTTATGTACTAAAATTCAATGTATTTTAACAACCAATTAAAACAATATTCCAAAATTTTTTTTTGAGACGTTTAATTATAGATCCAAAGGGAATTGACACTTGGCTTACATGAAATAAAAAGCAAGAAAAAAGGAAGAAAAAGAAGAAAACAGATTAATCGCATTAATATGAAATAGCATAATAAAGCTTAATTTTCGGCTATGTAATTAATAGAATAACTTGTTCTCTTATAATCATGGACCATCAAAGTTTATGTGAAATTTCGTCGGCGTTGAGTGACTGAAATTTGAAGAAATAAATAATCTGTTTAAGTATAATTTCTTTAAATAAAAATCACTATCTTTGCAAGAATAATGCTCCGAAATATCGGATGTTAGTTAGATATGAAAAGGCGATAATAATTAAAAAATGATGGATGGAGTGTTATGAAAAATTACGTGAATTTAGATTAAATTATTGTTATTATATATCATCTTGGCACTATCACTAGTAAGATACAAAGTATTTCTGTTATTTACAAGGTGATTACGTTTGGATGTTATACGCATAGAAACGATAAGAAACATTTGAATTTCGTAGTGAAGGGAAAAAGCGCATATAGTTTTCTATACAGCACGTGGACTTCTCTTTTATCCTTACCGAAGGATAATAATTCATCAAAGGATTTTACTCTTTAGTATGGCCTTGGCAATTGATTTTTGTCGATTTTAATATTGCTATCCCTAAGCACGAATTAAGCCTTAAAGACAGACGCGAAAAACTAAATAAACAAGGATTTAGATAAGAATAATATAAATATTAGCGAAAAGTCTTTGCGTGAAAAGTAACATTTAATAACATCGGCCTCTCGCACGACCACACAATTGAGCCTCGAGCCTACGTAAATTCATCCACCGGACCCCTCTCCCACAGGTACGATAATTAATAATCCAATTGGATAATTTTTTTGACACGCAGCATCGAAGCAGCTAGTTAACAATTAAAAATTGTTCATCGTTAGACAATGATGATAAGTAGTGTGCGACAGTGTATAGGACGCGGTTGAAGTAAGATCTCTCTCTCTCTCTCTCTCTCTCTCTGTGTCTCTCTTTGTTGTGGTTAGCGTCGTTCCACTTGAAACGAATTTATCTATCGGCTCGGGGGCGCTCACGAATCGCAGGTGTCCCCTCCACCCTTCGCCGTTCGAGCGGCTCATCTCAAGCAAGTGCAATAGGAGAAAAGTGAAAGGAGAGGGGCGAACAGGGCCGGCCGTTAGCGACTCGCGATACACGGAGAGGCAGAAGCGCCTCGGCGGTCGGCCTAGTTGGAAAGTTGTAAAGTAGAGAATCGGTAGAGTCGTGGGGAGCTCTCGGAAATGTGCTCGACGCATCGGATGCGAGGGCCGGTGACCGTCGCGGGGCACCGGCACTGAGCCCCGTCCGAGCCCATGGCCGAGCGGGGCCTCGTCCACGGGAAACAGCCCGACACTGGCTCCGAGAGCACCGCGCTCCTCTCGTCGGGCTGCTCGAGTCGCGGGCATCAGTTCCTCGACTTTCACGGCTCGGGGACGAGCAACGTCGACGAGTCCAGTCGTGGCAGTGGCTCATCCTTCAGGTAATTCGACTCGAATGCTTGGTAATGCCGTACTTGCGGGACAATCATCCCATCCCTCCCCCACACTACTCGACTTGCATGCAATGGAAGCTTCGTAAGCTCGATCGAAGCTCGTGGGGCGTGCTTTTTCACTACGAGATCGCTGTTCGTCTTGCTATTGTAAAGTTTCATTCGATGTGCGATGTTATGCAATGCCCTGTGCCTAGGTACGTTCCAGGTTCCGATCCATTAATTACACTGGATCATTGGGGCAGATGATTTAAATGGCGCGCTTTCGCTACAGCCGATGCGATTGCTGGGGCTCGAGAAGTGACTCGTGACGTTTTCCATTTTCTTGCTAGCGTTTGCCAGCCCAGTCCATCCCTGCACCTTGGTCGGGTAGATTTTTCGGATAATCGAAACCCCGGTCAGTAATCCAAATGGACACGTAGAGCGCGTCAAAAGGGGGCCTCGTGCGTAATGGCTAGGTGCATAGACAGCGATAGGACATCCGCGGATTCGGTAATTCCGAGGGAATGGCCGTTGAACTTGGAAATTTGAAAATTTTTGTATCGACGTAATAAATAAGTCACCGTGAAATCACTTGATTTCAGATTCAGCAGCTTGACCGACGAAACGCAGGACTATGGTTCGATTTCCGTTTTACAAGCAAAAAGGCCAGCAGCATTGACGAGCAACAATCGCGTTTCCTCGTCGGCCAGAGCATCATTCTCGCCGAATCTCGAGTGCGAAAAGTTTTATGATATTCAGAATGCCGATTTGGTAATGTAGTTAAATATATTTCATATAGTAATTCTTAGTAATATAACTTTTTATTTAAAAAAAAAAAAAAAAAAAAAAAAAAAAAAAAAAAAAAAAAAGTTGCGCGTTGACACTCTGCGACGATATTTCATTTCACGATGTTTTGTCGTTTTGCTTTATGTCGACGAAAGAAACTTACAATTAATTACCTTCCAAATTACCTCTGACAATTTGCTGTTGCAATGTGCATTGATACGCGATGGCAAATTAAGCTATTCAGAATAACTATGAATGGGCAGGAGATTCATTTTTGAATTTTCATTATTGTCACGACATAATGTGTAAGCGCGTTTTAAACGACTCGATGAGTGGATCGATAAACAATAAGTACATTTATTCGTTAGGAAAATCGAGTGCCGTGCAAAGTTCGACAAAGTCATCGATTACAAAGTCTTTGTTTAAAAATATTTCTTTACTCGCGCTGATATTGTTTTTGTTTATCTTTATAACATTCTATCACTTTTCATTCATATAACATTACCTTTAATTATTTGAGCTGTAATAATTTTTTTTAGTAATTGAGAAAACATTCTTATTACAAAATAGCAATTTAAAGGCGATGTGTTTGATACGGATATTGGCATAGAAAAGAAGAAATTATTGCGAGAATTTTTTTCAAACTCTTTGTCAAATCAATTACTTATCAAAGATATCACGGAAGACATCAAACCAAAACAAAGTTCTCTAGTCACAATGTAAGTATAACGAATATCTGTTCTTTCTTTTTAAGCAATTAAAAATTTAATATTTACCCTTAATTTTGTGACTATCGTTAAATGCTTTATATATATATATATATAGTTTTTTTTTTTTTTTTTTTAAATACCATTTTAAAAGTCAACATTGTCAATTGATTATTACAAAATTCTTAATTTACCACTTATCAATTGAATATAATAATTATAAGACAAATTTTGGTAACATTTGCTGTTAAATCTCTATCATAATGAAATTTCCTGTATTTGTAAAATTAAAATTATTATGGGAATAATAATATCGTTCAAAAATATATTGAAAAAACAATATTATTTTTTTTTTTTTATTAATAATCGCAGTCCTTAAATATCTGTATAATTGAAAATTGATATAAAATAAATTGTTCAGAATTTTCTTATAAAATGCAAATGATGTCAAGAAAATCTTATCGTAATATGTAACTAAATTTTTTTAATAATCTTCTCATTATTAATCAGTACCATTTAAATATATCTTGAAAACATAAATTATTTCTTTTTATATACATTTTTTTTCTAACGCATATACCAAAAATTATTATTATTATTATAACTGATTATGCGAGCACTATCATTGGAAATTGCTATCAGCTTTTGTATAAAAATTGAAATTTAATAATTATTTAAATGAGCCGGAAATTGAAATGTATTATTATTAAAAATTTATTTGTTATTGTAATAATTAGAAAAACAATGTCTGTAACATGTTTGTATCGAGAGAAAATATTTTTATTTGTTCTTCAAATTTTCGTATCAATTCTTCGATTGTACATGAATTTGGATATTCTTAATGAGGTTAAATAGGTAATTTATAGTAGATTTTCCGACCGATGCAATGAGATTTGGAAATTCTTAAGGCTTAATATTATATGACGTTCATTAAAATTATAAACGACAGACAAATACTCCATGACACATAGTCGTTAGTCTTATCATGAAAGCAGCCGTTCGATTGGAAAGTGAAAATTGCCTGACCTTCATGATAATTTTTCCATAATATAAAATATTTGATTTTTTTAATTGTTTGACAAGGTAGTTAGTAGCTTGTATTTGTAATTCATATCAAAATTTATATTATTTATAGCTGTTTCATATATTGAGCAATAACTCTTTTATTCTAAATTTTATTTAAATTTTTATTACATGATTTCCGCAACGTAGATCCAACATAGATCAATTTCGTTTTCAAATCTATTTCACGCCGCTAAATTATTTTCTCTGATCAAATTTACTTTACTGCAAATATACTTTCCAAAATATTACGAAATTTTTTTTTGTTTTTTTGTTTTTTTGGTTTTATAATTTTTCTTTCCCTTTTCTTTGCATATGGCAGTAGATTTACCTATTATTCATATTTATTGTCTTATGAATTTAAATCTACGTAAATGACAATGGTCGTAAATATTCTCTACCTTCAATCAAGCTCAATATACAAACAATTTGAAAAAGCAATTAATAAAATTTTCAGTTTTTCCGTATGGAACACAATTTTGGGCTCTTCCATACTGACTATGCCATGGGGAATTTACATGGCTGGTTTTGTTCCTGCTATGCTCCTTATACTTGCCATGAGTGGTTTATGTCTCTTCACAGCCTATAAATTACTACAAGTACACAAATATTATGGTAAAACATTTGAATATAACGAAATAAAAAAGCTTATTAATTCATAAAAATACTTGTGCAGTTATGTGCAAATTATAATTATGGTAGATGTAATTTTATATATCATTTGATTAAGATAAAAAAATTATAATAATTCTAATTGTAATGATTGTTAATCCTTAATTGATATGACGTGTCCTAGGACGGGACCATTTTGCATTAAAATGTTTATGAAATTTTAATATAGTTTCTTATTTCTTTTTTTTTTTCAATAAAATTATTTTAAAAATAATATTAAGGTATCTAGAAGAAGCAAAAAAATATTATTCTTGATTATATAATGATGGAGCACTATCCGCGATAGTGATAAAGAATCTATGAGAAAAGTATTAGCTATTCACATAAACTATAATTTCTTTCAGTAAATTCAATTAGTTAAATAAGCGTGTTAAATATGTATTTAATTAAATAAATAAAAAAAAAAAAAAAAAAAAAAAAAAAAAAAAAAAAAAAACTAAGCTATTAAAATCGAAGAAAAACTAAGGATGATAAAACTTCGACTGATTTTATTAAAAATAAATGCACTAACTATAGTTAGAGCGATTTACTTGTATACACTTAAGATATGACGCAAACGCTTATCAGTTTTTGATTATATTTTCTAATCATTCAGGAGGTCTGTCTTTAAATTAAAATACAGGCCAAATATATATACATATATATACATATATATACATATATACATATATATATATATATATATATATATATATATATGCATGTGTGTGTGTAACTGTTATAGATATACGAAGCGAATAATTTTAACGGTTTGCGAAATTAGATGTTTATAAAACAAAAAGAGAGAAATCCGAACATTAGATATCTATAATAATTATTTTATAAAATACAAGTATTATAAAAATAAATACGAAAAAGACATTTTATCGATTATGGCTTTAATGTATAAGATAAATAATTATTTACTATAATCAGTGTATCATAGTTTTTTACTCTTACTACACAATCTGTCCTTGTCCGCTTAACCCACGCAACCGCACGTTACTAAAAGACTCCTAGTTTCATTAATTTTTGTCTTAACTATTATTAGAATTCTTAAAATATTAAGAATCTTTAAAAAAAATTGTTTAACAAATATTTTACCTTATTGTCAATAAATTTTAGCTCAACTTCCAAGTTACGTGCAAATTCATCAAATTATATTTCTCGATAAAATAATTAACAATTCACTTTATGAATAAAAATATGATAAACAATGTATGGAAGTATGCGCGTACGAGTGCTCAATCTATCGTTTATAACAAAATTATAATATTAATGGAAATAAGTGTGGCATAATGTTTTTTTTTTTTGTTAATTTCAAATTTTCATAAAAGTACGTATGTTGTTAACATTTTTGTTTGTTTTTTTTTTTTTAGAAAAAGCAGTAGAAAATATACGCAGAATCGAAAGATTAAATATTCTTATTCATATTTAAATATATATGCAGCAATTTTACGACATTTCTTCAAAATAATTGTATTTTTAACTTTATCATTTTTTCTTTACCGATAATTCATTGCAAATATGTTGTTTCATTATTTGATTATTCAATGTACTTTATGAAATATTAACAAATATTTGTCTCGAAAACCTAACTCTTACATTGAAGTATGTTAATATTGCTTTACAAAGATAAAAATTATACGTAAGAAAATTTTTGCTATAAATATTTTTGATCTTATGTTTACAATTTTTATTTGTCTAGGAGGAGTTGAAGGAATCGAAGTGACGGAACTTAGTAAAATTTTTCTGGGTTCGTGGGCCGAATACATGGCGAAAATTTTTAGTATGAGTGTACTTATGGGTGCTAATATCGCATACTGGATTTTAATGTCGAACTTCTTATATAATTCTGTTAATTTTTTTTACGGTAAGATAATTCTTAACATCATTTCCAATTCGATAGTCTCATAGAATACGTTTATTTTCTCAAAATTTCCTCAAATATTTATAATCATTTATATGTCGATTTTTCTTTCTTTATAGATATTATGACTGATATTCCTCTATCATCTGTAACTTCCAACAAAACAAGTGAAAGTAGTAAGTAAATCGTTAATTCAAATATTTTATGTTAAAAATTAAAATGATATATATATATATATATATATATATATACACATACATATATATTTCTTTCTTTTTCCTTTCTTTTTTCTACAGTACTTTGCCCTAAAAGAGATATTTTAAATACGACGATAAACTATGAGATTTCGTATGATAATTTAGGACCAATCTGGGATTTATACAAAACAGTGCCGATATTCTTAGCTTTATTAGTATTTCCTGTTTTGAATTTTAATACTACGACTTTCTTTACGAAATTCAATTCTCTTGGTAAGCTCAGTTAAGAAGCAGTAATTTTATCTCGAAAAAGAATGTATGAAATTAAATTTCGTAATTACATCTTTTCCTTAGTAAATATTCTGTATCAAAATAATTATTGTCGAATTTTGTCTTAAGAGGAAAACTTTCAAAGCCTCATTATAATGATTTATTGATTAAAAAATTGTAAAATATGTTTATTTATGATACATTTTATTTTACAAGAAAGTAAATTAAAAGTCAACTTATTTGTGGCAACGCAACTCGTATTGCCATTCCATGAAATTTCAATAACCATGTATATAATTTTTTCATCTATTTGCAATACAGGTACAATTGCCATTATATATCTAGTTTTATTCGTACTTATAAAATCAGCGTCATGGGGCATTAACATGGATAAAGCCGCTTGGGATGATATTTGGATTCTGCGCCCGACATTTCCAGTTTTATCTGGAATGCTATCTTTATCGTTTTTTATCCATAATATAATAATAACAATCATGCAAAGTAATCGTAATCAACATAAAAATGTAAGTATTAAATATATTCAATATTATACTAACATAAATATTTAACAGCAAATAAAACCTCGATTAATTATTTACAATGTTTTTTAAAAATATTTACTGTGTTTTATCTTATTGTCATTTTTTTGTTTCAATGATAAAGTTGAATAATATGTATTAAAAATTATTATTTTTATTTTTATAATTAATTATACTGACATAATCTTGCTTATTAAATTAAATTTAAAAAAAAAGAAAAGAAAAAAAAAAAAAAAGTACTTCTTATATGTATTTTTTTATTTATTTATTTTTTTTCTTAAAATTAAAAAAAAAATTAATTTCTTTTTATACTCAATATTAATATATCTTATAAAATTTGTTTGTTTGTTTTATTGGTTTTTGCAGGGACGAGATTTGACTATAGCTTATGTTTTAGTAACAATTACTTATATAATTGTTGGAATTGCATTTTACGTTTGTTTCCCGCTCATGAAAATTTGTATCGAAGATGTAAGTTAATTTATACCAGTACAAGTATAAATACGAAAACAAATCGATTGAACATCTGTTTAATATTTTTTTAGAATCTATTAAACAATTTTCAAAAAACTGATGGACTCACCGTTGGGGCACGAATTGTTCTTTTATTTCAACTATTTACCGTTTATCCTCTACTAGCTTATATGTTAAGGATTCAACTGCTCTCTTCTTTATTCAAGACAATTAAATGCCGCCGAAGTCTTACATTACTAATTAATTTTATTATTGTCGCAATTTGTATTCTTTTTGCGGTGTTTTTGCCGCATATAGGAACGATTATAAGGTACACTGGTGCGATCAGTGGACTTGTTTATGTATTTACACTACCACCTTTGTTACATTTGATGATCTCATATAGGCAAGGGACGATTACTATGCTTAAAGTTCTTTGTTATATTTGTATTCCAATCATTGGACTCTTAAATCTTATAAGTCAGTTTTTTATGCAAACAATTTAAGTAAAGTACTTATTTTTTAAAAATAAATTTATAAAAACTGCTAAAGCGGAATATCCAAGTGGCATTTTTAAAATGCAAATATCACAATTATAATGTTTAAAAATTTACAATTAATTGATATAGTATAATCTGTATAAAGTTACCTTATTATTTAAATTATTGTTATATAATAAAGTTTATGTGTAATTGAGTATAGTATATATATATATATTTATAATAACAATCATGTGCAATTTGTTTGTTAAGAAACATGATTTAGCATAATATATTTTTTATAATGCTCTTACAAAATACGTGATACAATTTATACTTGCTATATTAAAATTTATTATATTATATTACTAATAAGTGAAATACTCTTGATAGTTTTAATGTTTAATATTTTTGTTTTTTACCAATCTTGTTTTTCCGCATGCTTGTAAATTTCTGAATATTACGATAATAAAATACGGTTTATTATTAATTAGTTTATAGTATGGTGAGCTTAATAATTGGACAAATAGGACTATCCATTTTTGTTATTAAATATTTTATATCACATACAAAAGTTATATTTTCATATTAAAGTATTATTTATTATAATTATAATTATATTTTTATAAAATAAAAATTTCATTCACGAAGTAATACACGATTTGTTTATTAATATTCAAATTAAAAAGTATTTACAATAAATTTGTAAGATGACAGTTATGTATGTCAATAGAAAAAGTTATCTTACAGATTATTCATTAAGGGCGTTTTGTATACCCAAACTGTATCCAGTCCTTCGCCAATTGTTGAAATTGGTTTGTAATTTTGAAGTGGAAATCGACAAACTATAATCGAACAATTTGGTTTCAATTCCGACTGAAATTTTGCTATTAAATCTTCTATCTATAGGAGATATAAAGATAACGATTATATTTATCAAATTATTTATAAGCTATTAATCTATAAAATTCAAATACCATCTCCGTGACCACAAATATAACTATATTATCATACTTTTCTAAATTATATTTCCATAAATTTTTCCTAAGAAATAACGTCTTTGATGAAACACCATGATTAATAGCAGATAATTTAGAAAAATATACCAGCCACGGATTAAGTTCTATCCCATCAGCTTGAAATCCAGCTTTTGCTGCAGCTATGACCTTGAACATATATTTATTGTCTTGAGTACTGAACTCATTTGGCTGAGTAATACGTAATAACGAGATAAATTAAATACTTACGATCCTTCCATCTCCGCTACCTACGTCTAAAACTGATCCCGAACGTCCCTTTAAGGCAAGGATAATATTTTTTATTTGATCTGTGGTTGACGGGACGTATGGCAAACATATTTTTCTAAATGCTGGGGTAATAAATGGGATGGTAATAACAGAAATTGCTAATCCAATTCCACCTATAACGAGAATTATAATATTAAATAACATTATAAAGGCATTAAATATAATTCAAAATTTATAATTTATTTATAATTTTTTGTCACAAGTTTATCGATCAAATGATAAAATTAAAAAGTGATATATCACACATAAAATGTTACGAATCCATAAGTCTTAAGTAAATGTACAATTAATCAAACAATTAATTGTTTGATCATTGCCATTTAATAGAACATGATTAAATTTTAGAGAAAAAAATTAATAAAAAGGAGATGATAGGAAAACCACTAAGCAAAACAAAACGAGACAAAAAATTACTCGTTTAATGTAAACAAACCTGTAAGAGTAGCCAGAGCAATACCAAATTTTGATGATTTTTTTTTAACTTCCGCATTTACCGGCGTAACATTAGCCTCCATGTCAAATATTTGCAAATTACCATTAGGTCTTCTCTCGCTTATCTCTGTCTCAAGAGAATACTTACTCCGTTCACAAAAGAATGTAAATGCATGTGCGATGAGAATCGAATATTCAAACGATGGAGCACGTCACTTCAACTTTTCCTAATAATACCAGCAGACAATCTCCATTATTAATATTGACAAATGCGCCATTACATCGTTTCCATGAAAATATTTATATTATTGATAAAAAGTCGTTCTTGAGAAGGAGCCTTAAGGTTATTTAGAGATTTGGGACATAAACGAAGATAAAAGATCGAACGAAGGATCTCGGTTGGCCTGTATCGACGATTGTTTAGTTAATTTTAGATTTCGATGCGGGTGAGAAGGACGCGAGAGAAAGTTGTTAAGGGCCGTTTTGAAATTATTTACATTTGATGGTTCGATTTACTAAAAGGATAAAGGTATTAATGTGTCCCCCAGTGATCGGGGAAAAATGCGAATTTTCTCGTCATGGCTCAGCAAGGAAAATGAACTTGAGTGTTCCAGTCTGTGTTCAGATTTATACGAGATGTACTTGAAGATTCTTTAGCTGCATCTAAAGAAAGCATAAATAAGTAGAATGGATAGTCGCCGTTAAAACTTTTTTGTAATTAAATGTAACATTTAAAAGCTGATAATAATTATTTATATTAATGGCATCCATCTATAGCTTTTTATAAATATATCTACAGCTCTGAATTTTTTATCTCATATCTTATTTATTTACACTGTCTTGTTGATAATCTTCTCTATTAATTTCTTAATTGGCAAAGTTGAGATCCACTTTACGTGGAATAACGTGTTTAAAAAGTCGTGAAAACTGTCTTCCAGGTATATTTTATAATATTCAAGTGTACTGATCCATAATAATACACAAGCGCGCGCACTTAAAAAAAAAATAATAATAAAAAAAAAAAAAAAATACACACAGGCACACGTACACACGCACACAATCGCGTGCTTAGAAATTTTGCATTTCTGTAAAATACAATATATTAATATTTTGCGAAATTCATTGTAAATATTAGTTAATTGTACTATGGATAACATTAGTGAATTTGACATTAAACTAGAAAAAGATATCTATTATGCAGGCGAAATTATTCATGGTCATGTAATCTTGCATACAACTGAGAACTTCAAGTTACGATGTACGTAAACTCTTATCTTTCTTTGTAAACAGGATACTTAATATATTCAAAGTTCTTTATTTCTATTTCTTACTACTGTATGTTTTATACTGAATGCGAATGAAGCTAATACGTACATTAAGCATGTTTAATCATTATAATTATATTATTTTATTTTATTATATTATATTATCGTTAACATTGTGCATAAAATTATTTATTTCTAAGCTTTTGTAAATCTATTAGTGTAATGTCAAGTTATAAGCATGAAATTATAACTATCTTATCAAGGAAACTTGTTAAAACTTTATTTAAACGATAAATAAATTTAAGTTTCATTTTAATTTTAGCGTTATTTATTTATTTCCTCCTTATTTATTAGAAAATTATTACAAGGTAGATATGAAATTATGTGGCAAGATTAAAATTTCTTATATATCTGAATAAATTTAAATGAAATATCTTGATTTTTATAGCAATGAGATTGTCATTGCGAGGTCAAGTTCATGCCGAATGGAAAATTTTAGTTAGCGGCGACAGGAGAAATGTAAAGGATGATCAATATTTTGTTGACGAGCGTATCGTAGTGTGGGGTCATGGTAATTTAAATAAACACAATTTAACGGATTATTTGATTACTCAACTCAATGTTAAACGGGCAATTAATTTTAGATTCATCCGAAGGCCCTATTCCAATTTTACCACGTGGGAAACACCAATTCCCATTTACATTTAATTTACCGGAGAGTGCTTTGCCATGTAGCTTCGAATCTCGCACTGGTTATGTGCGTTATTATGTAAAAGCAACGGTCGACAGACCTTATGCGAGTCCTCCGCAAGGACTAAAGTACTTTACATTAATCGGACCTCATATTGACTGCATGGACGAGCAGTATTTGGTAATAATTCTCAAATTCAGTAAACTTTTGTACAAGTAAATGATTATAAGTAATTGATGGATTGCAAATATAATTCGACATTTATCTTAAAAAGAAATAGCACTGCAATTATCCTGAAAAATGTTTAATTATTACAGAAACCTATGATAGGAACCGAAGTACGCACATCTTGTTGCTTCTGCTGTAGAAGAAATCCTGTTGAATTGAGCGCTCAGTTAGAAAGAAGCGCATATGTTTGTGGTGAAAGTATAAAGTTGAGGGCTGCTATTGACAACAAAGGAATCGAGAAAGCCTGGCTACATATTAAATTAACTCAAGTATTTATTATTATGTTGTAAATATTAATTAAGAGCATTTTCATTATAAATTTACTGTACAGGTAATTGTTAAATATAATTTAAATATATATATATATATATATTATTAATGTATTGTTAAATATAAATTAAATTAATTATAATATGGTTAATAAATTTGAAAAGATATTAAATCTATTAAACTTATCGATATATAAAATCAATGAAGGATTAATTGAAGTATTAGCAATGAAAATGTCTTACTACTAAATTTTATTAATATTTCACATTTACATATAATCTTTTCATTTATTGTTCTTAGTATGTTGAATTTTTTATCGATCGAGGTGTTCTTGGTACGAGTAAAGAGCTCCAAAAAGTTGTTATGGAGTATAAAGGTGAACCAGTTCCACCGGGAACTGCAATTAAGTGGGATTCATCTAAGAAAATGATTCTCCCTGTTTGTCCTCCAACTTTAGTTGGTGTGTGTCGTTTAATACAAATTTATTATGTCTTAAAGGTAAGTCTGTAATGATCTTGTATTCGTTTAGACTATTGGTATTGAAAATTTTTAACGTAATTATTTTAGGTGAGTGTGCAATTAGAAAAATCCGGTGAAGATATGCAGATGCATTTCCCTATTACAGTGGCAACGGTTCCTTTTAGAATACCAAATCTTACTCACCAACCACAGATTAAATATGGTTGGTATTGTCAATATTAATTCGTTTCTATTCAAAACTAAACATCGATAGTTCATTCATAATGTTTAATGTCTCTCATATAATGTTAATTTTATAGAAACTGCAATGGAACATGTCGAAGGTGGATGCTACATTGGTCCTGAATTTCTCTTAGGACAAGTTTATGATGGAACTGATCATGTGACATCTCAAGTCCCATTGGTTCTTTATAGACCAGTTTATGTTTGCCTAGCCGGTGAAAAAAAAGCTCAAAATCGTTAGAAACCAAATATTTACTATTATTTACTATTAAAGCATATTATAGACTTTACTAAAGATTTTTCTTTTTTCATTGTTTATAATTATCGTTTATTAATTGATTTTTTTTTTAACAGCAAGAAAGGATATGTACATTATATATATATATATATATATATATTTAAATCTGGTTAAATTCATTATTGATCTTGGATAACAATATATTTGCATCCATCAATATACGATACAATGACCAAAAAAAACGAGAAAATTACGACAGGTATAATGTTATTTACAACAATTAAGAAGTATAGTTAGTCAAAATATATAATCACAGTAAAGTTTCATGTATTTATTTATTAAGATGATAAAAGTAGTTGTATGAGAAAAGTAATAATTTTTATAATTTCGAGCTTTTTATTTATAAAAAATGGTATCAATAGATACGTAATAACTAACAAAGAACTTGTGATGATATTTGAAAATTTAAATACGTAATTTTTTAATAAATAATTATAAATTATATAGCACCGGTTACATTTGTTAAAACAAATTTAGATTTCTGAGGTAATAGTTGAAAAAGCATTTTAGAACCAATTTATTGAATATTCAAATTAAAATATTAATTGATTAGTGACACTTTTGTAATGATACATATTCTATATATATATATATATATATATATATATATATATATATGTATATATACTTTACTTAAAATAAATAATAAATTGATGTTTATTACGTGTCATTGTTTTATTAATAAGATATTAGCATTAAATGATATTAAATAAAATATCTGAGTATGCTTTATGAAATTTCTTAAGCTGTGTTTAAAAAATACGTAAATTTAATATAATATTGTACTTAATAAAATATTAAGCAAGTTTTATCCTTGCAATGAAGAATTATAATGAAGTCGTAGGGATAAGTAATTTAATTAAACATTAATATTTGAATAACGATATGTACCTGTATTGATTAAACTTCGTTAGTCACAACGTGGTTACATTAATATAAAGTGGCATCAACATTTTTTAAACAATATAATTTAGACAAGAGCTTTGTTAATAATAAATAAATAATATTGATTAAAAAATTTCATGTCAGTGGCAATTTTATAATAATGTATTATGTACAAAAAAATATAAATCCTATCGGAATAAAGTAAGCTTATATATATATACATATATATATATATATATATGCGGATGTGTCGGAAATTATTTCGAAATGCATGAATTTCTAAATATTTGATAATACGATCATTTATGGCTTACTAGCCTATGTGTGTGTATATATATATATATATATATATATATATATATATACATATAAATAACTAAATAAATATATATAATGAGAGAAATGTATGTATTTTAAGTATTTTGAAGTAATTTAAGAAAAAAAACTGTTTTTGAAATACTCTCGTACCGAACATTAGTATTTTAGATTAAAACCATTGTATAGACTTGATATTTTCATTGGCATTATATTTGTAATGATACTTACAAAAACAGAAGTTATAATAACAATATGAGAACATTTGTCGCACCTGTACCATAAGAATAGTAGCAACAGTAAACGAACAAGTTCTTATGAAATAAATTTTATTTTCTAAAACAATAATTATTACAAATAAATTAAAAGTTTAAGTTTTTATAAAAATTGTAGAAGTTTGTGTTAATCTACGTAATGATGAATTAAAACTTTGATGATTCACACTTTTCTAACAATAACGAAGCTTTGATAATTCTTGGATAATTTCTAAATTATTTTAAAATATTTTTAAACATAAAAATTGTAATTATAATGAAGTATATAATTGAATGATTACTTACACATGAATTAAATATATTTTTTGAATATACTGAATACCTGTTTTTATTAAATAATATTTATCGTAGTACAGAGATATTGGTTTCTCTGTTCCGAGGATATCAATATGTACACATGTAAATTAAAAAATAATTGTAATCCTTGTGTATTTGTATTTTTTTATCGTCGTTTACAATATAATAGATTAAAAATTAAAAAAAAAAAAAACAATAGCATGAAAAACGAATACTTGTTCATTGGTCTTCCCAATAGTTAAAAATATAGTGCCAATAGGAAAAATAAATGGATGTTTATTTTGCAAACTGTTTTATTTGTGCTTTTGCAGTTAAATGAAAAATATAACAATAGTATATTATTAAATCAGAATTTGCGATAAAATGTGTGTGGAAGTGCCTCTAGAAGCATGAATAGTTAATTAATGAAAGTTACTGTACATATTTCGAGTACTAAACGAGGCAACTAAAAAGAAAACTATGTTAAAAAGGCTTAAAAATATATATGTAATCTCGAATAAAATTCTAATATACGTGGATACATAAACATTTTAGCAATAATATTGATTTTTATAAAAACAGTATTTGAAAATAAAGTTTTTAGTGTCTATATAGATGCAATATATAAGGTCCCTAGTCAATTACAGAGGCATTTAGTAGTAATGTCGAGTCATTAAACAGGTAGAAATGGTACAGGTGTAAGTTAAAAAATCCCAAGCACAAAATGCATTTAGCAAGACAAGCATAGAAAGAAAGAATCCATGAAGCCTATGGAAAATAAAGAATTTTCTGAATTATCATGCAGACTTTATATATATATATATATATATAGACTGTACAAGTGCTTATATTATGTGAAATTATTGAAAGGTGAACAAATTTTGAAAATTTAATAGATGTTTGAATGTAAGAAAGTTTTTGAATTTTAATTAGACAAAATGTGAATGTACAATTGATAAAAGGGAAAATTTCAAATAATTAACCATTTCTCCAATAAAAAGCTTAATGTAACTGAAAACAATTACTAACGGTGTTTAATTAAAAGTATTGTAAATGAATTCGATAAAAATTTCGTTAACTGATTGGGTACTTCTTTCACACTATACTATAATTTTGACAATGTGTTATAATTAATAACGTATAAGGATTTTTTAATGATTACGCTATAACGTGAAATACAAAAATGCACACTAAACGTGGAATATAAATAAAACGTTTCACTAATTAGGTAGAAATTAAAATTTTAATATTAAATTGTAAAAATTAATTTTTTCTTATACCTTTGATTTATATTAATTTCTAGTTCATAATTATAAAATAATGCATCAACCGTAATGTTTAAAAATGCTAAAAAGCTTATTCCAATTATCAGGGTCGAAAATTGTGTAACAATGCCTGTTATATAAAACATTTTACGAAAGAATTAGATTTTTAAATATATCACATAAAACCTTACTATTAAAAATCAGTTAATTATATTTAATATAATTAGTCAAGTTGAAAATGTGTACTTAATATATAAACAGTTATGTGTGTGTGTGTGTGTGTGTGCGCGCGCGTGTGTATAATTGTATGCATACATCATATGTATAAATAGCTGGAAGAAATTAAATTATATGCAATGCAAGTTTAACTGTTAATCAAGAAAAATCGTTATAATGTTGTTATCGCCATTGCTACCTGTATGCCTTTCGTTACCTTTGTATTATTAAAAGTGCGTGTATAATAAATGTTTATACATGGAAAAATTACTGATTGAATATTGAATTACTTATTTATTATGAAACTAATATCATTAGATTATATTTTCAGTTCGAAAATTTGTGACCAAAGTAACTTATATTCTAAAAGGGAAAACAAAATAAAAAGTCATGTCTTATATAAGTAGAAAACAATGTTATTTTTAATATGTATATATATACATGAACCATTCGAGCAATAATTCTATCTCTTATCTTTTACGCTTTGATAATCATTGAATTAATAAATCTTGAAATTTCAAATAATTGCATCTCGCGAAAGAACATCCAAAATTTATACAATTTAGTAGTTTTACTACATAAATATAACGTCAGGTGTTACATGATATTTAAATTTAAATTATGAGAGAAAAAAAATCCAATAAAATTACACTTAATATTAGGCAGTACTGAGTACAAAATGTAGAAAAAAAAAGGTTCTTTTTATTTAAATTACTTCTCCATTGGGATATTATAACTTTATATTGAAACAACTAAATGAAACATTTGCATATTACACACCTAAATAGAAATAATGTCTGAGATTATTTAAAATTAATTAAATATTGATTATCATTATCGAAGTTTTAAAGTATATAACCCTTTTTTCTAACTCAGTTCCAATTAACTTAAAGACTTGATAGTCGAGTCATTTGTACACATGGAATTCATAAATAAAACGCAAAATAATTATGAAGTAGGAAAAGCAGCAGCAATAATCAATTAGCAAATATCATAATTTTAACTTTGAATTAAATCCATGTTTGCCGCTACTAAGGTGTTGTTCTTTGTTCATTTACAAAATATAGCACATATTGATTTAAAAATTTTGCGATTGTTTAAAACGAGAACGAAAATATTAAACATAAAAGATTTACATCACTTCCATACTATTTTGTGTATTTTCCGTAAAACTCAGTGAAGTTGAAGGAACATCTTGTGTTGTTTCTTCCACTGCATTCTGTGCATTCATACCTTCAGCCATAGTATTCGTTGGGGAGCTCGAACTGTCATCCCAATTTATCTTAAATCTAGTAACACGTGGTTTGTCAGCCAAAATGTTCCTTTGTACTTTATCAAATTGAGGTTGTGGAGGTGGATTTTCCCTTAATTCAGGATCGGTATACTCATTGTTTATAAAATATCCCACCCTCACAAATTCTTGACTACGATAAGAACAAGTTAATAAGACTACTGTAACACCTAAAGCATCGTTCACAGGAATTCTACTTGTATCTGGTGGATCTGCCTGAAATGTTCAAATTAATAATAAATTATTTCAAATACGTTGTAATATGTATTTTTAGATAAAATTAAATATATTATTAAGAATTTGCTTTGGCCCGTTTTAAACTCGTATTCTACAATTAGAATTATTTGTACACATAATTAAGTAATATTCACTTTAGTGATTTTACATAATACTAACTTAACAAGAAATAAGTTATAAAAATAAGGAATCACTATAGAATAAAATTTTTTTAAATACTTTCAAAGGATTCCATGATTAAAAATCTTTTATTCAAATATTTAATAAACAATTCATAAATCATATTTATTTATTTTCACTTTACAAAAACTGAGTATTGAAAAGGTAAAAGAGGCATCAAAATTATTTTAATTACATTTTTTAATTACAATGTTAATTTTAATTATGATGGAATATTATATATTAAATTAAATTGCTTCAATAATTCATGAATATTATTTGTATCTCTGATTAAAAAAATCTGGAAATTTACTTTCATTTTGGCTATATGGAATTAAATATAGTAGATAAAATTGCTAAATTATAGTTATTGGTATAAATATATTTGAACGAGTATGATTTTACAATGAGGTAAAGAAGAAGTATTATCCAAAAGTACAATTTTTAATGAAAATATAATGTATGAGGTCTTACTTTAATTATTTGTAATAAATTATTTTATAATATTCTATGAAATGTCATTTGTATTGAATGTATCTAGTTTTTAAGGTTAAATATTTGAAAATTAGCTATATTTAAAAAAAATTATATAATATTAAAATATTTTTCCAATTAGGCAAGAAATTATATATCGATAAATAGATCATTGATAAAATAATTTATTTATACATAATGAATTTTCATTACGTATCATTATAATTATAGTTCATTATTATTTTTTAAAATAATTATGTTAATTATAAAAATTATATACTTTGTAAAACAATTGGAACAACGATTATTAATAATACAATTCAAATCAATGGTAATATAATTATAAATAGCTTCCAATTTTTTAATAAACAATTTTGATGAATTATTGTCTATCGTTTTATTAATTGGTAGCAATATAATTGATAGAATAATAATAATAATAATAATATACTATTTTTACATTTAGTTTTAAGTGGGTAACTAATATTAATTTACTAAATTCGATATTAAGGTATATTATTAATATAGTTACTATAAGTACTATTAATTTTTGTTACGAGGTTACTGTGACTGTTATAAACAATATGGTCTTACTTGAAATACAAACATGTGTCTTCCTTCGGGTATTGGTCCAACGTAGATTGTGTCAAGAACTTGGTCGAACTCTTCTGATTCGGCACAACCTACATAAATCATTTTCCATTCCAAATCTGTAAAAATATAGAATCGATGAATTTAATAATATTAAAAAAAAAAAATTCAATAACAATATATTTTGTAAATATTAAGGTTAAGTAAATAGTAATGGTAATAGTAATAGTAAAAGTGAAAGTAAAAGCAAAAGCATAAAATGAACCTTGTGCTCCTTCTGCACTGGTAACACATAGATTATTCAATTTATAAAAAACTTTTGATAAGGCTACTTTTGTCCGTTTTACCACCTACTAATACCTACCTACAATTTATGTACTTTTCTTTCTCAGTACACTAATTGCAGGATTTATGTAAAATAAAACGATGCCGTTGCAATTAGCATCTTTCGCTAAATGCAGCTACACAGCTACGAATCATTATAATTATTTATGATATTACAACAGCATAAACATTGCCGATTATATACATTTAGTCTAACCTTCTTTGAGCTCCTCGATGCATTCGAAAGTAATTTCAAATTGTATAGGATTGAAAAATGGTGATGGATTATCGAGTACAGCAACATTTGCCACCTGTACTTTAGCCATTGTTAGATTTTTTTTTCTCTCCAATAAACAACACTCAGAGAATAATTCGGATTTCAATTTTTCATAAAAAAAAAAAAAAAAAAAAAAAAAAAAAAAAAAGAAACAATACACAACTTGTGAACGGCGATGAATACCTCACGCGAAGCTGAATCGGAGGCAGCTCCGACAAATTCTCGAAGACGCTAGAAATTCTCGAGCGTACCTTTCCTCGTCAGGTTGATCGTTTTCCGTATAAATGAAAAACAAAGACAATAAGCACTAAAAAGCGCGCGGGAGTAACTGAAGTTTGTATATGTAAGAATAAGCTTTGGCGGCAAATGAACTGAAAATCGGAGCTTCCGGGATTTTACAAAAATGATTTTCATGAAAAATTTGGTCCAATCTTCACAATATTCTAATACTTGACCAATAGGAGTCTGAATTTCATTGACTTTTGCCGCGCTTTTCATCCGCTGTGAACTCGTCACTAGGCAATCCTGTGACTTAGAAGATTAAAAAAAATTATTAAAAGGTTTAGTACCAATCAAAAAAAAAAAAAAAAAAAAAAAAAAAAAAAAAAAAAATAAATACGTAAAATTAAGTAAATATAAATAAATAAGTAAAATCAAAGGTCGTTGGTTGTACGTTGAATAAATAATTCTTTCTACTTTAAAATTTTGTCCCTTATTTTGAGTAACACGACATTTTAAACATCCAACCGAAGCTCATAATAATTATAAAATAATATCTGTTTAATGCAATATATTTTTTTATTCTAGATTAAATAAGCTTATTATAATTATTTTATAATTTATATGAGCAAGTGTTGTGAAACTAAGAAATAGCAATACCTCGTATCTAATCGTATGCGAATATTTTGAAAAACCACTGTTAAACTATAAAATTTTTATTTGACTTTTGAATTAAAATTAAAATTCCTATAAAATCTTAATGATTTAGCGCACTAACAGTATCAAATTGTACATTGCAAACACGATTATATCTTTATTATATCTTAAGCATAATATTCACCTTAATAGCATTTAGTATTCAAATCACCATGGTTACTAAAACCTAATGGAAGATTGATCAAATTTTGTAATTATTGCATATTTTTTATCTCATCCATATTAAAACAAATTTTATATTAATTATATCAATAATACCATTGATATATTATTGTAATACCTTTGTTTTTGTTATGGATAGTGAGAAAATAGAGGAGCTAGAATTAAATGACACGCACGATGCATTTCAACAACAATCATCCTTACTTTTTCCTGAAAGTACTTCAGTGCCACCTAAGCAGCAATGGATGAGCGATTCAGATAAAGATGATTTTAAAATATTAGATCCTGACGATCCATTAATGAAAAGATTTCAAGATGCTCTCAAGTTACATCTTCTGCGTACCGACGACAAGCTTTCCAATGAAATCTGCGAACTTGTGAGAACTTAATTTGATTGATACAGAAGTAAATCTAATTAAAAAATGGAAAATAATAAATCACATTTTATAAATTACATTGTTTTATTAGGAAGCGGCTATTAAAGATGACAATAAGATTCGAGAAGACGAAGGTATTATTTTATTCGATATACAACAAGAGGCTGCTCAACAAAACGCAGCTATCGAAAATTACAAACATATGTTAGCTGAAATTATTAATTTAAGAGGAGATACCGAAGAGCATTTAAAAACAGTCAAAGAAGTAAATAAAAAACTAAACAGAGAATTGGAAACTAAAAAGTCAAAAGAAAAAAATCTTTTGCAAAGTATCGAGAGCCTTGATATACTTCAGGAACAATTTTTTAAGTGGGAAAGTGAATTAGCTGGAAGTGTAACGATTTCTCAAAGAATATCAGAAAAAGATGCTATTGTAGAGCGCGAGCTTCTTTATCAAAAGCAACAAAAAGATTATGTTCTGTATAAATTGGAGGATGAAATTTGGAAGCTGCAGATTGAAATAAGGGATCTTGACGAACAGTTTCAGATAAAAGATGAAGAGAAAATTAATTTGAGTCAGACAATAGCTGATGCGAATGCCGATCTCGAAGGATTAGAAAAGGAGCATAAAACTTTGTACGGTGCATGGAACAATGTTCTAAATCTTATTAGTCAAAGAGATAAAATTAGCGAAGAAATTATTTCAGAGCAAAGGTTTGTTAACTAATTTAACATTTTCCATTTTACATCAATTAGATTGTAAGAAAAGAAACATTTTCGAAATATATTTTAATATAATATCACATTGCATATTTCACAAATTTTATTTAACATGATAATTATCTTTAACTTTTATTTATAAGAGTTGGTATTGTAATATTAACAATTTAACTATATTTTCATGAATTTCAGACAAATTCGGGAGTCCTTACAAAGCTTACAAACTCAGACAGAAAAAATAAAAAAAGATTCCATGAAAGAAATGGAAAATAATGAATATCTTACATCGTTACAATTAAAAATGAATGATGAAATGAAGAGTATAAAAATATCACATGGTCTCGATAAAGAAAAATTTTTAAATTTAGAATCGGATTTTGTTAAAACATCTAAATATATGAATCAGAATGAAAAAGAATGTGCCCTTGTGACAACCGTGCGTACAACAATAATAATTGTAATTAAAAATAGAATACTTTGATTTTATATATTATAGAAATATTTTAGGAATACAAATCAATTCTCAACAAAGAAAATTTCTTAAATAAAGAAATTATGAAATCTTACAATCAAAAGCATAAATTGGAAGATGATATTTTACTTAAATTGGATGATAAATCGTGTCATGATAATACAGTCCGATATATAAATAAATTATTGCACGAAGCTAAGGATTTTAATATTGTGAATGAATTAAATTTAGCACGACTTGAAAATTCATATGGTAAATATCTTCTTGAATCGGAAAAACTTAATTCTCTTATGGAAAACAGCAAGTTTGACTTGGATGCTGTAATGCAGAAGAATTTAGAAAAAGAAAAAGAAATCAATAAATTACAAAATGAGATAAAAAATTATGATTTACTATTTAAGCAAAAGGAAAGAAAACTTGCAGCTTCAAATAAAAAAATGGAAGAGGTAATTTTTTAATATATTACTACAAGAGTAACAATGCTATGTAATATTGAAAATATTCAATGTGACATTAATCTAGATATCATCGGTGGATGGTAAAGAAGCAAATCCTTTAGATCTTAAAATTGCAGCTATGGAAAAGCTTCTTAATGAAATAGAAGGGAAAATGAAAAAAGCACAACAATTTTGGCTTCGTCAGCAAGGTTACATGTTCACTTTAAGCGAGCAAAGGGATTTACAAATGAAAGAGTTTAGTACTGTTAGTAAAGACGTAATACTAATGGAACAAAAGAACATAAAGCTCGAAAATGAATTGGAAAAACAGCAAAAAGAAGACGTTAGTATTAATAGATCAATTAGTGCACTGCAGTATAAATTATTGCAAATTAATCTCAGGCTTGCTTCGCAAAAAGAATTGAAAATTGAACTCGAGGATAAGAATACAGCAGCCAAAAATGAATACATTAATTCATTAAAAGATGCTGAAATGGAATTGATCAAATTACAAACTGACATTAAACAATTAAATAATGATAAAGGTACACTTAAGGACGAATTAAAATCTGCTCAGCGTGAAAGTCTGTCTTGGGAAAAAAAGGTATAGAGTAAAAAGGCTAAATAGTTAAAAAAAGTATTTTTTTTAACATGTCCCTTTTATTTTTTTATTTTTGTTTTATCGTGAACTGAAAGTATTATTCAAAAAATCAATTACTGTACAAACATGCTACCGTGTCATAGTAATTTGTTTAATTCGTTCGAGCTACTATTTTTATTCAATTACTTGGCTTTTCAAGGTACAATTGGTAAATGAAATAAATAAATCTTGCAAAGAGAAAAGGAGTACGGGCAGCGACATAGCTATGATGAAAAGTGAAATACATAAGATGGAAATACGTTTTTCTTACCTTCAAAAAACCCAAGAGAAGTTAATTCAAAATATGGAATTCTGTGTATCTAAAAGGGAAAATATTATGGATGAGGCGATAGCGAGAGAAAAAAGAAATCCAAAAAATCAACACAATCAAAGAATAGTACTTAGAAAAAGATTAGAAGATCAAAAAATTAAAATCAAACAAATAACAAAAGTAATTTTATTTTATAAGTTTAGTTTTAAGTTTTCTCTTAGATAAGAAATAGTTTTATTTTGTATAATTAATTCCATTTTAGGAAATAAAACAAATGGAAAATAAAATTAGTAGCCTGGAAGCTGAACAAAAGAAGTTATTGGATTATTTGAACGAGGGTCAGAAATTATTGAGACAAAACGAGGACATTATACCTGACATAGAAAAACAAATTATGGAAGCCGAGTTGATAAAACACCATGTATATATTGCATTTGATACAATAGATATTATTGGCTTTTTAAATGTTATTATTTCAATTATAATATTATTATTTCAGAATTTGGAAGTGCTGGTGAGAAAACAACGTAAAGTAAATATGCTCAGGGATTTGAAAAATGGTCAATATAAATTACTTATTAAAAACGAAACACTTTTAAACGAAGAATGGCAAAATCAACAAAGCCTGAATAATCAGTTAAAGGACATTATGCAACAAACGGAACATGATTTTCCCTTATTACAGAATGAAACACGAAAAATTTTATTAACTTTACAATCATCGTAAAATATACAAACGAATAACTAATATAAAATAAATTAACAGAAATTAACATTGATTAAATATGTGTTATTTATAATGGGTAAATTTTAATATCAAATAGTATATAATTTTATAAAATACTTTCATTTAATTGCAAATTGTAAATAATTTTATATTACACCAAATTTGCATCTTTCTTTAACTCCATCCATTGTACTATATGATAAGTTTTTTTTCCAGTCCTTAGAAGTGTTATATTATTTGGTAATATATATTTATCAGGATGAATGATCTCATTAACATCCGTAACTTTTTCATAATTTATATAAAATCCACCAGCATTAATTATTCTGGCGGCGTCACTTTCATTTTTGAAACACTTTGCCTTCATAGCAAGATCAAAAACACTCATATTTTCATCAGGAATTAAATGAGTAATTTGGGTATTTTCAAAAACACACAACAATTGTTCTGTAGTCATTGACGATAATGATTCGATGGATGAATCATATAAGAGAAGGGAGGCATTTTTGGCTGCTGATAATCCTTCTTCTGTAAAGTAAAAGTAATATTTAATTATCCGTTTAATATTAAATAAATATATATTTGTTGGTTATTATTCGAACGGTTTTAATTATTTTTACTACAAATTTGTAGGAAAGCTTTTAATTATTACTTATAACTGTTCCATCGTGATTTTATCTGTAGATTGTTATTATAAAATATATTGAAATTCTTGAATGATTGAAAAATATAATGACTAGAAGTTTTATTAATTTTAATATTAACCCATTAAATCTAATACCGAATGATTGTTAATACCGCAATGGAGAAATTAAAATCATTACCTCCGTGTACCAATGTCGTGACATGTTCCGCTAATATATGTTGCGCTTTTCTTTGCTCTGGATGTGTCCTGTGTTCTTGAATTATTTGATCAATTTGTGGGAGAGGTAAGAAGGTAAAGAGTTTTAGATAAGCCTCAACGTCAGAATCATTGGTTCTTATGAAAAACTGATATAACTGAAAACTTGACGATTTACGCGATGACAGCCAAACAGCATTTTTAAGTGATTTTCCAAACTTCTTTCCACCTTCTCCAGTTATTAAAGGCAACGTGAAGCCAAAGACATTTTTTTTCGTTACTCTAGAGATTAATTCGTGTCCAGCTGAAATGTTTCCTAACTGATCGCTCCCACCAATTTGAAATTGGCATTTATATTTTTGAAATAAATACAACCAGTCGTAAGCTTGAAAAATTTGATAGGTAAATTCTGTAAAACTCATTCCAGTTTCTGATTTGAGCCGACCTTGGACAGAAGTTTTGTTTAACATTGTCCCCATTCTGAACTGCTGTCCAATATTCTTGACAAATTCGATAACAGTAGTCTTGTTGTACCAATCATTGTTATTTTCTATTTTTATGGGTGCAAGGGGAAATTTATAATCTTTCCAAAAATATCTTTCATGATTATCAAAGATTTCCATAATTGTCTTCTTAATAGATTTAATATTTTCATTTACTGTGTATTCTTCCATGGCCATTCGTTCGTATTCACGATGACTTGGATCACCTATTAATCCAGTTGCACCACCTAGTACAATAATAACGCGATGTCCTCCTCTTTGCCAATGCAATAAATTTATTAAAATTAATAAATTTCCAACGTGAAGGCTACTAGCTGTTGGATCGAATCCTGCATAAACACACTGTGGCGAACAATTCAAAATCTTGGTAACATCATTCCTATAATAATAATAAAGTATTAATCCCACTAGGCACATAATTTTTATCATATTTTTCTCAACTGTCTAAGCAAGTATAATATCTATATATCTTAATATTTATAAGGATGGAAGCACTGATTAAATGTACCGATCATCCCTTTAAATTACAAATGAAAAACATCGAGTACTTACGCACTTGTATCTGGAAAAATTTCATCAAACATTCCTCTCTCATGCAATTTTAATATATTTCTAAATTTATTCTTAGTTTCGGAAGAGTAAAGTCTATTGACATTTTTTTCTCGAAATAATATTTTGCGGTGATAACGGTATAACCTCAAAATATTAACACCATGCATCTTATCAAGATTTATGAGAAACAAAAACTTGTTGATTAGTAAAACTTTTATCTATTGATTAACATTCGTGAATAACTTGTAGCCTGTTGTAGTTGAGATTTTAAATTATTGGCTCTTTCATTGTTAACAAGCTCTGCAAAAAATTCAAATAGAATATCAATCGGCCTTTTGTTTCGTGCGCATGCGAGTTGCGCGTAAAAATTTCCAATCAGCTGATTTTGTATTATTCGATGTGCCCATCATTAGCAGTAGTTGCTCTATTAGCAGCACAGTAGTTTAGATTTTAGAAGCACAATTGCTTAATTATGTTTACATATGGAACGCACTGTTATTCATTATTCATTGAAAGTTAATCTCATTCATTCATTCAAGTTTGCTTATGTTTCTTAATTTTTTGCAGTTTTTCTGATCTCTGATCTCTCGGATTCGAGAAAGTTTGTGTAGGGCGCAGCAAGTAGATGCAGGATGTAACCTGAAAGGAAGTTTGTTTTATCAACAAGTTGCAATTTTGTTATCATATGCGAAACAATTAAGAGATATCCGATGATAAATCGATGATTATCAAAAATATAAATAAAGGAATTGTTATCTTAACGATTTGATGTAAAAAATGCCAAAAACAACTGCTTCGTAATTCTGTAATGGAATTAAATAAAAGTCATGATATGTATCAAATTTTCATCAGTGGTTACCGTTTGGCGAACGTGTCTCATGGAAAACCCTATTATGTTTATGCTGTCGAAATGGTAGATTCAAACAATGGATTCAGATATTTGGTGGAAAAGAGATATAGTGAATTTAATACTCTTCATCGTATGGTAAATTTTTTTCTCATATTTCTTAATAATCTGCTTCATACAATAATTAATGAATCGATAAATATGTCCGACAATATAGTTAAAAAAAGGCTGTCATACAGCCCCATTCCCTCCAAAGCGAGTGAGAAATTCAAATCCAAAAGTTTTAGAACAAAGAAGAAGCGCTTTAGAGATTTATATGCAAAAGATGCTGAAGTTGGCCAATACGAAGCAACAAGTTCTTAATTTTTTAGGTATCGACGACTCAGCTTCAGAAATGTACCATAAAGGGTATGCAGATGTTTATCAATTGTAAGATAAAATATTGATTTAGCCAAGAACTTTAATGTGTTTCAGCATGTTAAAAATTTATAAAGACGAAGCCATTATTCAATCTGGTTCGCTTCAACACCATCCAGTATTAACATTTCATTGTGACCCATATGTTCATGTGAATCAGACTACTAGTCTTCCAGATGTTGTGACAAATGGAGTAATTTTAGGTATATATAAGTCTTAAGTAATTTGTATTAAATGTGATAAATTATACAAATAAATTAACTTTTACAATGTGTAGTGGACAAAATTTATTTCTGATTTACTTTATTATTGCATTGGTATATTAAATTTTAATCAAATTTATTTATACAAAGACTGTTAAGATCTTTATCTTTTTCACTTTTTCCCAGACTCTCAAGTTGATCAGTTCCAATTAATTTATTTTACAAATTAATGAAGGATCGGGCGATAAATAAAACATATAAATTTTTGACAATAAAATTGTTTAGAGTGCATATATTTGCTAAATTCTTTTTATAATTAAAAAAATGCGTTTTAATGAGCTGAAGGAGTATTTACAAGTTTCATATAAAAAATTTATTAAAACGCGTGACTTATGAATACGTTTTTCGCATTAATGTCAAATAATACAATTTATAATCGCAATTTACTTATAATCAACGAAATTAACAATAATTAGTAATTTAATGCTTACATTACATTACATAATTCATTCATTTATACTATATATTTATCTACAATGTTACTATTGTTACTCGATTCATTTAACTTTTACGCGAATCTATTGTATATAATTGTTGGCAGCCGCGGCTTTCTGGAATGTAGCATTTTTGTCAGGTGATGTGCATTAAATTACACGTAGGCGCTTGACATTTGCAATTATTTATGAATCTCTTCACAATACTATTCGCATAAAATACTCACCTTACCACAAAAAATAACAACAACGAAAACAAAAAAAAAAAAAACAAAAAAAAAACAAAAAAAAAAAAAAAAAAAAACAAAAAAAAAAACAAAAAAAAAAAATAAGAATTTTTTAAAATAAAATATTTGATGTATAAGATCAACAGATCGACAGATTCACAATATTCTTTAGCACAAAAGTTTGTCATGGCTATTGATATTATTGCAAATTCAGTTACACTACAAAATTTGAGTGACGGTATAATTTAAAAAATAGTATCATCAAAATGATTCGATGCTGTATATAAAGATTTTAGAGTCCAAATGATTAAGCAATGAAATGTTTGTGTACTATTCGTATTCAATATATCATGTCGATTCTTCTATATTAAAACTATGATTTTATAACTATTATCAATGTATTTGTATAACGCAAGGTATTTATATCATTCCCTCTTACCTTTTGTATACAAATAATATAAAATATTTTTCGCCAATTTAAAAACTCACTGGTCTTGTTCATTAAAATGAAGTTTAACAAGTTTTCTATTCTGTAAAAATAATCAAATAGTTCAAAGTTTTTAAAATAGCTGCCAATAATATTAGAATTCGTCAGAGTGACTTTTCGTTTGTTTGTTTTCTTTTGTTTTGTTTTGTTTTTTTGTTTTTTGTTTTTTTTTTTTTTTTGAAACACGCCCCAGTGCTTTTTTCGCAAAAATTTCCCATAACAAGTAACATTACGATTAAGTTCAATCGCACTCTTGAAATCTCTTTTTCGGCAAGACTAACGCTATGTATTTACAAGTTTGTTCATTTTTTTTTTACTTGCCGCTACATGATTTTTTGCGTGCATTATAATTTTCATTTCCTTTACTGTCTAAAAAACAGAAAGAAAAAAAAGAAAAGAAAAAAAATATTGTTCACGATCGTTTCCTGCCCACCCTGTTGCCTATAGGATTCTGCAAAAAAATCGTGAATTTTAATAAATCCTTTCTGCAGAATTCGTTCTTTTATTCTTATAAACTTGATTAGAGTTATGGTGACTTTTGCCGAATTCAATTATTTCTTCAACTCTTCATTGATTGCAATAAAAATTTTCTATCTTTAAAGATTTTAGATAAATTCTCTTATCACTTAAAAATTTTTTAAATATTTTGTGCGCATTTTTTTCGTGATAAATTAAAAAAGGAAAAGATAAAAAAGAGTATTAAGAATCGAATATTAATTGTTTATTAACATGAAGTTTAGTTGAAATTAGATTTATGTTAATAAAATTAATTAGCCGTTAGAGTGTTAAGGAGTGTATGCAAACAACTTGTTAATAAAAAATCTATTATGTTTTAAAGTCCAAAAATGAATTCCGCACAAAAGAGATAAGGAGCCCTTATAGAAAAATTAAAAATTGCTAAAAAAAAAAGAGAAAGAAAAAAAACAATAGTCATTTTTCGAGTAACGCGCGATATTAGCTGTATAAAACGAAATAGACGGAAGTCGTTGAGGAGAAAGGTTTCGCTAAACTTTTATTGTTAAAGAACTTAAATTTATGTATGCATGTATGTATAATGACCCGTACATCTATTCACACGCTACGATCGCTTAACAAGAGTATTTTTATTCAACGACAACGTAGTCTATCATTTCAGTCTCCTACGCAAGTAAAAAAGAAAAAAACATTTAAGTTGGCATGCAGTTAGAGAAGTTGCTTTTTCCCGAAATCATTATTATTTTTCATCTCTCTATTATTACACGAAAAATTCTAGCATCTGTATACAGGGATGCTTTACGTGCGGGCGCGCGCGCGCGCGTGTATATACACATACATATTCACGTACGCGTAAAGTATATATATATATATATATATATATATATGCGTCTTTGTGGTTTATAACCATAATTTTTATTTGTTTTTGCATATTACAAGCAAATAAAAATATATTGATAATCATTTCAATGCAGCTTCTCTTTGTCTATTCCATTATTTTTCGAGCATTTCTTTATTCTCCGATTTTATTTATTTTACAAGATACATCCGATGATGCATTTGTCATCCATGATAATTTGTTGTCTCTGAACTTTAGTGCATAACAATTTCAGACTTTATCTACTCTTTTATTTTCTCTTTCTGCACTCTATTAGAACACTGTCTAAAAAATGAAAATGAGGCACTTTCCCAAGTCCCTCTCGCTAACTTGCATTCTCACGGCCACTTTATTCACTTCTAATTATTTCATTTAATATTAATTATTTATGTTACTCTCGTAATCTATTTATATAGATGAAAACGCCAACAAATACATATGGAAGGCACGCCTCGACTGCGACTGCGAATTTTAGTTTCTACGCAACGCGTTATCCTTATCGTGGGTAATTTTTTTTGTTTTTGTTTTATTTATCCTTGATCTAAGCACCTAACAGGCCACCGCTAACAATACACTCCTTTAAATCTTATCACATTTTTAGTAACATACTAACACATCCTTTTTAGCTTCTCTCCTTACTCTCGCTCTCTGTTTTATCATTTCGGTTTTTTGTGCCTAAATTTCAACAAAAGATCTCTAACCTTATAATGACGCATGAAGCTGGTCAAAGCCTGGTTTAAAGCTTATCTCCTTCTTATTAAATACATATATAATTTTCAACATCGTAATGACAATACTTCGTACTTAGGTTGCTGCCCATTCGTTCGACGTTTAATATAAAATTAGATTCTAGAGATTCATTATACATTTGTAAAAACGTTCATTATGTCTGTTCTCTCAAGATTAATATTGCTCACTCACTCACATCTCTCTCACCTCTCTCTCTCTCTCTCTCTCTCTCTCTCTCTCTCTTTCTCTCTCTCACACGCACACACGCACGCACACGCACGCACGCACGCACGCACGCACGCACGCACATCAATTCAAGCTCTTATTTCCACTCGTTCGTTCACTGTTGCGTATCGTCTCAAGCACAGCTTTTCAACAATCTGACATTCCCTCGATATATTTATTATTACATTAGAAAGAAAATAGCGACGAATGCATTTAATTGGAAGTTTTTGCGATTGGTTGACGTCAGCATCTGGATGACGATACGAAAGCAGCACGCACGCACACCATGCAGGGCTAGGGTGATTTTACTTAGTCACATATTATTCGACTACTCATCAAATATACGAACATTCAAATATTTAAGTGTCCAAGGGCGATAAAGTGTCGTGATCGCTATTTTAGAGAACGTTTGACGAATCCGAAAAACTGTAGAATACATGCGAGCTTTTAACAAATTACTTTAGTATTAGACTATTCGTTAATCGATCGAACGCTACAAGTTTACGCGCATCGGTTTGTTCGATCGTAGGTTGTACAAGAGCTTTCAATTATTAGTTGTATATTAGTTGTATTATCGCTTGTTTATTGAAACATTCGAATGTTTAAGCATGGACACTGATAATAATCCACCGACACGAATATTTAATATCCAAATATCGTCGGCTGGCTTTGCGATTATTTTATGAATTTGGAAATACGTGGAAGAAACGAGGAAAGCGACAGCACTCAAGTATCACGAATGCATGAGTATCCACACTATCACTCAAATATTCGAACATTAAAGTATGTACAAAATATCGATCGTTAGTTACAAAATGAAAGTGTAGTAGTTATTCCAACCGCTTAACGCCTACACCGCCTCGATTTATCGTTTATAAACTCCGAGATAAGTAGAAACGAAAGCAAATGAAGTAAATGATCGTCGGGTATAGTGTGCGGAATGGTCGGGGAGGAGGGGGAAGGGCGAAGGGGGTGGAGGCGTGTGGGGGACGCGATGAAAGGAGGGACGATTGATTGGGGTTGGGTGGGAGGGGGAGGAGGTTGCGGTTACCACGTCGGTTCGGAAGAAACGCAAAGCCGAGCGTCTAGCGGACTCAGCGTCTCCGTACTCGCGAGTCTCTGTCGACGACGTCCGAATGCTCGGGTAGAGTGAGGCGCTCGGCGATGCTCTACGAGAGGAAGTTGCTTGCGTCGTTACGCAGGCCGAACTTTGATTTGCCGACGGAGCCGCTCCGCCTGCCGGCGGTCTGAGCTTTCGGTGTCACGAAGCTCTCGAGCTCGACGCGGCTGAGCTCGAGACTCGAGCGCTTCTGGTGATAGACCGGAGGATTCGTCGGCCTTGGGAAAACCCTCGCCGTGCTCTGCTGATAGTCGCTCTCGCCCACGATCTCTTGATACTCGTCGGACTCGTTGGGATAGAACTTTGAGCGATCGGCGGTCTCGTGGCGCGCCACGAGTCTCATCATGTCGCTGAAGTTCGGCAGGAATTGCGGATTGAACATGGAGGACTGCTGCTGCTGTTGTTGTTGTTGTTGTTGCTGCTGCTGCTGCTGTTGTTGCTGTTGCTGTTGCTGTTGCTGTTGATGTTGATGTTGCTGCTGCTTCTGCTGCTGCTGTTGATCCGTGGGTAGCATATAGTGCTCGCGCATCGTCGCCTGCTGCTGAGTCGGATCGTAGTAGTCGTGGTGGTAGTCGAGCTCAAGGAAGTCCTCGACGGGGTCACCGATATGACCCGCGGCGTCGTAATTGAGGTAGGCTTCCTTATTCATTAGTCGCTGCTCATTGGGATCCTGGTACTTGGGCAAGTAGTCGCTTTCGTAGTTGCGCAGGTAGTCGAGCCGCTGCTCGTCGTCCAGGTCCACGAGGCCGCCGTTGTGCCGATAGTCTTGAGAGTCGAGGTTATTGTCGGAACCGCTGCCAGCGCTGCTCTCACTGCCGGATATCGTACAGGGCGCAGAGGAGGAGGGCTTGCAGCGGCCGCATGGACTTTCCTCGGAGCCTGTCGATAGAAGGCAGTTAAAAGGTTATGTGCACTCGTTAAGCCGGCGGGATTGTTTTGAACTTTTTCGTCATTTTGATAAAGCTTGTTTTCATTTTATATTAAATTGGTGAGTAGCTTTTACAATGTTTAGTACTTTGTGAAATCGAAGGGACTCGAAGACTCGAGTAAACGAGACATTAAAATTTTATGATAAATCGATGATAAAAATACATGCTCGTTAATTTCGAGAGAGGAGAAAATGAAAGCCGACGAAACGTATGTTGTGAATTCCGTTTATAGAAAGACTTTGTAACGATGATAACTGTTTTATAAAAGTTTTGTCACGAGCTTGTAATGGATTTATTATCGATTCACGCTCACAAATTATCATTCCATTCGTTCGGAGTGGAAGCATTTTACTTAAATGCGTCTAAAGTCTCTTGTCAAACTTACTCGAGGGCCAAGTTAATGATTGTAAGGTGTCGCTTGGTCTCTATGTCATACTAACGTTTAAGTCGCGCGACTCCTTTAAACGCCGTAGCCGACGGCTTCTCGGTCTCCTTAGTAAATCGGCAATGGAGGCTAAGCTTGCGCTCCATCATATACGATAAGATAATAAAGGATGGCTGATAAGGTCGAAGGAGGATTGATACTAACCCGGTGAGCTGGAAGCTGGAGCCGGTTCGGGGGGCAAGCCTCAGACGGCCTGGCGTCTTCTGTATCATATATAAGTCTTCTTGACCTTCTGCATGGGCTTGTTCTCGGCCGAGGAGTTGGCGTTCTTGCCGTTAGGATTCTTGGGCGGCACGTTGAGGACGAGATTGATGGACTTGTTGTTGAAGCCCGGCGACTCCGAGGTCTCGG
>NW_011948422.1:3250459-3253444 GCF_000503995.2 Ceratosolen solmsi marchali
TGAGCCGGTTCAGCTGCTGGCGCTGCTCGGGTGGGTCGGGATACGGGGCGCTGCGTAGTCGCTGGGAAAACCAGAATCCGGAGGCGAAGCCCGCTATCAGCGAGAAAAAGCAGGTGCCGATAAGGGCACCCGTGAGCGTCTGGGCCGAGTAGACGACCGGTGTCACCGTCACACCTGTGAACATCAACGCCTACGTGTCAATACCCTGCACGAGTACGCGCCTGGGAAATTCCACTCCCACCCTCCTCACGTCTTTTAGTTTCCTCCGCAAACCTTGACATACCCTCGCCCCTCCCCCACCTTATTATTCAGAACAGATACGTCCCAATGCCCTGCTTTTATCTCTGCGCTCTCGGTTGACTTTTATCCACAGTGACATTGAAAATTATCGTACGAGCGCAAAGCGCGTGGTCCGTAAGATTTGTTTAGCTCCTTAACGATCTTAACGGATCGTGACGCTCGACTTGCGGACTTGAAGGCAATTTCAAAGTGGTTATTCCTTCCTTTTGTTTAACTATTACTTTTTAAGCGAATCTTTTGGGTCTTTAATGAGTCCGTATTGTCATTGAGAATGTCGAGACAATCCGCCGACACGCGAAATTCAAATTTCGCTTTTACTTTTCATCATTTAAACATTTAAAGGAATTTCGGAATATTATTTAGAAGGCCTTTAAACGCTCATTTTATGGATTGACATTGAAATTTTGTTAACGAATTTAATTGTTGACCTTCCGATCCTTGGACAATAGTACGTGCAACGAATTGTTTTTATCTTTCTTTTATCTTTCTTTTATCTTTTTTCTCAATTTTCATTTAAGTAACAGACAAAGCGAATAATGTATTCCAAGGGCATAAGGCTTGCACTAAAATGTCATCAAATTAATTTATCGTAATGATTTATGTATTGATCGTCGTAAAGGTGACAAATTTTCCTTCAAGTTTTGTCACAAAAAGCACAAGCTTGACGTTTATACATTACCTTCCTAAAGAACAATACAATATAATTTTAACGAATGAAAATTATCAAAAAATGCAATATATTTTTTAGCATGATTGTTAGTATTACGTCATTACAACGGCCAGGTAGTGAAAGGTTAATACATTGATGAATGTAAGTGGATTAAAATGTTTTTATCCATAGATAATGTACATAAAACACTTATATTAGCTATACATTGTGTACCGAATGAAATTGATGTAGAATGAAAATTTGATACCTTTTACAGTGTAATGATTACGTAATACTCGGATGATGTAAGAATAATGAACCATATCTCAGACAATAACAGTATATAAAGTTTTTTTTCCCTCCTTTTAGTCCATATAAAATACAGAAAACGGTTTTTCGCTTTAACTTTTAATTAGTTGCATATATTATAAGATGAAGTTTTACTCGGACAATATTTTGGAATTCCATGTTATTCTAAAGTGTATTCAATTTCAGCAGAATGTTATTCCAAATAGAAGAGCAATTAATTATTCGTACATTTATTTAAATTATGCGAAACTTTATATGAAAACCAACGTTAATTATAAAAGCAATAATTCTTGTTTAATCCAAGCGATTAATGGTTATTTAAACGAAACAAAACAAAACAAAACAAAACAAAACAAAACAAAACAAAACGAAACAAAACAATACTAAAATAAATTAAAAAAAATAAATAAATAAAAACAACAATTAATAAATCTTTCCTCTTCTCCAAGATATTATCATGTATATTTGATCATTCGAGGCATATATTATTCATACGAATTTATTCACTTAACAATTAAGTAAGAAATAACGTGCGCGTGCAAAGTCATTGATCTTTGATTTGTAAATTTCATTTATTATTAATGACTATGGACTTATGGACAGACGGACGGACGTACGGATATATGGACAGCGAAAAATCTTTTATCTTAAATTATAAATATATCATTGAAATTTTACTATTATACTACGAATTTTATTATTAATAAATAGCCTAGTTCCCGGCTTTTTCAGTCAGTGTTCGAGAACAAAGTTGTATAACCAAGGACTACATGATGTGCGAGAAAAAAAAAGTGACTTGTCGAAACATAAACGTGCTACCATGTACAATTTTTCTCCTCCCAAACATCAACCAATATAAATAACGAAATTGCCCGCGATGATGCCGAATGTTAATGAGGTAAAAAAGAAAAAAAAAGAAAAAAAAAAGAAAAAAGAAAGAAAAAAAAAATGAAAAAAAAAGAAGAAAAAAGTAAAAGAAAAAAAAAAAATAGCGCATGAAAAATTTCATGGAAAAAAACACGGAACGCCAACGTTCGCTAAATGCCGTTCCCTCGAAACTCCTCGTAGCCGTCGATCCTCGGTCCTCAACCTCAAATACCCCTCAAACCTGCTCTTGTGCGTCTAGTGATTTTTACCTTGTGGCTCATTTGCCCTCGGTTGAGTGCGACTGTACTGATTGTCCCGGTCCAGCTCGATGATGATGTTGTCGCGCTCGTCGGGCTCGATGCGGGGCGGCAGCATGGGTTGCACTGTCTTTGCCATCTCTGAAGCAACATTCACTAATTGACAGGGACGGACGATATTACGTATATGTCTTTAATGGGATACTTATTAGGAGTATAGTAATGCTATGAGTTATATAGATAATGTTAATGGACAGGGGGACAAAATGCAACTGAACGAAACAATTTGCGTGCAAGCTCGAAGGGGGAAGCGCAACGTCGGCCCATGCCAGGTGTTCGGAAATCGTGCGCATTGATGGTAATGGTCGTGCATAAGCGGAGATTAAAAAAGTGCGTCAGACTATTGTTGAAGCTGATGTTGAAGCAAGAAGCGCTCCGTACGCTCCCGTATAAACTTAATAAGTATTAGAGTTTTAGATAGTTTTTTTCTTTTTTCTTGTCGCTGTTGTTGTTGTTGTTGTTGTTTTTTAATGGGAGAGAGAGAGAGAGAGAGAGAGAGGGAGAGAGAGAGAGAGAGAGAGAGAGAGAGAGAGAGGGAGGTGG
>NW_011948422.1:3253530-3269256 GCF_000503995.2 Ceratosolen solmsi marchali
GGGGGGGTGGGGGGGGGGGAGGTCAGTGGTGGGGAGAAGAGAAAATACAAGAGTTAGGGGATTAAATATGTGTACAGGTTTCGAAAAGCTTTCATGGGGAGATTCAAAAGTTACTAATGGATTCAAGTCGTGACGTATGTGTGTACTCGAAAGACGTAAGGTCCGAGCCCCGGGCAACGCGAAGCTTTAGGGGTAAGTATTTTACAGGAGTGCGTATGAAGTTTCGCAATGCCCAGAGCTTTGTTGTGCCTTGAAATACTCGAAAATGGAAAATAGTTTGCTATTTAAAGGAGCGAGATGAGAAATTCGTATCGAAAGGGAATATGCACTTAGGGAATGACAGAGTATAGTGATTCTCGCGGATCGAGACATTTTAAATCGAGACCTTTTAAAGGCGTGCTCTCGTGATTTTAAGGTATTTCAAAGGACTTACGCGAGACAAACAACGAACGAGTAAACCATTTTAGAGAATAATTCAAATTCCAAATGAAAATCTTTCAGCAATTAACGCGGCATTATTAATTCGGTGATGCATAATGTAGACCGAGAATACATACATGCATGTGTGCATATTCACCTTCGGTCCATACTTTTTCTGATTCTTTAAAATTAATATTATTATTATTATTATTATTATTATTATTATTATTATTATTATTGTTAATAATAATATTATTTTCCATATCCTCACAATCAATAAATTATTGAAGCAAATATTTAATAATAATTCTCATCTAAATACAATCACGACTTAAATCTTCTACAACATTATTATTAAATCTATTTTATATTGTCGAACTAATTTAGTTTTATCTGAAAGTAATAACGGTAAAATTAAACAACACTGAGACTCATTATATATTTATATTGTCAATTAGCGAATGTCAAGCATCGTGTTTGCTCAATTATGCATTTACGGCAAACTTTAAACGACTACTTGTTGAAAATAAATTAATATTTAGAGATTTTTTTTTCTTCGCTTGATAAATTTTTATTTTAAATTGAATATCGATATCTAAATGATTCAATGATACATATTTCATCATGACGAATAATAATTTTCAGTGTCTTACTATACTATATCAACATTATAGTCGGGCAAATTTAACGCCAAATACACATACGCATACGCATACGCGCGCGTGCGCATTATTTCAGCATTATCAAGCCATTATTAAATGAATATTAAACATTTATTACCAAATTAGAGTATGAATATGCGCAGCTGTAATTTGAATTTGATAATAAAATGCCAGGTGGATCGAGGAAATAATAATTAATTATCAAGTTTGGCCATTCTTCCGTATATTTTATTTGCCCGACTACGTTTTCAATTGTAGCTAGAGGCTATGCTTGTCCTTGTCATTATCATGAACATTCGCGTCAACGATTGTCGAGAAAATACATCTTTTTCGTTTATTCATTGACAAGAACTTTGCGGGACAAATGGAACGATTTCTTCATTATGCCGCAATGAGCTCGACCATACAAGGACACGATTATTTTACACTCTGATGAAGTCGCGGGCCACGAAAATCCTACGGACGACTCTTCTCCATCGTTTCGTAAGCGCGACATTACTCATCTCTCACCTAAAATCGAGAAAGCGAGGCTCGGGAAAACGTCGTTGAGTAAAATCAACGCCCCGTCCCCGCAAATCCTGCCATGATCGACCGTCGAGCTCTTATGCGTTATAATAAAGAGATCGTTTGCCCGAAAAAGCACGTGCCGTTCCATCTCGGCTAGGGTGGACGCGCCAGGTGCACTTGGCCCCGCGGCACTCCTTCCATCCTTATCGTCGCCCGATCTTACCTTGCTCGTAGCCGCAGCCCTTGTGCTTGCCGCTGGTTATGTTCTGATAGAACATCTTGTCGGCGTCGTTGTCGTGGAGCCGCGTCATCACAGCGACACACTGGGCGTGGGCCGCATCCCAGGCGCAGTGCGGGTCCTGGAGGCTGACGCAGGCCGCACAGGAGGCCGCAAGTGGGGAGTCGCAGTGCTGGAGTGGCACCGCTCGTATCTCGGAGTCCGCGATCACTACGAGTTTGCTGGCCTCGCCCGCCAGGTGCACCACCTGCAGGTCCTTTATTGCCTGGCCTGTGTGTACCGGGCGAGAGTACTCGGATTAATTCACTTCCCGAGAGTAATCGGATTATCGATAATATCGCGATCGCGTGGCTCTCGTCGATCGACGAAAGCACCTCTACGGGGACATTACTTTTAGCGATTATTAATCATTATATTTATTAGCCAAGGAATGTGACGAATTGACGGCAGCGCTGAGAACTTGGGTGGGTGAGTGGGGTGGGGATGGAGGGGGGGTGGTGGTGGTGGTGGTGATTACACAGCGATCCGTTGTTCGTTGTTCTCGGACTCTTTTCGTCTTTCAAGGCTCCGTCTTTTAAGGCTTAGAGCATTGGGTTTAATATACCGATAAGTAGTAGTTGTGCTTGTACGATACTTGGCCTTTTCAAATATCTATCGGAAGTAGTGACACATTGAGCGATGTATTTGAAGTTAAAAACATTGGAATTCATAGTTGTATCGTGGTAATTTTGTTGAAAAATAACTTATTAGTAAATGAATGGAACACGTTTCGTAAAAGCTTATGCTAGACTATGAATTCGCACGTACATTCGATTAAACGGAACTTAACTCATTATTTACGCTCTTAATTAATAAAGTGACGGAAAAGTGCTCGTTTTATTTTTATCTTTCTAGAATATAATACTGCAATTACTCGGGTATACGCTGTTAATTTTCTTAAAATTTTATCGTCATTATATTAAAAATCTTTCTTACGGGAATTCCGAATTATTCAAATTCAATTTGATCTTGTGCACTTTACCATTTCAATTTTATTTATACATCGAAGTATTAGTTAAAATCAAGCAAAATCATGAAAGGATAATTATACTGCCCGCGCGCTTAGTCATGATTAATCCACATAAAATCCAAAGGAACTAGTAGTAAATTTAAAAAGCAGTGAACGTAAACGAAAGAAATAATAGAAGAAAGAAAAAAATAGATAAAAAATTTGGCGCCTCACTTACGAAGCCTGTCCCGATAATTATAATAATGATCTAGTTCGGCCGAGGATCCAAATTAAAAAAATAAATGGGACACTCACTTTGCCGGCAGAATCACGAGAATCACGAGACGGCTATTTTTCATTATACAACGGCCAATAATCCGCATCGTTGCTCCTAATTACGGCTTTGTATCTGTCCCTCACCGCTCATACCGAGTAACGGACGACGAAATAGAGAGACGGTATTTTTTGGTGATTGGGGGTGGGTGGTTGGGGGTGGAGGGGAGCTAACGAGAGGATGTACGTACCGTATCTGAGGACCTGAACATCGCTGACGATCACCTGATTGGAGTCGTTCCGCGATATCGGGCTCCTCGTGTTGAGGGCCTTCATTACTCGACCATCGTCTGCAAATGTCGAACGGCAAAGATGTAAAAACAGTATGTCGGTGAGTTAGTCGATTTGCGATGAAAGAGAAGAGAAAGGAGTAAGTGGGTAGTCAGACAGATATAAATGCGAGAAGGGCGTGAGAGAGATGCAATTAAGCATTGCCACTTACCGGTACCGATGTAAAGAATGTCGTAAATTTTGCCGTCTAGTGCTTTTACTTGAGGGTCAACAGCGACTTTGGTGAATCGGTAGCTGAAACAGAGCAATGAAGCCAAAGTTCATTTGAATAATCAATCTCACTAGTGTTGCTTTATTTGCTAAGCCCTTGAGAGGCGATGTCTTTTTCTCGAATAGTTTTCACAATCTCCAAGCCGCTGTCAAGTATTATGTTTTAGCGGTGTGATTTTTACGATACCATTATTCGCAGGTTAGTCTAAAAGTTGCAAGCATTTCCTTCCTCATCGACCTAATAACATATTGCCGTTATATTAAGTGAGTCAGAGAGAGAGAGAGAGAGAGAGAGAGAGAGAGAGAGAGAGAGAGAGAGAGAGAGAGAGTTGCATCCAAGCGGCTCGTAAAAATTCCGATCTTGAAAAGAAAGTAAATCTTGAAAAACTTTATTAGAAAAAAATGAATTTCAATGACGTGGCTATTGAAACTAATCAAACGGCAATAATCATTCTAAACAAGTGCATTAAATTAATAATTTCACTGATGTCGCGGATTAAAGAGATAGAAAAGGGTTTTATAAAAAAATCTACTTGATCGCAGAGTTTATCTAAAAAGTTGAGAACGCCAACTCGAGTGCAACCACACTCGTAGATTCGAGAAAATTATACTGCACACACACCGTAAACATTGAAGTTGAAATTTCTAAACTTTCACAGTACGTACAGCAAACTTCTCGATAGCAAAACTGAGAAGTAACTATACTAATAGTTGGAAAAACTACAATTCTCCTTGTAGTATTAATGTGTTTATAATAGTACAATGGAACATAAGCATATTATCAACTAAAGCGCAGAGATAGTTTAAAAAATCGATAAAGTTTTATTTTTCTGCTCAAGCTCTTAAAGCGAGATTTCTTCGAATCGGCAACGATTCTTTAAATTCCTCCTCCAGCACAATTTCCATTTAATACGCTATTTTATTATTTTCTCTCTCTCTCTCTCTCTCTCTCTCTCTCTCTCTCTCTCTCTCGTTTCAATCGATGGCCGTTTAATTTATCGTAATAAAATGTTTCCGAGGGAGCCTGTATTACGTCAAATTCACTCAAACACCGAACAACCACTTTTAGCGCGATATCACATAACACAGGAGAATAAATATACGAGATTATGTAATATATTTTTATAAAGACGGCGAGGCATTTACATTTTTCATCGACGCTCGCTCTCATTGTGTCCTTAGAATCAAACGAGGAAGGAATGCAGCTGCTGCACCGATACGTTAAATGTTGACTCCATTCAATTGAATCCAATCTATATATATATATATATATATATATATATATTTCTAATGTGAGGAAGAAAGACGGTAGGCTCTAATGCACACACGTCGAGATAACAAAAATACAAAAAATAAAGGTAATAAGTGTAAAGTGTGTGTGTGCGTGTGTGTGGTAGGTGGGAGGTTGGGGAGAAGAAAGAAGAAAAACGGAGTTACTGACTTGTAGGTGACTTTGGTGACGACGGGCATAGCGAAGTACGTTTGCACGGCGTCATCCATGAGTGGATGGGATTTGACAAAGTTGACAGTGATGTCCGGGAGGGTCCTCGAGTCGTTAACGCAGGCCCCTGGCCTGGGCTCCGGCACCTTCTCAGGCAGCACGCGCAGCCAGTTGCTGTTTATCGTCTCCTGTTCCTTGAAGGCGCCCTGGAACACCTGCAGCACGTCCGCCATAGAGAAGGCGCAGACGGCCGAGCCGCCGATCGAGTTCACGGGGGTCGTGAACACTCCGTAAATCAGCTGGGCATGGGACTCGTTGTACACGCCTTCCGTCACGTCGCTCGTCGATTCTGCAACAATAAGCGCATTCCCGTCTGTATAACTCCTCTTCGCTTGGGAGAAACTGCTTCCCCCCCCCCGCCCGCCCTTCTTGGGCTATTGCTGCCCGCGAATGCAATAAAGCTTAAGCCTCGATAAATACCCCGGCTAGTTGCTCTAAGAGGAGTCGAGCACAACGTTTGCGTGCTGGCGGAGATGCTGCGATTTTTCTTTCTCCCACCCACCCACCTTTACAGTCGCAAGACTCAAAGTACCTTTGCCGGCGAAATTGCCTTTGCGTGGGAGCTGCGGGGAAGGGGATGAGCTCAAAGTGAGGTCGAAACTATTGGTATAATCGATTTATCGACTATACGACCAATGGGAAATTCGTGGATGTTTTAGTATTTGGATTGAATTGAAATGCCATCGTTTGGCTGCTAATAATAATATTAACGAGAGAAAAGAGAAATTGAAGCCTCGAACACGTAACATATAAAGTCCATGACAAATAAAATTAAATATACCATAAGTTAGCCCGATTTAACCCGAGTCTAAACAATGTTATTTCTCCTACATTTGAGTTTACGTACTTTAATGAATGTTTAATTAGCTTCCGGCCGAACTCTTGCAAACACATAAATAGAAAAAATGATAAAAATGATTTTGGCTATTTGCCTAATAGCAGATATAAATATTCGATAATTTTACGAACATGTCAGTTTTTAAATCGGCTTTAAAATCTAAATACAGCAAGACGATATTTTTATTAAATTTTTATTAAAAATTTCGCTGATTATTCTGCAGTTACGAGCGACGTAATAAATCACTATGGAATTTCTTTTTTTTTAGGGTAATGTATTCTGCGAGGTTATAAATTTTTCGTACTCCAGTTGAAGCTGGCATTTTTTACGAGTTCTAGAAAAGCAAAAGTTTATAAAAGGTATTCCTTCGGATTATCTTGGAGGCTGTAATTATCCGCGTATGGAAGGGCGATGCTCTGCATCGGTAAAGTATCCTATGCAATTATTAAGCAATTAAAGTAAAGCAAAATTTGCCTTGAGGACCTTGCGACTACGATTTTGCAAATATTTACTGTACGAGGGGCTTTTTTATGCTAAGGCCTGTGAGGATCGAATGTCTTTAAGGAAAAGCGAAGCAAGTAAAATGAAATAACGACGACTACTATTAAAGGCAAAAAATTTTCATGTATTTTCTTATGATAATTTTGTTAATTAAATTCTGTTTCTTCTCTCTCTCTCTCTCTCTCTCTCTCTCTCTCTCTCTCTCTTTCTTTCTTCTCTTTTGTTTTTCTTTTTTTTCTTTTTTAACCGCTTTTTATTGCGTGGTTTATTTTTCGCAATATATCCTGGAATATTGGAATATTCAAAAATCTAGCACACATCGTCGGCTTTAGATCCAATCAAGGCTGCTGCAAACGCCGGCTGCACTTGCTTTCCAACATAATGTAATAGTTAATCTAATTGTTATAATAATCCGGCTCCTCGAAGTCGCGTCACGGATACCACGGATTTCAAAAATTGCGAAAGCCTCATTACTATTTTCAATAATTTACGTATAAGGCAATCTTCTCGAGCTGGCTAAGATACTTGGTGGGTAGTATGTAGGAGCGATGTAACGGCGATTTAACGAAATAAGGAAGAAAGTGAGGAATAATGGCAAGGAATCTCTGACATAGATTACCGAGGGCTCAGGATGAAGTTTAATTTTACGCGCGACTCGTCTGATACGACAAGGTTTCTCCGGTTTAACCGAACTCTTGGCTCTTCGATACACTTGGACCGGACCATCAAAAAGCAGTGACGGCGGCACGCGGAAGTAGCTCGATACGTACTAAAAAGTAGTTGAAAGCTTCGATGCGTTTTATCCCCCTCCGGGTGGGGGCAAAAGAGAAAATGCATAGTAGTTCTCGAACGCGTAGGTCGTCCATTTTCTACGTGGGACTACTTCATAACCGGTAAAAGCTTCCCTCGCTGTGGAAAAGTAATGCCTCTCGCCGAAAATTGCCGACTGTGCTACTACTACTGCTGTACATATATGGCCTTGTTCACTTTTTCTTTTTCTCCATACTTCCCTCGATCCTCTCTCACCGCTCCCCCTCCACCACCACCACCACCACCCACCACCAACCCACCTACCTACCGGCCTCGTCCCGTCATTCTCTTGTCCCTTTGGTCTCTTTGTAAATCTTTTGCTTCTCCTTCGTTTGTTATTATTTTCTTTTCTTTTCATATCTACATACGTACGTGTGCGCGCGCGAGTGTAATCGCGTCCGTTTATTAGAGTGCACATACCTTTGAAATGGTTGTGGTTCTTACGACTTTAGTTCATTTTATTTTAATATTATTCAACGGATATGGAATTTGCAAGAGCAATTTCAGTAAATAGCGAATTCAGTAATAAGTTTGTATTGTGTAAACGTTTTAGAGTTGTAAAATGCTGTGCACCTAGCATAAGTAAAAATTTAATAGATTTACTTTTGGTTCATGGATAACGAGGTTACGAAAACCAATTTTTACAAAAAGATTTCACGACAGACTGCAGCCCCAGTGGATATTTAACGATAATGCATCGGAATTTTGTATCTCGATTATTTGGTCTACTAGATAGACATTGTGAGCAGTTTACGTTTTCAAAATAACAATGATTAATAAGAAATTTAATAATGCAAGGTAAAATTGCCAATATTTTATAATAAAACTCGTATGTGTATTATGATAATACCTCGTAACATTAAATCGATTGCCATAATTTTTGCATTCGCCTTAACAAAACATAAAATATACTTCAATATAATTTCAACAAATTTTCATGTAAATAAAAAAAAAATGTAAATAATAATAATAGTAATAGGAACAAGGTAAATCATTATAATGACTATGACGATGACAACGACGATGATAAAACTATTTTCTTTTTCACAATCATCATTGTCGACGTTGTTATTGTCGTTGTCGTCGTCGTCGTCGTTGTTGTTGTTGTCGTCATCGTCGTCGTCGTCGTCGTCGTCGTCGTTGTTGTTGTTATTATTATTATTATAATTGATTTATGAAATTTTAAAAGTTTCTGATAAATTACCTTCTGGGCAAAAATTGTATTTTTATTTTCTTTGTTGCACTCATTCTATCCGGGCTATTCGTTCTTATTTCTTTTAAATTTAATTTATATATTATCTTACCATGTTTGTCTTAGATATATAACTCTTTTCCGTTCTTCCCCCGAAGTCTTAAAAGTAGTTTCTTTATTTTTCATTTTAGCAATATGTCCGCGCTTATCTTAATCTATGATTTCATTATCTATATAATATTGGGTGTAGCTAAGTGTCATTTATTACAAGAATATGTATTTCTGCATAACATTTACCTTTTTCGTCTTATTATTGCGAGCGAAATAATTTAAAATAATTTTTAATGGACTTCGGAAATCCGTAAAATTAGCCTCATTTCTATTTCATCAATCTATAATTTAATTATTCAGTCGATCAAGCAAATATATATTTTCAATGCGTTGATTTTCTTATTTCGAGGACCACTTTATCGATGTTATTTATTTTATTAAGAATTTAAGCACATACGCGTGTTAGCTTAAATAGACATTTTGATATTCTTAATTGAATTTGGCTAGAACTTGACATACGTTTGTTTGCTTTAATAGATTTTGAAGACTTTGCTAAGTAAGCTAGAAGCACCTAGTATACCACTATGCAAAACTCCTTTTTATTAATATTTGTTTACTCATGAATATTTGATCGCTTGTTAATATGAATTTGAAATTGTGTGCATAATATTCGGTAATACAAATGCTACGTATTAGTTAAGGGAAAATCTTAATTAAAACAAAATCTCATATAAAATTATTATAATATGGGAAGGGCTTTTATAAATTGTTTGAATCTATTTTCTCCCTTTCTCGTATATTCCTATAGGAAGATCTCCTTGTTATAAATTGAATCGATCAATCCCTGTATGTCTACTGTCATTAAATCGATAAATCACGTTAATAATATAAGGAAAATTTTGCTTCACGATAACCGACATTTTGTCACTCAATATCTGTTCCGTTAACTCCTTTTTCGTTTGAAAGCTTGCAAACATTCAGCTTACTATTATCCATCAAGGCACTTTCTTATAGTATTTAGTAGTGAGGCATTTGTATGCCGTATGCAGTTGCCATTCTCACGCCATTTCATACTTAAGTCAGCCAGCAGTCCGTCCCGCTTTAATCGCCTCTAAATCGATGCACAATGCAAAATTAAAAATAATGATAAATCGCCATCCAAGTTACACGGAATTTCAGTTAAAACGGATTGAAATACGAACAATAAGCACGAGACTGCTGTTTCGAGAGGGAAGTGGCGCAAGTCAAGTTTTCCCGGAGCTTGAAGGAAATGTCGGTTGGAAGGAGGAGACGTTGCCGCGCGGCAACGGGAAGTCCAACGGGAAATAAAAGCTCGGGAAAATTTGCAAGCCTGCGAGAGTGTGTAGCACAGGAAGGAGAACGCCCGCTTTAACTAAGAAAGAATGTACGTGGAAAGCGAGGAGCGCGAGGAGCGCGAGGAGCCCGAGGAGCCCGAGTAGTGGCAACCAGATTTGTCGGTCCTCGCGACCAGATTTTAATTTAAGATTCCGGAGACTTCCGGCTGCGCGACTCGGCATCGCCTTCCGTGCCAATGTCACCGCCGCTATGTCAAAGCGCATCCCGAGAGCGTCGCGCGCCGGTATCGCGCATTTTTTAACTCCAACCCAGATCCATAACCAGCCTCGACGGGCACACGCGCCCCCTTATAAATCGCCAGCTTTGGAAATGGGCGCGTGTGCCAAGGGAAAATCCATGTGCACGGCTGGCCGGCCGCCAGGATCCCGAGAAGAACTCCACATCCGACACTCGCCAACACGGATAATATGCCAAACCGAGCAGAGCTCTCTGCTCGAATTCGCTCCCTCGTCCCTTGCCCCGCGTCGTTCCTCCTCAATCTCCGCCGCCTCACCACCTTTTATTCTGCGTCTTTTGCCTCCGCTCTTTCTCCCCGTTGCGAATCTTCTAATTTGTTATTTGCTATGTATGCCGAGGATATCGGTCGGCCAATAATATGTACGCGCATCCACTTATTTATTACTTACATTCGTGCTGCCTATTTCAATGTGCTGGCACATAGGTATCGGAAAGCTTACAATTTTGAGGCTGAGATTTTGCGGCGAAAGCTCGAGCTTCCTGAAATTATTTAGCGGACAATTTTTGGCAGCATCGATGAGCGTTAATTTTAATTAGGGAACGTAGCTTAATTTCACATTATAATAAATCCATACGATTTTTAAACGCGACGGATTATGATTTTTTCTACGTTACGAATATTTTCATCATTGTACAATAACAATCAACTAACGAATTTGAAAAATATTTTAGGCTCACTAAAATTTATCTCAAAATGCCAATCTATGCAAACGAGTATTTTTATAAGAAGATATTTGAAATATTTCAACACTAAAGATTTTTTAACGTTACGAGAAGAAAAAGTAAAGACAAAAAAAAACAATGAATAATAAATGAATATTTGAATTTATTATTTGGCATAACGCACACATATATAAGAACAAACCTTTCTTCTCTTTCTTTAAATCCTATGATTAAAATAATTGTAATTTTTAAATTTCGTTATAAGATGAATGTTAAACGTCTTAAATTTAAACATTTATCGTATAACGAATAAAGATATTTGATTATATCAAGAATCTATAATGCATGAGGAAAATTGAACCGAATGATCTATTAATAATTGATTTGTAAGACCGAAATATGCACTTTCATTGTATTATAAATAATTGATGAGCTTGTATGAAGTGTTCGAAATCATTCTGCATATTTATTGCGCAAATCGAATTATTATAATAATCATTAAAGAGTAAGTTGGAAGTTGCATGGCCCTCATATTCTGCCACCCATCCATTCCACCACTTGCGATTCTCTTTCTCTCTCTCTCTCTCTCTCTCTCTCTCTCTCTCTCTCTCACCCTTGGCTTGCTCGTCAGCCGAGTAATGTGCACAAACGAGAGACGTGAGATGAAAGGTCGACTTGAGCTCTCTCGTGGATTAATTTGTACTCGTAGACTCGTACGTATTAAAGTACCTCGCTCTTTACGTCATGAAATTTGTGAAAACTCACAAATTTGACAGCCAGTATCTAGATAAAAATTTCACTCTACGTAAGCACATTAAATTAAAAATTTCTCGAAGATAAATATCGAGCCAAGACTTAGTTTCGTCAGTATCGGAGACTTAATTATCAATTACTCTCTTTAAATATTAAATTATTTATATCCACAGTATTAGAATCGATAATTAAAAATATTTAGATATTTTGATTGGCAATTATTTATGTATTAAATTAAAATAGCGTTTAATAGGTACATTAGCGACTGTTATATTTCTCTGTTATTTAATAGGATATAATCTCTTGTATGGTAATAATTTTGTATTTCATAATTATATTAACAATCAATAATGATTATAATTTTTATGAGTATCTTTTTTTTTTTTTTTTTTAGAAATTAAAAGCAAAGAAAAGAAAAACAAAAAAAAAACAAAAAAAACAAAAAAAGAAGCAAAAAACATTGTAATTACATGTTAATTTTATCTACGTAATGCAAAGGATTAAAGAATATATTTCATTTTATCCGTTCAATTGCTTGACTGGGACGGGAGTGTTGTAGGATAAAATCGAATGTACACAGGCTTATTAAAAAACATATGACGCTTGAATTCGATTCATACGTAATACATTATTCCCTTCATTTAATAAGGATTTTACTTGAAATTATAGTCACAGATTCTAAATTTAATGTAAAAATTTCTAATAAAATCGATAACCGTATAGACTTAATCGAGAGAGTTACTTGGTAAACATCAATTGTATCCGATAATATATTTATATAATATGAAATGGAGATCAATTTTAATCTTTCGAACGAATTACGCGAAACTATAAGTTTGAGAATGTATGTGTGTAGGTCGTTTATAATATTGCAAAGCTTTTATCGAGTCGAAATTATGCGCCTAATGCGGGAATACAGAATGTGTACAAACAAGGATAAAACGAACTTTGGTAAGATGTTATAGACTATATTTTACGTATATGGATCCAACTTATTTGCATTATATTATATTGTGTTTATTATATTAGATATTGTGAAAAAGCTTTTACCTAACAAAATACGTTATTCGAACAATTTAAAGAAATAGCACTTTTACGAAAGGCTGCTATTTGCATTTTGAAAATGATATGCAATATATTTTATGTAATTTGCAGTTATTCAAATTTTTAACAATTATATCGAGTATTTTATTTTTTGAAGAAATTTCTGAAAAATTGAATTAATTTGTGCGGTGATGAATATTTTGTTAGGTAGATGTATCGTTTTGCCAAAAAATTGGCTGAATGTGAAAACTGATTTCAATTAGAGGGAAATGAAAATTTAATGAAAAAGATTCCTAATCGATAAAGCTGCGGCAAGTCGTCATATTATTTGCGAATCGTACTTTATCAAGAAAACAATTTCTTCGCTATAAGTAAATACTTGCATTATTATACTCAGCAACTGTTATATATTTGGACGGAACGGCCCATTTCATAATTACGAAGTCTCATTTGTCTTTTATATTTTTTAAATATGTTTAAACAAGAGGACGACGCCTTTGATTCGACACTACCCGACTCTGGTAAAAATCAACTAACTGGTAAATTGCAGCACCAGAAGCTAATAATCTCGTGTTTTGGCGCACACTCTCGTGTATAAAGTTTAGAGGGAGATGGAAAGAATAAACGCTCGGATCCCATCATCGAGCTAATTAGCGCAAAACGATAACATCGCTCCAGCATTCGCTATTCACGAAACATTTAGTCACGGGTTTGTCAAAGCCGTTGTCTTAAGTTCCGGGGAGCGAGCGTCGTCGACTCGGCCGTTAAAAGAAAGGAACGAGGAACGCTTCCGACAGAGCACCTCGGGTAATCAGCGTCGAGTACGCGACTCGGCTGAGGATCCGGGCATGCGCAATAGCCCGTCGATGGGGAGCCCGGGGGAAACAATAGCCGGGGTTCGTGTCTTCGTCCCAACCGTGTCTGTGTGGTTCCACCTCCGTGCATCTCTCCCCCCCCCCCTTTTTTTTTTTTTTTTTTTTTTTTGCACGTATACACATTATATACGCGCGAGAAAGAACGCGCTTTGCGTATTTATACATTACTCGCGGCACCCATGTTATCGGGCCATCATGCATTTTTGCCTCTTCTTTTACCTTTCTCAGCTTTGACGTGCACAATGAGGCAATTTCTAGGATAAGCACGTTTAATGATTTATATTATACTGTGAGCACGGAGTTTGACAGAAAGAGACAGAGAGAGAGAGAGAGAGAGAGAGAGAGAGAGGGAGAGCGAGTGAGCAAACTTTCTTATGTTTCACTCTAAGCCAACGTAAACTTAGGGATGTGATATGTGTCTTTTTTTGCGACTCGAGGTTTCCCAAGGCCTTTTAAGAGTCGAGAAAGATTGACTATCGCAGTCTTATCGTAAAACACCGGTTTCATCTCGTCAAAATAATGCACATGTTCTAGTGGATTTAACGGTAAAGGCCAAAAAGAGTACAAGCGAGCTTGAGAGCTTTCGAAGAAATAAGGAAGGTTCGGAGTTATTTTTCTACGTGAATTTGTCTGTAAATGTATATAATTATGTTCTCTTTATCGATAAATAATGCAGATAAATGCCTGCGAGAGATTATTATTGTGATTGAGCGTTAAAGTAAAATAAAAGAAAGGGTGAAGAAGGGGTGGGAAGAAATCCAAGTGTAAATAGGACAAGAGCAACTTTTACTTGCGGCATTTGAATTGCCGAATCCGTAATGTACGAATATTTTCTTTTATCGCGCTTAAAATTTGAAAATTCGAGGCGATGGCTTAGAATTTTCTTAGATAGCTGGAATACAAAAGTGCAGATGTAATCGTATACACGTTCGAATTTCAAAATGCTATTTGAATTTTTGTAATAAGTTGTAAAAGATGGGGTAAAAGCATTTAGAGATTCCAGTATAGCGTCTCAAAATCTATATCGTATATATTTTAATGCCATTTAAATATTGGAATAATTTTTTAGTTCGATGCTGTGTCGGTAGTCTTTTTTCCGAGTACGTAAGTAATATTTACGCAACGTAAGAAAAATATTTATACATTTGCATTTAACAATTCTTGTTATATAAAAATACGTACTCGCATAACGGCTAAGCGCGCGTGCACTCGCGCACACGCACACGCACAATAAACATTGGCACACTTCGGTAAAGTAATGAGAAATAGTCGCGATAAGTTTGACAAAATTGACGGAAATGCGCAAAAAATGGTTAATATTATCTATTGTCCTAGAAAAATTAATATCAACGTCGAAGGGGCCTCCCGGATCAACGAATAGGATTTTTCGAGAGAGAAAAATGGCTTTATAATCGATACGCTCTATAATTGCTTTATGCGATACGACGATTCATCGTTCGATTAAAAATTCTCCTTCTATAAAACTATCGATTGCCACTGGTGAATGTAAGTAAAAAAAATCCGTGAAAGAAGGTAAGCATAAATTTGTGGTCCGATGTCCGTTTGAGCCGATAAAAATTATAAAAAACAAAAGAAATAAAGTCGAGACTTTATCATCAATTGTAAGCAGAACTGAAATCGAGTAAATGTAAAGTGGTGACACTTGTTTAAGAAAGCGCGTCGACGTACAAAGGGCCGAGAGAGAGAGAGCTTTCGCTACAGAATAAGAACGAAAGCGTTCCGGGACTTTGTTAAAGTTCGATCGTCGAGTCGTGGCTTCGGCTTGGGTTATTGCGGTGACGGGAACGGGGAGGCGTCGAGGTGGCGGTGGGGGATTTGAGATGGAGGAGGATGAGGAGGATGAGGAGGATGAGGAGGATGAGGAGGATGAGGAGAATGAGGATGAGGAGCAGGGGGTGAACGAGGCGATGCGGGGTACGTGAAACGAGCGCGGCACCTCGCACGATGTACTTCTGAGAGAAGGTAAAACTACCCACGCTCCGGTAGAGTCGTAATCTCATTGGTCGGGGGTAGATTGGAATTTCCGAGGCGTTCTCAGAAGCTGCTGCACAAGACGGGCAACCGTGAGCGCCACTGTGGCCGGGCGGATTTTCCCGAGGCGTATCATCGGGCGCCGAAGGGCCGCGCTTATGACGAAGACGAGAGAAGTTGGGGGCAAGGCCGGACGGGGCAATGCGCCTAACTTTCCGACTCATACGAGGATGGCGGCACTTT